>NC_092724.1:65685514-65999588 GCF_047496885.1 Scyliorhinus torazame | reverse complement strand
CATTTTGCCATGTATATATCTTACTCTGTGCGATTTCTCGTTTTTTTTTGTTACGATGGGGGGGGGGGGGCGGGGGGGGGGGGGGGGGTTATTGTTTCTAAGGGAGAAAAATTGTGTTAAAAAACTTTAATAAATATATTTAAAAAGATGAAGGAGGAAGGAATTGAAGGATATATTGATGGAGTGAGATGAGGAGAGATGGGAGGAGCAGATATCATGGGTAAGGCTGAATCCAAAACACTGCAGACACTGAAATAAAAACAAAAAATGCTGGACACACTTCACAGGCCTGGCAGTATCTGTTACATGAATCTTGGATTCTTTGAGATGCACAATGTGTATGTAGATCTGACCCTTATCTCTGTCAGTCAATGCCTGTAATTATTCACTTTCACAACTGTTGTGTTATGTACTCTGGGACAACAGGCTGCAACTCGATGCAGCTTTGACCCAAAGATACTCCAGACTTTGAAGTAAGTTCAGTGTGATTTATTAAACCATTAGCACAGTTCTCTATGAGTTCGACTCTCCTGCTAATCTTGCTATAATAACTCAGTCTAATTAACCTGTCAGCTCTAAGCCACGTGGTGGGTGTGGTGCTTCTGATCTGCCCCTGTCTACTCTCTAAGTGTTGCCTGTGGAAAGAGACAGAGCATGATTGCCCTGTCCTTATATATGGGTTGTGTAATGTCCCTTGTGGTTGTGTCACCTCTGGGTATCTTGACTGCCCATTGGTCATGTCCTATTCTGTGTGCTCATTAGCTGTATATCTGCATGTCATGGCGTCTCTGATGCTCCCTCTTGTGTTTACTTAGTCTTTGTGTATTGACATTAACCCCTTGTGTATTTATAGTGATGCATATCACCACATCCCCCTTTTTTCATGTTACATATTTTCTGTACAGTGTTAAAGAAAAATTGAACAAAAACAGGTAAATAAGTGATGACATGTAGAAGTTATGATGACTGTGTTGACGATACAAGATCAAAGAATAGTTATGATGACATTGAGGATTATACAATACCAAATAATAGTTATGAGTCTAAAGTTCATGAATTTACATGGGCGAGTGGCTTTCTTGTGGTGTTATGGAAGTGTCGATGTTGATGTTGTCATTCCCTTGTGAACGCCGTCAGTGTCCTGGTGTTTACGTAACCAAGGAGTCATCAGGAGGTGTTCAAATGGTCAAATCACTTCATTGTCTGAGGTGGACTCTTTTGTTTTATGCTTGTGGTGGCATTTCCTGATGACATCTTTCCTGAAAGCTGGTTTGCTTGTCCATAATGTAGCAAACGTGAATTGGTAAGCTGCGTTGACATGCCATGGTATGTTTGCACTCTCGCCATTGTTCTGAGCTGAGCAGTAACATTGTCCTTCATGGGCAGAGTTGTACCATGTCGGTACCAGTTGTTGTTCTATTGTTGTTGTCATTGTTGTTATTGACGTGCTTGTTGTGTTTGTTGCGCTCAATGACCACACCGAGTGGAGAATTTGAGTCCTTCACAAAGCTACTTGTGTCAGTGCCCTTTGTGGCATCTGCTGTTTCACTGAGCGTGCCGTCTCTGATTCCTCGACGCTCCCTGTCTGGTGTCATGTCCGGTTCACTGGAATCATATCTTTGGCTTGTCGATGCTCCCCGGCTGGAGCCCTTTCTGGTTCACCTGAATCACCTTTGGTCTCTTGATGCTCCCCATCTGGAGTCATTTCAGGTTTTTGTGGAGAGGCTCGAGTAGATGAGGTTTGAATTGACGTGGTGTCACTGGAGTCACTAGTAGCCTCACTTTGATTGTCGAGTGCCTCTGTACATACTAGCTAAGATCTGTCAGTCTCGCTGAGATGTCACACATCTTGTATGGGAATTGTGAAGCCTTTGTAACTTGTCGCACATACAGCGGGTAGACCTTCAGTGTCTTCTTGGTGGTTAGATGAGCTGGGTAGACTGTCAGAGTCTTCTTCTGGTGGCTCAAATAATCTGGGTAGACAGTCATAGTCTTTTTGTTGTTCACGTGAGCGTGGTAGACTGTCATAGTCGCCTGCTGCTGGTTGCTCAGATAAGGTTGCTAGACCTTCATGGTCTTGTTCATGCAAGGACTGCACTCAGGAGTTGGTTCGCGTCTTCTCGGGAACTGCGCATGGTCGGCTCCTTGCGCAAGATGGCTGCCACTCAAAATTGACGTTTGCCTCTGCCGCAAGCCTGCCTTTACCTTGTGGTGAGTATAGGCGACCGTTTTACCGATTTCTGTTGTGTTCACCTGGCAGTAGTTTTCAAACTTGTCCAGGACTGTCTGGAAGTCTCTCTTGTCCTGCCCTTTGGAGTACTTGAAGGAGTTGAAGATTTCTGTTGCACTTTCACCCGCAATGGTGAGTAGAAGATCTATCTTCTCAGCCTCGGCCACGCCATCTAGGTCAGATGCTACCACGTAAATCTCAAATCTCTGCTTGAATGCATGCCAGTTGGCACTGAGATTGCCATGGTACCTGACCGGCTGATGAACCGGAATCTGGATCATCTTGCCTGGGTGCTGTTGCTGGTAGTCACGGATCTTGCTGAATTGAACTATATAGATTCAACAGGCACTACTGGTACCATGTTGTGTTATGTACTCTGGTATAAATGGCTGCAACTCGATGCAGCTTTGACCCAAAGATACTCCAGACTTTGAAGTAAGTTCAATGTGATTTATTGAACCATTAGCACAGTTCTCTACGAGTTCGACTCTCCTGCTAATCTTGCTATAGTAACTCAGTCTAATTAACCAGTCTGCTCTGAGCCACGTGGTGGGTGTGATGCTTCTGATCTGCCCCTGTCCTACTCTCTAAGTGTTGCCTGTGGAAAGAGACAGAGCATGTGTGCCCTGTCCTTATATATGGGTTGTGTAATGCCCCCTTGTGGTAGTGTCAACTCTGGGTGTCTTGACTGCCCATTGGTCGTCTCCTATTCTACGTGTTCATTAACTGTATGTCTGCATGTCATGACGTCTCTGGTGCTCCCTCTAGTGTTTACTTAGTCGTAGTTTATTTACATTAACCCCTGGTGCATTTACAGTGATGCATATCACCACAACAACTTCATGGATTGGCAGAGAGTGCTGGAGGTGACAAGTTTGTGGTGGGACGTGGCAGCACGAGGGGGCAATGGTCTTGTTTATCCAGGATTTCTTGGTGGCGAGGCAACAGAAGCATGGAGACTTCGCCGAAGTTAGAAAACAACTTAAGGTGGCTGGAGTGAATTATGCCCTGCTTTATCCTGCGACATTGAGGATTATATGTGATAACTTTGCAAAGATATTCGATAATCTGCCTAAGGCCTTGGATTTGTGAAGTCCATGGAAGGCAATAATTTGGAGTAACAATCTGTAGCTCATTGAAATATCCGGACTCTCTCCCTGTGATAATGCCTCTTGTCTGATCATATCTTGCTACTTATCATATCTGTTGGGAGGTGTTAATAATTGAGCACTAAATTTAATATTTTATCCTTAAGAATCTCATGAACCCCCATTTATTTGAATGGAAGACACCTTTCAGCATTCTCCTCGTACCGCTGTGTAAATGGGGGGAGTTGGGCTGCGTGTTAGATATCCGTCTTTTCTTCTGCTTATCTGTATGTTTATGATGGTAATACTGGTTAATTGGTATCCTTACTTTAATCACTTTTTTAAAAAAAAATTATTTTTAGTAGGGTTTTCTCAAAATATCAACAACAGAATGAAAAAGAAACCCAATAAAATTAAATGCAGAACAAATTAAAACAACCCCCGTGCCGCCCTCCCCCCTATACATAAATAATAAATTAACACCCCGAGTTAACACAAAGCAAACATAGAAAATATACACACCCCCTCAGATCCCCCAGGGCAAATAAACAGAAATAAAATAGAACCGCGCCCCCGGGTTGCTGCTGCCATTGACCAATGTCTACCGTTCTGCCAGGAAGTCCAAGACCGACTGCCACCGCCTAAAGAACCCTTGTACCGATCCCCTTAAGGCTAATTTCACCCTCTCCAATTTAATAAACCCCGCCATATCATTGATCCAGGATTCCACGCTTCGGGGCCTCGCATCCCTCCACTGAAGAAGAATCCTTCGCCGGGCTACCAGGGACGCAAAGGCCAGAATTCCGGCCTCTTTCGCCTCCTGCACTCCCAGCTTCCCTGCAACCCCAAATATTGTGAACCCCCAGCCCGGTCTGACCCTGGATCCTACAACCCTTGACACCGTCCTTGCTACGCCCTTCCAAAATTCCTCCAGTGCTGGGCATGCCCAGAACATATGGATGTGATTTGCTGGGCTCCCTGAGCACCTAACACACCTGTCCTCACCCCCAAAGAACCGGCTCATCCATGTCCCAGTCATGTTTGCCCTGTGCAGTACCTTAAACTGTATGAGGCTGAGCCTCGCACACAAAGAGGAAGAATTCACCCTCCCTAGGGCATCTGCCCACGTCCCCTCTTCGATCTCCTCTCCCAACTCCTCCTCCCACTTACCTTTCAACTCCACCACCCAGGCCGCCTCCTCCTCCTGCATCACCTGTTAAGTTTCCGAGATCTTCCCCACTCCAACCCACCCCCCCCGAGAGCACCCTATCCTGTACTGTGCGTGGCAGCAGCTGCGGGAATTCCACCATTTGCCGCCTGGCAAACGCCCTTACCTGGAAACATCTGAAGGCGTACCCCGGGGGTGCCCATAATTCTCCTCCAGTTCACCCAGGCACGCAAACTCCCCGTACACAAACAGGTCCCCCAACCTTCGTATCCCTGCCCTGTGCCACCCCAAAAACCCTCCATCTATTCTCCCTGGGGCAAACCGGTGGTTCCCCTGTCTTGGGGTCCACACTGAGGGCCCAACCTCCTCCCTGTGCTGCCTCCACTGCCCCCAGATTGTGAGGGTAGCCGCCACCACCGGGTTTGTGGTGTACCTCATTGGAGGGAACGGCAGCGGCGCCGTTGCCAGCGCCTCCAGACTCGTACCCTCACAAGACGCCGTCTCCAGCCTCTTCCATGCAGCCCCCTCCCCCTTCATCACCATCGCCGCTTTGGCGGCCCAGTAGTACCCACAGAGGTTGGGCAGTGCCAGCACTCCCCCCCCCCCCCCCCCCCCCCCCATTTCTACTCCGCTCCAGGAACACCCTTCTCACCCTCGGAGTCCCTCGCGCCCACACAAACCCCGTTATGCTCCTGTTGACCCGCCCAAAGAGGGCCCTCGGGATAATGGGCCCCCAGCTCTAGGTCTACCCAATGTGGGGCGTGATCCGAGATGGCTATCGCCGAGTACTCGGTATCCTCTACTCTCGCTATCAGCGTCCTACTCATAATAAAGAAGTCGATCCGAGAGTAAGCCTTATGGCTATGCGAGAAGAATGAAAATTCCTTAGCCCCCGGCCTTGCAAATCTCCAAGGGTCCACCCCTCCCATCTGGTCCATAAACTCCCTCAGCACCTTAGCCGCCGCCGTCTTCCTGCCCGTCCTAGACCTGGAGCGATCCAGTGCCGGATCCAACACCGTGTTGAAGTTCCCCCCCCCCATTATCAGGCCCCCCACTTCCAAGTCCGGGATCCGACCCAACATGCGCCGCATAAAACCCGCATCGTCCTAGTTCGGGGCATACACATTGACCAACACCACCCTCTCCCCTTGCAGCTTACCCCTTACCATTCCGTATCTGCCGCCATTGTCTGTCACAATGCTTGACGCCTCGAATGACACCCTCTTTCCCACCAAGATCGCCACCCCCCCGGTTTTTAGCATCCAACCCTGAGTGAAACACCTGACCTACCCACCCCTTCCTCAATCTTACCTGGTCTGCCACCTTCAGGTGTGCGAACACCCGGGCCCGCTTAACCGGCCCATTCAGTCCCCTTACATTCTAGGTTATCAGCCGGATCAGGGGGCCACCCGCCCCCTCCCCCGCCGACTAGCCATAACCCCTCCTTGGCCAGCCACGTGCCCGCACCCCACGCCCGGCCCGTTTCCCACGGCGGCAGACCCCCGTCCCAACCCCGTCTACTCGCTCCAGCTCCCCCTTGACCATAACAGCAGCAACCCGGTTCCCCCCCCCCCCCCCCCACCCCCCATCCCCCCCAGCTAGGATCCCTCCTAGCTGCTTTACTCCCCCCATTGCACTCTCGCAAGTCAGCTGACTCCTGCTGACCCCGGCTACTCCCGCCTCTCCTTCGACTCCTCCCATTGTGGGACATATCCTCCTCCTCCATTACCCATCCACAGGCTCTCCGCCTCCCCCCTCCATCCCAAGCGCGGGAAACAACCCTCGCTTCCCCGCCCCGCCCCGCCCCCGCCCCCTCCAGCCTTCAGCGCGGGAAAAAGCCTGCGCTTTCCACCTGCCCGGCCCCACCACCCCTGTCGCCGTTCCTTGTACAGGCCCAGTCCCCTCACCCCCCGACTCGGGCCTCCCCCTCCCCCGCGGGGCCCCATCCCCCTACCGGCCATCCACCCCCACTCCATTTACTTACTCCCCTCCAAGAGCCCTCCCAACAGACCCAACCAAAACAGTGCCCAACCCACCCTTACCACCCTCATCGAACCAAACAGAAATAAGAGCAAAGAACCCCCCTCAAAGTGTAACACCCCAACAACAATCCCCGACCACCCATCCCGACCCTCAGTTTGTGTCCAGTTTCTTGGCCTGAATAAAGGCCCACGCCTCCTCCGGAGACTCAAAATAATGGTGCCGGTCCTTGTAGGTGACCCACAGACGCGCCGGCTGCAGTATGCCAAACTTCACCCCCTCTCTGTGCAGCACCGCCTTCGTCCGATTGTACCCGGCCCTCTTCTTCGCCACCTCCGCGCTCCAGTCCTGGTATATTCGAACCTCCGCGTTCTCCCACCTGCTGCTCCTCTCTTTCTTGGCCCACCTGAGCACACACTCCCGATCAGCAAACCAATGAAACCGCATCAACACCGCCCGCGGCAGCTCGTTAGCCTTGGGCCTCCTCGCCAGCACTCTATGGGCCCCTTCCAGCTCCAGGGGCCCCTGGAAGGACCCCGCTCCCATCAGCGAGTTTAACATGGTGACCACATAGGCCCCCACGTCCAACCCCTCCAGCCCCTCCGGGAGGCCCAGAATCCGCAAATTCTTCTGCCTCGACCGATTCTCCATCTCCTCGAACCGTTCCTGCCATTTCTTGTGGACCGCCTCGTGCGCCTCCACCTTTACCGCAAGGCCTAAAATCTCGTCCTCGTTGTCGGAGACCTTTTGTCGGACCTCGCGGATCGCCACCCCCTGGGCCGTCTGGGTCTCCAGCAGCTTGTCTATAGAGGCCTTCATCGGCTCCAGCAGGTCCGCTTTGAGCTCCCTGAAGCAGCGCTGGATAACCTCCTGCTGCTCCTGCGCCCACTGCATCCACGCCGCCTGGTCCCCGCCCGCCGCCATTTTGCTCTTCTTCCCTCGCACCTCCTTTGGGTTCACCACCACTTTTTTAGTCGCCCCGCTCCTGGTCCAAGCCATACACTGTCGGGGAACTATTGCAATTTCGTTCCCACATCGGGAAACGTCGGAAAAGTCCCGTTGGGGCCCTGAAAAGAGCCCAAAAGTCAGTTTCTAGCGGGAGCTGCCGAATGTGCGACTTAGCTCCGCCCTTTCCAGGAGGTGGGTGAGAGGTTTAGTTCTTCATGGGTAGGGTCAAAATGTGGGAGGTGCATTTGCCTCCCAATCTCTTTTAGGCATATCTTTTCTCCTCTTTTCTAAAGAGTAAACCTCCTGATGGTGATGATGGTATCGCCGTGGGGTCAGCCTTACGGGTTTTCACATGTGCTGAGGGGGGATGGGATCCCTTTATCCCCATTATTGTTCGCAGTAACTATAGAGCCTTCGGTAGAGGCTATCAGACAGGATCCTTCCGTTTGGCAGCACAGTGGCACAAGTGATTCCCCCAGGCTCCAGCTGCTCATTGGCCAACACACCCATCCTTGTGACTATTGGCCACTAATTGGAAAGCAAAAAGATTCATTACACAATTGTGACTGTCAGCCAAACTGCCTCCACCCCCCCCCCCAACCCCCCCAACCCCTTCCTTTGCTTTGTCACCCAATTCCTTTCCTTTTGTTTGCTTGTTGATCTTCCCGTACGTTTGGAGGTAACTGTGAGTGGTGAATGCTGTCCACACCCGTTGGTGGCCACCAGTGCCTGCAGGCTGTGTGTGTGTTTATTCTCACCTGTTCTGTTGCCGGGGTCTGGCGTGAGGGTCGGGTCGGGGTGGACTGACCTGATGTCGGTGATGGGTTGGTCTGACCCGACCGCGGGGTGTGAGAGGAGTGTTTTTGTCGAGTGCTGCTAAACCTTATTATATTGTTGCCTGTCCAATGTCCTTGGCCAAGGTCAAGGGTTTGTTTGTTTGTTGCCGACTGCTCTGAAAGGGAGGCTGTGTGATGTCTTTTCACTGACGTTGGTACAGATGCGAGGGTATCCGATCTCCCCAGCGCACCCTGCACCGTGTGACCCTTTTGCTGGGAACTGCAAGGGAGGGGAAAGAACATGGCTGAATGGCCCGAATGGACACCTTGATGAGGATATTGCAGGCATGTTGCTGCGGCCTGCTGCTGACCTTGTGTTCTTGCTGCCTGTTTACTGTTCAGTAAGAAGTCTTACAAAACCAGGTTAACGTACAACAGGTTTATTTGGAATCAATAGCTTTCGGAGCACAGGTGAGTCACCTGACTGCCCTCCCCAGTCAAACACCGGCATCTCCACATCATGTTTACTGTTCAACACCATTGAACACTGTTCGACTGCTTTGACAAAGGGTCATCTGTACTCGAAACGTTAGCTCTTTTCTTTCCCTACAGATGCTGCCAGACCTGCTGAGATTTTCCAGCATTTTCTCTTTGATTGTTGTTCAATACCTATGTGGCTTTCATTATGTAACTGCACTGCTGTGGTTCAGTGCTTTAGTTTGCCTTGTCCATTTGTAACATTTACTTTTAAATAAACAAAATATTCCCCCAAATTGTTCGATATTTTTTACATCAATATCTTTAAGAAAAATGTTCAAAGAAAATCGCAAAGTAACAAAAATGTCGCAATGATTTTTCTCCAGGGTCGCACAGCGCATTGTCCTGGAGATTGATCCTGAATTCCTGGAGATTCCAGGCCAATCCTTGAGGGTTGGGAATCCTACCCTGTACTACAGGGAGATGGCAGTATATAATTACCCATATCTTACTTTCAAATCCAGGTTAACTCTCTATCCTGGAACAGACTTGAGTGTGCAAGTTTGTGAAAGTGTCAATTGCAGCAGGAATGGAGACAAGCGGACAGGACGTTTTTTTCTCCCATAAGTCCCGAGAGACGTGCTGTTAGATGAATAGGACATTCTGAATCATCCCTCTGTGTACCCGAACAGGCGCCGGTATGTGGTGTCATGGGGATTTTCACAGTAACTTCATTGCAGTGTTAATTGCAGTAAGCCTAATTGTGACACTAATAAAGATTATTATTATTGTAAAGTTTACTGTTTAATAAACAAAATATTCCTTGAAATATTTCAATATTTTTGGTATCAATATCTTTTGCAAGGGAAATGTTCCAAGAAAATGGCATCAAAAAAACAATATCCCAATGATTTTCCTACAGGGTCCTACACAGCGCATTGTCCTGGAGATTGATCCTGAATTCCTGGAGATTCCAGGCCAATCCTGGAAGGTTGGGAATCCTACCCTGTACCACAGGGAGATAGATGGTGATGGCAGTATATAATTACCGATATCTTACTTTCAAATCCAGGTAAACTTTCTCTCCTGGAACAGACTTGAGTGTGCAAGTTTGTGAAAGTGTCATTTGGAGCAGGAATGGAGACAGGCTGACAGTTAGAGCTCATTAAAGATGCTGAATACATTCCCGAGTAACCCGTGGGAATGGGATTGGAGGCGGTTTCCCGGCTATAAAACGGGCTGATGTTTGGGGAAGTCATTATCCTGATTCAGTAACCAGGATGGGACGTTGGTTGGGTTATTGTTCGCTCTGCCTCCTGGCCGGCTCGTTACTCTCAGCCCAGCCGCCACTCCTCGGGAATGATGTTTGTGTCCCAGAGCCAGGCTGGAGATTTGAGTGCGGTCACTCCGGGGTCAGCAGTACCGAGTGCAGCCGACAGGGTTGCTGCTTTGATCCGCAGAGCTCCAGTCACCATCCCTGTTTCTACAATCTGAGAAAAAGCCCAGGTAACAAACTCTCTCCCCACTCTAGGGGGCAGACTAGTGTTGAGAAAATCCAATTTGGCAAATCAGGAACTAATCCCGGGATTTGTTGCTGTCTCACTGTAATGGAGAATAGGAAAGGGGGGAATACCTCCGCTGGAGTGTGTGAACTAGCTGGGTTGTGGGGATGGGTTTAACCTTCCCAACACCAGTAATTCCGCTATCATATTGCAGGCGGCTGAGGCTGTGTTACCGGTGTTAGAGAATCTCGGGTCCAGATGAGCAAATTGAGTTAATTTTGGGATTTTGTTTTTCAAGTTCTAAGTGATTGATCCCTAATTGAGAGAAATCCTAATGGGACAGTTCAGTCAAACCTGAGATTTTTAGTTTGCTCAGTGGTGCTATTTGAGTTTTCTGTGAGACTCCGGAACACATCTGCAAGAAGATCAATGGTGCAAAAATGGGAGTGAGGACTGAATAGAATGTAAGGATGGGGAGGGATTTCTGAACTGTTCAGGGGACCTTTCTTGACCAGAATGTTCTTAGCCCAACTAGACAGGAGGCCTTGCTGGGAAATGTGGGTCAATTAGGCCAGGTGTCTAAAGGGGTGTTTTGGGGACAAGGTGGTAGTGGGTGCCTGAAACTCGCTACCGGAGGAGGTAGTGGAAGCAGGGACTATAGGGACATTTAAGGGGCATCTTGACAAATATATGAATAGGATGGGAATAGAAGGATACGGACCCAGGAAGTGTAGAAGATTGTAGTTTAGTCGGGCAGTATGGTCGGCACGGGCTTGGAGGGCCGAAGGGCCTGTTCCTGTGCTGTACATTTCTTTGTTCTTTGTTCTTTGACATGTGTTAAGTGGGCGATAATGATTTTGAAATCCTACATAAAATCTTTTTGGTTGGAGTTGAGGAGAGCTGATGATTTTTAAAAAGCAAATGTGCTTGCCTGTTATGCCGGTAGGTGAAAGGCATGTGGTGGATGCTGTTGTGGTGGATAATGGGAATCATTGATGGGGATTTCAGGTGTACATGATTGATGGTCCCTGATAAGGTGGAGAAGAGCAAACTTGTCCCACTAGCTGGCAAGGACTGGGAACACAGATTAAGATCTGGAGCAAGGGATTGTGTTTTTTGTGCAGTAAGTGGTTGTAATCAGAATCCCTACAGTGCAGAAGGAGGCCATTTGGCCCATTGAGTCTGCACTGACCCTCTGAAAGTGCACCCTACCTAAGCCCATGTTCCCTTATCCCCATTATCCTGCCCTTATCCCCATTACCTTGCCTATCTTTTTGGATCTGCATAAGCTGCACAGCACCTGCAGTGCCACCTGAGGCTGGAACTGAACCCATGTACCTAGTGATGTGAGGCACCAGTGCTACCTTGCACCATGTTGTTGGAATGTCTTTGGCAAAGACCACTACCAGATCATCTTTCTCAATTTGCATGTTGTAGTTCTCAGCTGTGACCAGTATCTGGGAGGTGAAATGACCAGTCCCTTGCTGATATTTTCCATGCAGTGTCATCAAATGGTGACATGTCAGAAGTAATAACTAGCTGTTTGGCAGGACTGTAATCCTAGAATTTAGTGCAGTTGGAGGCCATTCAGCCCAGTCTGCACTGGCCCTTGGAAAGAGCCCCCTACTTGAGCCCACCGCTCCACTCTATCCCTGTAACTCCGGAACCCCTTCGGACACTAAGGGCAATTTAGCATGGCCAATCCACCTAACCTACAAGTCTTTGGACATGGGAGGAAACCGGAGGAAACTCGCGCAGACCCGAGTAGACCATGTGGACTCTACACAGTGGCCTGTGGACCGACAGTGCTAACCACTGCTACCATGCCACTCCATCCTGAGCAAGTAAATTGTTTTTCCACCGTGTGAATGCTTTTTCCACATGTTCCTTTTTTCTACATGTTCCATGTCTGAAGAGCTCAGGCAGCATGGTGGCACAGTGGTTTGCACTGTTGACTCGTGGTGCTGAGGTCCCAGGTTCGATCCCAGACCTGGGTCATTCCTGTGTGGTTTGCACATTCACCCCTTTGTGGGTTTCACCCCACAACCCAAAGATGTGCAGGGTAGGTGAATTGGCTACGTTAAATTGTCCCTTAATTGGAAAAATGAATTGGGTGATCTAAATTTATACAAGTTCTGACAAGGTGTGTGAGATCTGGAGCACTCTGTCCACAAGGGAGGTGGAAGTGGCAAATATTAACAATAATGACTATGATCTGAGCACATGGCTTGTGGTGGTGGTATTGGCCTATGGTACATCACCGCACTATAGGTCATTCAGGTTACTGCATTGGAATGGATGGTTTCAGAATCTAAATGGAAGGGTTTGAGCTCTTCCAGTTCAATAATTGGCATTGTAAATCCTCCTGCCTGTCTTTGGGGTGGAGTGTTTCGTTCTCCACTCCATTGACTGACTTTCCTGTGGTTTGTCAAAAATGCATCCTTGCTCCATCAATTGAAGAGCTTTTTGTATCTTTTTGAACCGAGACCCCTAACCACCAATAGGAGCAGTGAAAATGATTTTCTCTCTTTGTAGTGTGCACAGCTGATGGTCAGTTCCTCATCGTGATCTCCAGGAACCTGACCCGTCCTGCCCTCAACCTGTCATCTCTGTATGTGAAGGATGGACAAGAGGCTGAGTGCAAGCCTAAACTAACCACTGCCCAATTTGTGACTTTCCACTTTCCAATTACCTCTTGTGGCTCCAGCAAGCGGGTGAGTATTGAAGGGTCAAAGCATTTTCCAAGTGAAGGAGTCGGCTTCTTATTAAAACAGCCTCCTCATTGCAGGAGGAAGATGGATCCTTGATATATGAAACAGATGTCTTGGGGAAGAGGATGATTCAGACTGGGAAGCTGGGATCCCTGACCCGGGACAGCACCTTCAGGTAGGGGGATAGTGGGAGATGTTGATATTGGCAGGGGACGTGTTACTGAATGAAGCTCCACCTACTTCTGTCTCTCTGCAGCCTTCATGTCCAGTGCAAGTACACAGGAAGTCAAGAGACTGGCTTACAGATCAATGTCACCGTTTACACTGTTTCTCCTCCACCTCCTGCTTCTGAAGATGGGATTCTGGAACTGGAATTGCGAATAGCAAAAGGTAGAGCTGGCCTGGGTAATGGTTTATGGAAGCAGTGGGGATGTATCCATACAGGGAGTGACTGGCTCTTGTGTCTGACCCTCAGATGGTGACTACAGATCCTGGTATGTGGATAGTGACTATCCCATTCAGAGAATCCTTCAGGAACCAGTGTTTGTGGAGGTTCGTGTCCTGGATCGTAATGACCCAATGATTGTCCTGAGGCTGCATGACTGCTGGGCAACTCCTGTTCCTGCCCCTGACCATGAGGTGCAATGGAGTCTATTGGTGGATGGGTGAGTATGAATGGGAAGGCTAACAGATTTTAGACAATCCCAGGAACAATATGATTAAGTAGCCAGAAACTCACCAGGATTAAACTCTGGACATATTGGGGTTTTCGGCAACTGAATCCAGTCTTTCAGGTCACTAGCCTGTTTATTTTGACCATCTACTCCCTTCAGGAACCAATACAACAGCCAGCAATATTTGGAAACACGTGGTCCATGATCACCCATGGCTACATTCTTCAGGAATGATAACTTTCTCAATTTCAACCTTGTGTAATTCTGTGTTTGCGCAAGATGTCAGTTAAGTTGATTGGCCATGCTAGTGCCAAAGTTCGGTGGTTGATGTGGGGTTGAAGTGCAGCACAGGAACAGGCCTTCAGGTCTCATGAGGTGATCATAATGCACATCTAAATTCAAATCTTCTGCACTTCTGTGGTCCATTCTGTTCTCATTCATGTATTCAAAGATGCCCTTTCAAAGTAGCTTAATGGCCTCCTGCACTCAGGATTCAGTGTAGCTAAATGTTGTTAAATCTAGTATCTGTGATATGTGCTAGTTTCATAGAATTCAAACATTTGTCTCCAATTTGCATAGGAACTTGGGGAATTAGGAGCAGTTGTAGGCAATTCAGCCCTTTGATAGATCATGGCAGATATCTTCCTGTTTTCAAATCAATTTATCTACTTGTTCCCCTTTTCCCTTTATCCTGTATTTAACATCATAAATATATAACTCCTTCTTGAAGCTATTTAAGACTCTGATTCTACACACTGAGGCAGCAAGTTTCACATTCACCACCCTCTTGAGAAGTAGTTCCTCTTCGTCTCAGTTTGTCATTAACTTTCTTGACCTTCAGTATTATTCCACATGGATTGGGGCCAGACTAGAACAATGGAATGTTTGTGAAATATTTAATTGAAAAGGGCTCAACTCACTTTGTTGGTAACAGGTGTCCCTATGAGGGTGATGATTATCTGACTCTTCTACACCCAGTGGGTGTGTTTTCTGGCCTGGAGTTCCCAACACATCACAAGCGGTTTGAAGTGAAGACGTTTGTTTTCTTGGATGGAAAGTTTGAGCAACCTCTCTCTAGAAAGGTAACAAAGACACTTTATAAAAAAAAAAAAACAACAACATTTTATTGAGGTATTTATGATTTTATATCGGTAACAGAAGAAACGATGTACATACAATTATAAACATAGTGCAAAATCCGTCTTCCTCTCTCTGGTCCCATCTTTTCTAGTCTCCTATTCGACACAACTGCTCCCACAGCCCCTGCCCACCCTTCTGCTGACTATTAATTTTCCCTAAACCAGTCTGCAAACTGCTGCTGCCTCTGGGCGAATCCTAACATTGACCCCCTCAGGGTGAACTTGATCTTCTCCAGATCCAGTTCGCCAGGTCTCTGACTTCGGGGGCTCATCTGGGCCACTGTCAGCTCGGTGAACGACCAAGTTGTATCCGGCTGAGCCTGGCACATGTTGTGGATGCATTGACTCTACTTAGTGCATCTGCCCAGAGACCATCCTCTATCTCCTCCTAACTGCTCTTCCCATTTGTGTTTCAGCTCCTTGGTCTGCGTTTCCTCTGACCCCATAAATTTCTTATAAATATCCGAAACCCTCCCTTCTCCCACCCACACTCTGGAAACTACCCTATCCTTTATCCCCCTTGGTGGTAGGAGCGGGAAAGTTGACACCTGCCTGCATACAAAATCCTATGCCTGTAGGCGCCTAAATTAATTCCCTCTCGTCAGTTCAAATTTCACCTACAGAGCCTTCTATAAACATATCTCCCATCCTCTCGATCCCTGCTCTCTGCCACCCCTGGAACCCTCCGTCTAACCTCCCCGGGGCAAACCGGTGATTACTGCACATTGGGGACCAGACTGATGCTCCCACATGTCTTGCACAGACTCTGTGCCGCAACCACCACAGGGCTGGTGGAGTAGTGTGCTGGCGGGAATGGTAGAGGTGCTGTTACCAATGCCCCGAAACTAGTGCCCTTACAAGATGCCACTTCTACTCTATTTCTCCCTCTATCGCCTCTCCTGCCCCCATGCCTGGATCACAAACATCTCTTTCCTTCCCCATGTTCAATTTGTAGCCCAGAAACCCCATAATTTCTTTCATCCCTTCCAATGGGTCCGACGCACATAATAAGAGCCGATTGTCCACAGAGGAAGACTTTTCTGTTCCATTTCTCTTTCTTCCCCCCCCCCCCCCCCCCCGCTAGTCCCTTCCAGCCCTTTGAAGCTTTCAACGCAATTGCCAGCAGTTCTATGGCCAGTGTGAACAACAGCAGGGAGAGGGGGCATCCTTGCCTTGTCTCCCGGTGCAGCCTAAAATAGCCCGATGCCAGCCTGTTCGTCCAAACACTTGCCACAGCAACCTGACCCAGTCAATGAAACCCTGTCCAAATCCAAACTGCCCCAGTGCCTCCCACGGATAATCCCATTCCACCCAGTCAAATACCTTCTCTGCATCCATTGCAACCACTACCGCTACGTCCCTACCTTCTGGGAGCATCATAACATTCTTGCGTTGGCTGCCAACTGCCTTCCCTTAACAAATCCCATCTGATCCTCCCCAATCACATCCAGAACACAGTCCTCAATCCTTGAGGACAAGATCTTGGCCAACAGTTTGGCATCTACATTTAGTAGGGAGATCTGTCTGTAGGACCCGCATAACTCCAGGTCCTTATCCCATTTCAGGAACAGTGAGATAATGGCCTGTGACATCATTGTGGGAAGCACCCCTCTCTCCCTTGCCTGATTAAATGTCCTCCTCAGCAGTGGCCCCAGCATCCCAGAACTTTTTGTAAAACTCCATGGGGTACCCATCCGGTCCCGGGGCTTTACCCGACTGCATGGCCTTCAGCCCATCTGCTATCTCTCCCATCCCAATCGGGGCCCCCAGCCCTTCTACCAAGTCTTCATCAACCTTCGGGTACTTAAGCCCCCCTCAGAATTGCCTCACCCCCCTCTGGCCCAGCTGGGGGTTCTGACTCGTACAGCCTGCTGTAGAATTCCTCAACCGCCTTATTGACCCCAGCTGAATCTCCAACCAGGTTCCCATCCCTGTCCCTTACTTTCCCAATCTCCCTGGCTGCCTCCTGCTGCACAAGCATTCTGCTGGCCTTCTCTCCATTTTCATAAATTGCCCTCCTCTCCTCATTCAGCTGCTCTACTGTCTTCCCTGTAGTTAACAAGCCAAACTCCACCTATAGCCTCTGTCGTTCCCTTAGAAGCCCTGCCTCTGGGGTCTCTGCATACCTCCTGTCGACCTGTAGTATTTCCTTATCAGTCGGTCCGTCACTGCTCTGTCTGTCCCGTGTTGTTGACTTTCTGATAGTTCTGGATACGTTTCGTCACTTGCCCAAACCTCCTCATCAGCTAAAAGTCCCACATCCAGCCAGTGTGGGGCATGATCTGAGGTGGTGATCGCTGAGTACTCCTGTCCACTACCCTGTCAGTGAAGCTGTATTCAGGATTAAAAAAAAAAAGTAAATCCGGGAGTACACTTTATGCACATGCGAGTAGAAGGAAAACTCCTTCACTCTTGGCTGCCCAAATCTCAATGAGTCTTGCCCCCCCCCCCTGCTAAATCGGTCTAGCCCTGGGTTAATGACTGTGTTGAAGTCTTTCCTCCTCCTGCCCCCAATAACCAGCTTGTGCGAGTCTGGGATGTTCCTCTACATGCTCCTTATGAACTCCACATTATCCCAATTTGGCGCGTCCATGTTCATGAGTACCACCGGCAGCCCCTCCAGCTTTCCACTGACCATAATGTACCAACTCCCCCGTGTCTGCAACTATTCTTCCAGCTTCAAATGACCCTCTTATTGATCAGAATCGCGACCCCGAGTGGGCAAACTTGTCCCTTCCTTAGTCTGACCTGGTGTTACTCTAAGGTGTGTTTCCTGCAACATTGCCACATCTGCCTTCAGTACCCTCAAATGTGTGAACATGCGTGCCCTCTCGACCAGCCCATTTAGCGCTCTTACATTCGTGCTCAGCCTGGTTGGGGGACTTCTTGCGCCCCCCCCCTTTTTCCACCAATCAGCCATCACCTTTCTTGGGCCAGTCTCCAGCCTGCACCCCATGCATCTGCAGACCCCCCCCCCCCCCAATTGTCCCACAGCACAAGTCCCACCTGTCAGCAGAACATTTACTCCCCCACTGTGCTTCTGTGAGCTAGCCTGCCCAGCTAGCTTGGTGGCCCCTGCCCATGGTGCCAGACATTTTCCCACTTATTGTTCCCTCTCCTCCACTCAGACACACATTTGCAAACCTAAACAATCGCAACCAAATTGCCTGGAATCTCGCCACCATTGTGCTCAGTGCAGGGGTTGGTCTCAACATTCCCAACTCCACTACAGCTTGGTGCTCAGTCTGCCCACTTTCTGGATCACCTGATCTTGAGCATCCAGTCTCTTAATCGGATCCGAGCAGCCCTGTTGCTGCTTGGCGAAGCCCTACTGCACCAACTGCTCTGTTGACCGCTGGGTCAGCAAGCCAGAACTCTAGTCCTCTGCCATGATTTCTCCCAGCCTCAGCCCGAGCCTTTGTCTATTTCTTCCTTTGCACTGATGTAGGATTCCTCGTCACAAATTGTACCAAGATCAATTTTCCACTTCTGAGCCAACACACAATCTCAGGGAAAAAAGATCCCAAGTTCCGACCCAAGCGGGAACCATCAATGTGTGACCTTGTCCTTCATAGCTGCCACTGGAAGTCAACAAAGACTTTTATTTATAAAATTCAAATATTTATTTACTTTTAAACCGTTTCGTTCATCATGACCTTTTCCGTTTCAGGTTTACCTGCACTGCAGTGCTGAAGTCTGTTCACCCTCTAGTCAGGATGACTGTTCACCCAAATGTGGCCAAAGTGAGTTATTTTAATCTTGTGAAAGGGATATCTGGTTACCTTTTTATCTCCCTCTGAAGAAGCCTTTCTATAGGCCTGCCTTTCTCCCTCTTGATGAATTTTATTCCCTGCATGTCGAGATGTTTTGTATTTGAGTATCATCAATGCATAAACATTAAAAGGAGAAGCTGAAGTGATTTGTTCATAGCTCAGCTATTAGACCTGTATCTGCTGCTCTCCTCACTTGATCACGTGCTGCTTGCTAGTTCGCCTTTTTGGGCGAATAGTCTGAATTGGATCAAAACTGTCGTCCTCTCTTCCCAATAGAGAGACAACGCAGGAGTTCCATCTACGAGGGAACATTAGTGAGTGCTCCTGGTCCCATTTTCCTGGAAGATGAGAGTCACCAATCAAAGAAACTGCATGAAGCAAATGGTAAGTAGACTTTTCAATAGGTCACCTGTCAACCCTTCTCAAATATCATGTCTCAAATATCATGTCTTCTAATTGCCCACTAGGTGCTGCTGAATCTCCTTCTTGGGCTCTGCAAGGAGTATCCATTGGCTTAATGATGCTGTCCCTGTCCCTGCTGGTGGTGACTGCAGTGTTCATGAAGAGACCAAGACCTGCTGCTTCTCAATGTAGTGAAATTGGACTGTAGACAAAAAATAAACCAACCTGAGATGAACTTGCCTTGTGTTTTGCTGTGACCATGAAATAGCAAAGTTCAGCTAAATGAGTAGAATTGAATAAACAACGTCAGTATCAGACATATCAACTAATCTACCTTGATTGATTTTTTTCAGATTTCCTTAAATTTATTCCAACTTATTCAAAGCCAGATATACAGACTGTATTTGAGGCTGTCTTCCTCTTTGCTGCAGCAATGGTCCTTCAGTTTGAATGGGGCACATTCTCTGAACAATGAATCGGAGATGCTGTGGTTGCTTCTACTTTGCATCCTGATTTTTCATAGATGTAGGATGGTTTCAATTAGTACCACTTCTACCCTGCAGTCGCTAGTGACAAAAACATGTCAGCGTTGCACAGGTCAAAGAGACACAGCCTGAGTGAGACACATCCAGAGTGGGAATTTGGAACTTGGTAATTTGGTGCAGTGAGGTAATCAGGAAAGGTAAGTGGTAAGTCTAATTATGCTGTTTTTCAGTCAAAAGTGCAGTGTGTAGATTAGTGTCTGATTGGCTAAAGCTGCGCCCCTAATTTGTGAGGTTGTTATCTGGCTGTCACCTGAGGCCTGTTTAGGGGCACAAAGGTACACATTGTATTCTTCTCTTTGAAGTTTAAGTAGTGGGAGTCATCCTGGTCAGCTAAAGTCTGTATAAAAGACAGCGCACTCAGTAAACGTTGCGCAGGTCAAAGACTCATCCAGAGTGGGAATTTGGAACTTGGTAATTTGGTGCTGTGAGGTAATTCGGTGCAGAGTGGGAGAAGGTGTTTTGTCCCTACTGTTTTGTTCTCCCTTTCTTCTGGCCTGTAACTTTTTTAATCAGCAGGGAGAGAACCTGCGAGCATCTGAGACCCTCCGAAGGTAAGTGATTTTTACTCCTTTCCTTTTCAAATTGTGTGGGGGACATCTCAGAAAAGCTGTGACCTGATTGGCTTGTTGGGAATCTACACTAAATTAAACTAATTAAACATAATTACTTAATTATAACTTAGAGGGGTATCTAACTAAGCCAGAGATCGGAGAGTACTGTATTTAGCTTTCACATTTATAGTAGACATCTAGTGCTAGGAAACACTTTCTTTTTATATTAAAAAAAAAACGTTTATTAAGAATTTTCAACCATATAAAACAAACCCCCCCCCCCCCGTAACACAAAGGTCGCATAGCAAGACATGAACATGGCAAGTCAATATGATACAGAGCTTTGTACATTGGATTCCTCCCGTACATATCAGTTTCCCGGATCGTTCATGTATTTTCTTGCTCAAATGGCCCCCCCCCCCCCCCCCCCCCAGGTTGCTGCTGTCCAACCTTCCTCTAACGTGCCGCGAGATAGTCTAGGAACGGTTGCCACTGCCTGTAGAATCCCTGCGCAGACCCCCTCCAGGCAAACTTTATCCTTTCCAACTTGGTAAACTCAGCCATATCATTTATCCAGGCCTCCATGCTGGGGGGCTTCACCTCTTTCCACATTAACAAGATCCTTCGCCGGGCTACTAGGGACGCAAAGGCCAGAATGCCGGCCTCTTTCGCCTCCTGCACTCCCGGCTCGTCCACTACTCCAATAGTGCTATCCTCCAGCTTGGCTTGACCAGGACTTTCACCACCTTAGATGCTGTTCCTGCAACTCCCCTCCAGTACCGGGCATGACCAAAACGTATGGACATGGTTCGCCGGACTTCCTGAGCACCTCCCACATCTGTCCTCCACCCCGAAGAACCTACTCAGCCTCGCCCCCGTCATATGCGCTCTGTGAACTACCTTAAACTGTATCAGGCTAAGCCTGGCACATGAGGAGGAATTAATCCTACTTGGGGCATCAGCCCAAAGCCCCTCCTCAATCTCCTCTCCTCCTCTTTTCCCCCCACCCCCCACTCCTCTTCCCATTTACCTTTTAGCTCCTCTACCAAAGCCTCCCCCTATTCTTTAATCTCCTGGTATATCGCTGACACCTTGCCCTCTCCGACCCATATGTCCGACATCACCCTGTCTTGAATGAATGAATCCCCTGTGCCGCGAGCAGTGGGAATTCCCTCACCTGCCGCCTCACAAACGCCCTCACTTGCATATACCTGAGAGCATTTCCCGGGGGTAGTCCCAATTTCTCCTCCAGCACCCCTAAGCTCGCAAACGTCCCGTCGATGAACAGGTCCCCCATTCTTCTAATCCCTGCCCGATGCCAGCTCTGAAACCCCTGTCCATTCTTCCTGGGACAAACCGATGGTTATCCCTGATCGGGGACCACACCGAGGCTCATCGCTCCCCATGTCGTCTCCACTGCCCCAGATCTTAACATTGCTGCCACTACCAGGCTCGTGGTGTACCTTGTCAGCGAGAGCGGCAGCGGTGCCGTCACCAGCACCCCCAGTCTCGTTCCTTTTGCAGGACGCCATCTCCAACCTCTTCCACGCCCCTCCCCCTCCCTCCATCACCCACTTAAGGATCATCACCACATTGGCTGCCCAGTAGTAGCCACCCAGATTTGGCAACGCCAACCCTCTATCTTAGCTCCAGGAACCCCCTCCTTGCCCTTCCCCCTCGGACCACCCCCTTCCATTTCCCCGACTCCCTTAACGCCATGGCCAAAGGTTCAATTGCTAATGCAAACTGCCGAGGGGACAGGGGGCACCCCTGCCTCGTCCCTCGGTACAGCCGGAAATACTCTGACCTCCGCTGATTCGTGACCACACTCCACCGGGGCTCTGTACAGGAGCGCTTAACCCAACTAATAAACCCTCCCGCGAACCCAAACCTCCTCAACACTTCCCAGAGATACTCCCACTCTACTCGGTCAAAGGCCTTCTCCGTGTCCATAGCTGCCACAATCTCTGCCTCTCCCTCCACCGATGGCGTCATTATCACGTTTAGGAGCCTTCGCACATTGATATTTAGCTGCCTGCCCTTTACAAACCCCGTCTGGTCCTTGTGAATCACCCCCGGGGCACAGTCCTCAATCCTCGTAGCCAACATTTTTGCCAGCAACTTAGCATCTACGTTGAGGAGCGAGATCGGTCTGTATGACCCGCATTGCAGTGGGTCTTTATCCAGCTTCAAGATCAAAGAGATCGTCGCCTCCGACATTGTCGGGGGCAGAGTTCCCCCCCCCCCCCCCCCCCCCCCCCCTTGCTTCATTGAAGGTCCTTACCAGCAATGGGGCTAACAGGTCTACATACTTCCTACAAAACTTCACTGGGAACCCATCCAGCCCTGGGGCCTTCCCTGCCTGCATGCTCCCCAGTGGGAAACATATAGTTAACAATAACTTATTTTTAAAAATAACATTAAAACATTTTTTTAAATTTTACTTATTAATTGACGCAATGTCAATTAGAGGGGTACAGTGCTCTGACTGAGATGTGGCCAGTCCAGGAGGCTTCCAGCATCCCGGATGGCTTCATCTGCAGAAAGTGCACCCAACTAGAGCTCCTCACAGACCGCATGGTTCGGTTGGAGCAGCAGTTGGGTGCACTTGGGAGCATGCAGGTGGTGGAATAGATAGTTGTATAAATGTGGTCACACCCAAGGTGCAGGCAGAGAAATGGGTGACCACCAGAAAGGGCAGGCAGTCAATGCAGGAATCCCCTGTGGTTGTCCCCCTCTTGAACAGGTATACCCCTTAGGCTATCCCCCTCTACAGTATCCAATCAGGAGAAAACGGCAGCAGCCAGAGCAATGGCACCGCGGCTGGCTCTGATGTTTAGAAGGGAGGGTCAAAGCGCAGAAGAGTAATAGTCATTGGGGACTCTATAGTCAGGGGAACAGATAGGCGCTTCTGTGGACGTGAAAGAGACTCCAGGATGGTATGTTGCCTCCCTGGTGCCAGGGTCCAGGATGTCTCTGAACGGGTAAGGGCATCTTGAAGGGAGAGGGCAAACGGGCAGAGGTCATTGTACATATTGGTACTAACGACATAGGCAGGAAGGGGCATGAGGTCCTGCAGCAGGAGTTCAGGGAGCTAGGCAGAATGTTAAAAGACAGGACTTCTGGGGTTGTAATCTCGGGATTACTCCCTGTGCCACGTGCCAGTGAGGCTAGAAATAGGAAGATCACTTAGCTAAACAGCTGGTGTAGGAGGGAGGGTTTCCATTATCTGGATCACTGGGCGCTCTTCCGGGGCAGGTGTGACCTATATAAGGACTGGTTGCATCTAAACTGGAGGCATAAATAGCCTGGCCGCGAGGTTTGCTAGTGTCACACGGGAGGGTTTAAACTAGTATGGCAGGGGGGGTGGGCACGGGAGCAATAGGTCAGAAGGTGAGAGCATTGAGGGAGAACTAGGGAATGGGGCCAATATGGCACTGTGGCAGAGCAAACCAGGTGAAGTTGCTGAACACAGTATGTCTGGTGGCCTGAAGTGCATATGTTTCAATGCAAGAAGTATTACCCGTAAGGCAGATGAATGTAGAGCTTGGATTAGTACTTGGAAATATGATGTTGTTGCCATTACGGAGACCTGGTTGAGGGAAGGGCAGGATTGGCAGCTAAACATTCCAGGATTTAGATGTTTCAGGCGGGATAGAGGGGGATGTAAAAGGGGTGGCGGAGTTGCGCTACTGATTAGGGAGAATATCACAGCTGTACTACGGGAGGACACCTCGGAGGGCAGTGAGGCTACATGTGTAGAGATCAGGAATAAGAAGGGTGCAGTCACAATGTTGGGGGATTACTATAGGCCTCCGAACAGCCAGCGGGAGATGGAGCAGATAGACAGATTTTGGAAAAGAGTAAAAACAACAGGGTTGTTGTAATGGGAGATTTCAACTTCCCCAGTATTAACTGGGACTCACTTAGTGCCAGGGACTTAGGGCAGAGTTTGTAAGGAGCATCCAGGAGGGCATCTTAAAACCATATGTAGACAGTCCAACTAGGGAAGGGGCTGTACTGGACCTGGTATTGGGGAATGAGCCTGGCCAGGTGGTAGAAGTTTTTCAGTAGGGGGAGAATTTCGGGAACAGTGACCATAATTCAGTAAGTTTTAAGTGCTGGTGGTCCTAGGGTGAATGTGCTAAATTGGGGGAAGGCTAATTATAACTATTGGGTGGGAACTGAAGAACCTAGATTGGGGGTGGATATTTGAGGGTAAATCAACATCTGACATGTGGGAGGCTTTCAAATGTCAGGTGAAAGGAATTCTAGGCCGGCATGTTCCTGTGAGGATGGATAAATACGGCAATTTTCAGGAAACTTTGATAACGAGAGATTTTTTAGGTCTCGTCAAAAACAAAGGAGGCATTTGTCAGGGCTAAGGCTGGGAACCGACTAAGCCTGTGTGGAATATAAGGAAAGTAGGAAGGAACTTAAGCAAGGAGTCTGGAGGGCTAGAAGGGGTCACAAAGTCATTGGTAAATAGGGTTAAGGAAAATCCCAAGGCTTTTTACACGTACATAAAAAGCAAGAGGGTAGCCAGGGAAAGGTTTGGTCCACTGAAGGATAGGCAAGGGAATCTGTGTGGAGCCAGAGGAAATGGGTGAGGAACTAAATGAATACTTTGCATCAGTATTCACCAAAGAGAAGGAATTGGTAGATGTTGAGTCTGGAGAAGGGTGTGTAGATAGCCTGGGTCACATTGAGATCCAAAAAGACGAGATGTTGGGCGTCTTGAAAAATATTAAGGTAGATAAGTCCCCAGGACTTGATGGGATCTACCCCCCAGAATACTGGAGGAGGCTGGAGAGGAAATTGCTGAGGCCTTGACAGAAAGCTTTGGATCCTCACTGTCTTCAGGTGATGTCCCAGAGGACTGGAGAATAGCCAATGTTGTTCCTTTGTTTAAGAAGGGTAGCAAGGATAATCCAGGGAACTACAGGCCGGTGAGCCTTGCGTCAGTAGCAGGGAAATTACTGGAGAGAATTCTTCGAGACCGGATCTACTCTCATTTGGAAGCAAATGGACGTATTAGTGAGGCAGCATGGTTTTGTGAAGGGGAGGTCGTGTCTCACTAACTTGATCGAGTTTTTTGAAGAGGTCACAAAGATGATTGATGCAGATAGGGCAGTGGATGTTGTCTATATGGACTTCAGTGAGGCCTTTGACAAGGTCCCTCATGGTAGACTAGTACAAAAGGTGAAGTCCCACGTCAGGGGTGAGCTGGCAAGGTGGATACAGAACTGGCTAGGTCATAGAAGGTGGAGAGTAGCAATGGAAGGATGCTTTTCTAATTGGAGGACTGTGACTAGTGGTGGTCCGCAGGGATCAGTGCTGGGACCTTTGCTGTTCGTAGTCTATATATGATTTGGAGGAAAATGTAACTGGTCTGATTAGTAAGTTTGCAGATGACACCAAGGTTGGCGGAATTGCAGGTAGCGAGCTGGTCAGAGGATACAGCAGGATTTGGATTGTTTGGAGACTTGGGCGGAGAGATGGCAGATGGAGTTTAATCTGGACAAATGTGAGGGAATGTATTTTGGAAGGTCTAATGCAGGTAGGGAATATACAGTGAATGGTAGAACCCTCAAGAGTATTGAAAGTCAGATCTAGGTGTACAGGTCACTGAAAGGGGCAACACAGGTGGAGAAGGTAGTCAAGAAGGCATATGGCATGCTTGCCTTCATTGTCCAGGGCATGGAGTGTAAGCATTGGCAAGTCATGTTGCAGCTGTGAACCTTAGTTAGGCCACACTATAGAGTATAGTGTTCAATTCTGGTCGTCACACTACCAGAAGGATGTCTTTAGAGACGGTGCAGAAGAGATTTAACAATGTTGCCTGGTATGGAGGGCATTAGCTATGAGGAGCGGTTGAATAAACTCGGTTTGTTCTCACTAGAACGACAAGAGGTTGAGGGGTGACCTGATAGAGGTCTACAAAATTGAGGGGCACAGACAGAGTGGATAGTCTGAGGCTTTTCCCCAGTGTAGAGGGGTCAATTGCTAGGGGCATAGGTTTAAGGTGTGAGGGGCAAGGTTTAGAGTAGATGTACGAGGCAAGTTTTTTTTTTACAGAGGGTAGTGGGTGCTTGGAACTCGCTGCCGGAGGAGATGGTGGAAGCAGGGACGATAGTGACATTTAAGGGGCATCTTGACAAATACATGAATAGGATGGGAATAGAGGGATATGGACCCAGGAAGTGTAGAAGATTGTAGTTTAGTCGGGCAGCATGGTCGGCACTGGGTTGAAGGGCCTGTTCCTGTGCTGTACTGTTCTTTGTTCTTTATGTGCATCTCAGTTGACCGGTTCCGAGAGCCCCCAGCAATTTACTGATTAAGCCATCCATTTTAGTTACTTGTGCTTAACCATGCTTGCCTCACTGATTCCTCCAGGGGAAACAAGAGGCAAGATCAAATTGTTGACTTGCATTGATGATGGGGACAAGGGTGTGGTTTGCTTGGAGTTTTGGCAGACTTTTTGCTGTCTAAATTGAGCATCAGGATTGGGGCTAATCTATTGCGATGCATAGGAAACTGGTTGGCAGGCAGCAAACGAAACTGGACTAAAGAGGTAGTTTCAGCCAGTGACTAGTGGGGTACTGTAAGGATCAATACTCCAACTTCTGATGCCCACTGTCCTTGATGTGCCAGTATCAGGAGGGGGTGATGCAGAAGAACTGTAGAATGCCATCTTCTAATTGGCAGGCCTGGCTTGCAGAGTGATTCCTCCTCTCTGATGGTGCCCATAGGGTCCTGGGGGCTTCAGATGTAGGAGCAGCTGTGTCTTGAGTCATTTAACACTGCCAGGCCTGGAGACTCCCATTGTCTGCACTGTGGTGTTGATGCCCTCAGTGACTGCACCATGCTCTGGAGTGCCTTGGCAATATTCAACAGCAAACAGCATCTGGGGCAGTCTCTCAGTGACTGGGACATGAAGCTGTGGCCCTCAGCCATGATTATCCCAGAGCCCTGCCTTGGGCACCATCACTCAAGACATGCTTGTCGTGCTCCAGGTTTTCCACTGGTTGCCACCCGAGCAGTTGTTGTCCTGGGTGCCACAAATTGCCGGCCCTGTCTCCTGCACATGATCCCTTTAGGATTCCTGCAATCGGCTTTGCAGTTGTTGGTCACTGACATCCTCTCCTGAAGGTCACGGCTGTGTCCTCTCATCTGCACCAGCTCTGGGAGAACCTTGTCCAGAGGGTTGACATCTGGCTGGGACCCAGCTGAGTCCTGGGATTGAGCAGCCCTCTGACTGCCGTCTCCCTTGGATGTTCCTGCCTCCACCTGATGTCCATCAGCAACTGTGGGGTCCTCACAAGATTGTGCCCCAGGAGCCGGTTTACTAATGTTGCTCACCGAGGTGTGTCTCTGCACTGGTGGAAGGTGGGGTTGATGGTGGTCACCTCAAGATGGTCTCTTGGGGTGTGGTAATAAGAGGGGGGTTAGAGAGTGGAATGACTCCGGAGGGCCTTGCCTCATCAGATGCATATACTGTGAGGAACAGATGTGGTCAGTGAGAGGGAAGGATTATTTTGCCTGACATGAATGACTCACTTGAGACGGGACATCTGGGTGAAGCGGAAATGGATCCTCACCGCTGTGGCACAGGCCAATTTCGCTGACGGTGACTGCTCTCATCTCAAACAACAGTGTGGTTTCCACAGCCTGTTCCTCATAGTGAATGAGGACCCAAATCCTGGCATCCCACTCCCCATCGTGGCCCTTACCCGCTTAATATTGGCAATCTTCTCCTGCGGGAAGAAAGAGGGCATTGTGAGCCACATGCTTCTTGTGTGTCGTGGGTCTAGAGCAGCATCTGTGAGCACCGCACCTGTACATGAAGGTTGTACGGGTGGGTGCCAGAGGTTACTGAAGAACAAGCACGAAGATCGGATGTGAGGAGGGTGCGAGGTGTCAGCCAGTGATTTGTGGGGGATTTGGGGATGGCAGGCGGAACTGATGCAGAAGAAAGGTGGTAACTTACTCTTGCAGCTTGGTGGTCATTGGTCTTCTGGCATTGGACGGCAGTCCTCCTGGTCATGCTGCCCAAAGTCCCCCTCAGGGGAACAGGATGTCTGCATCTCATTCACAGCATTGAAAGCCTGGCCAGTTCGGCGTCGCCAAAGCGAGGAGCAGGTCTGCACGCTGCCATGTTTGTGTCCATCAGGAAACACCCGGCAAATGCACCCAAAATGACACTTTGAAATGTTTCCGTTAAATCGCGTCCCATATGTAAATGGTTATGTATTGTTAGCCTTGTCATGAACCACACTGATGGTATCTGGGAGGTTATCTCATCTTGAAACACCAGATCTTGGGTGTGTATAATTGTGTTTCTGGAATGATGTGAGGAGTCAGGTGGAAATCTAGTGAGAATAAATAGCCAGGTCATTATGTAACAATTGTTAAATACTATTTATTAAATTAAAGAAAAGGCAAATACACATGAACAGGATTCCACGACTAAGACAAGTATATGAATCACTGAACGCGCAAATAGTTTATGTCGAACGTTTGTTCCAAAATAAATCTATAATCCCTGAACTCCTTGACACTTCACCTTTCCCCAAACAACATCCACATTAAATAGATTTATAAATCAAATCCAGTTTATAGTTACCACACAATACAGACTGATAATGAAGTCTGGGAAATGTCTTTTCCTGGTCCAATGAAGATGCTTAAACAGCTTTTACAAAGGTTTCTGCACTGCCTTGGCTGTGAGACGTTAATGCGACTAGTCTCCTGGCAGTTAGATGTAAACTGGCTTCTCGGCTGTGAGGTGTAAACTGGCCTGTCTGCTTCTGAGGGTGATGGCAATTATCCATTTTTCCCCCTTGATTCTGCATTCTGTGTTTGGCTGCCTATCTCTCTCAAATTCCTTGACTCTAGAAATTAGCATGTGTATACCTCCACTGATCACTCCATCATCTAGTTAAGCTGTTTCTACGAACAATAACAATCTTTATTAGTGCCACAAGTAGGCTTACATGAACACTGCAATGACATTACAGTGAAAATCCCCTAGTTGCCACACTCCGTCACCTGTTCAGGTACACTGAGGGAGAATTCAGAATGTCCAATTTACATAACCAGCACGTTTTTCGGGACTTGTGGGAGGAAACCGGAGCACTTGGAGGAAACCCACTCAAACATGGGGAGAAGTTGCAGATTCCGCTCAAACAGTGACCCAAGCTGCGGACCGCACCTGGGACCCTGACGCTGTGACGCAACAGTGCTAGCCACTGAGCTACTGTGCCACCCCCCAAGTGATTTACACCTGATTCTTTCTAGATGCCTAATAATCTCTTGACTGAGAATGTCACATCTCATCCTGCCATTTGAATAGTAGCTACTGCTATTGCTCGGCAGATTTGTACCTGTTGTCTTGTCAAATTTATGTTACTGCTGTTACTAGGCAGATTCATGACAGCCTTTTAATTTGTACATTACAAAATGGTCTGTACACAAGTTTCCATTTACGCACACTGTTACATCTCATGGAACTAATTGTCCCAACTAAACAAATTTTGCGATTGAGTCGTCACGTGATGACGTGCTGTGGCAGCTTCAAAAATGGTCACGTGTTGCGAGTGCGGGAGTTCTCCCCAAGAACGCGGGGCAGAGCACAAGCGTGGAGTAGCTGCTCAGTAAATAAACTATTGTTTGTTACATGTCCTTGTTGTCAGTCTTTCGGGAACGTAACACATTTACCACCCAACTCAACACAACAACAGCAGTGGTGTACCCCAATCAGTGACTTACATCATTGAAGGAGTTCTTGCTGACAAAACTCAGAGAGCTTCATTTAATAATAATCTTTATTGTCAGAAGTAGGCTTACATTAATACTGCAATGAAGTTACTGTGAAAATCGCCACATTCTGGTGCCTGTTCGGGTACAGAGGGAGAATTCAGAATGTCCAATTCACCTAAGCTGCACGTCTTTGGACTGTGGGAGGAAACCGGAGCACCCGGAGGAAAACCACGCAGACACGCGGAGAACGTGCAGACTCTGCACAGACAGTGACCCAGCGGGGAATCGAACCTGGGACCCTGGCGATTTGAAGCGACAGTGCTATCCACTTCTGCTATCATGCTTATCGTGAGCGTGGGAGCAGTTCCATTTTTGCGACATCTGGCTCTGCTTATAGCGTTGTAGAGTTTTACCCCATGGAAAGAGGCCTTTCGGCCCATCACATCTAACCCGACCATCAAATCCCATTTTCCAGCACTTGATCCGTAGCTTACTGAGGAACAGCGAGGTATCCTTGGAAGAATGGTAGAGGAGCAGGGGGAAATCTTTGTATTCGACACAGCACTTTCCTTGGTAAGCCATTGGTTCGTTGAGCTCCTGCTGCATGGTATGTCATCTATCCTGATGGACCCGGCAAGTAGGGGCCAGACAAGAAATGCCTGTGAGCAAAGTCCCCTGCAAGAAGTGAGAGGTGAGTTCCTGATTGAGTTTGAAAATTGGCTGCTGTTGCTCTTTTTAGCCTTAGTCTATTGGTTCTGATTACGTACCTTTGCTCACAAGTCACCAGGTATCTTTATGATACCGCCACGTGGTTCAAGTTCAGGTTATGATTAATAACATAGCACACCGCTTAGTAAGGATTAAAACAACGGTCATCTATTATATACAACAAGCAATATTAATACTACTATTAATACTACTTTCTATATAATAAACCTATCACTACTGGCCAATACTTAACTTAGGAAGAACCCATCAGGTCAGGGAAACGAATGGCTTGTCCAATCAGATCTGGCCCGTGGGATTCAAAAGGTGGCTAGGTGTCTCTACCGGATAGCGATCGCTGGATTCAAACTTACAGTTGCCGGTTGCTGTTCATGCGAAGGTCTCGAGCAGACGAAGAGGAGAGAGAGAGAGATCTGAACTTGGCCCCTCACTTTTATAGGGCCCAAGGGCTTCCCGCCTCCCGGGGCGGCCCTTGACCCTGAGTCCCAAGTGATTGGATTTGCTCCCAATCCCTGGGGTCGATGTGTCCAATGGTGAGGCGATTCCTCGATCGGAGGGTGGTCGTTCACTTCTCTTTGTTTCGGCCACTGCAGGCGCCGACAGGTCTGGCCCGGTATTCAATTGCTAATATGTTGCAATTGTGCCCGGGGATAGCCAATGCAACAGCAGATGTCTGAATAGATGGGCTGCAAACAGTCCTGAATGTAACTGCAAATACCTGGGTTGATGGGCTGTTGATAGCCCTGAGTATCGATCTGGGCCAACTCCCCCAGAGCCGAATATGCAATACTGTCTGCAGCTGCCTGCTTGTGTCTTGTTAGCTGCTTTTCCCAGCAGTCTTTCGGGTTAGCCGTTTCAAACTGGGTTTTGGCCAGATTAATCGGAACGCAGCCATTTTACGTGGCTACACTGCCATACTTTAGTAATCCTGATCTGGAGGCTGGGAATGTCAGGTTTGACGGAGAACTACATATCGAGGCCTGGGTCAGTTGGGCACTCTGACCACTGGCCTTATATTATCCTATTCTCAATGCTTGTCGTGAGGGGTTGGAGGTGGCTGATCATGTCGAGCCATTTCCCCCTGGCTGGGGCCTACGTTCTGGGTCCTTGGGCGTCAGGGTGACAGCATGGTGGAATTGAAGGGGCTTCATTTGTCAGAATTTTCTCGAGATCCGAGGAGGGTTTGATGATCCTGTCATGTTTTGGGCTTTTTTGAGCAACATAGATGGTGTTATTATCCTGCAATTCTTCAATAATGCTGGATGTTACACCCTTGTGATTATGTTGTTGATTATTTGTTGTTGTTTTTTCTTCTGCAAGGACGTGCGAGGTGTGAGCACGAGGTTGAGAGTCGCCTGTTATCCTGTTCCAGCAAAATCCATGTTAAGTTGATTATGTGAAATGTGGCCTGTGCTCAGTTTTACTTCTTTTACAAATTAAGTGCTGAAATCCTTGTACTTGTGGGAAGAGAGTGCATTTTGGACAAGCCTTATCTCATTTATAATGAAGATGAATGGAGCCACGGCAGGGTGATGGGCGGTTGGTTGTTGTGGAGTTAGGTGGTCGGGTTAATTAAATCCTCACTGAGTTTGAGGATAGCTCCCTAGTTAGAACATAGAACATTGAACATACAATGCAGAAGGAGGCCATTCGGCCCATCGAGTCTGCACCAACCCACTTAAGCCCTAACTTCCAGCCTATCCCAGGAACCCAATATCCCCTCCTAACCTTTTTGGACACTAAGGGCAATTTATCATGGCCAATCCACCTAACCTGCACGTCTTTGGACTGTGGGAGGAAACCGGAGCACCCGGAGGAAACCCACGCAGACACGGGGAGAACGTGCAGACTCTGCACAGCCAGTGACCCAGCAGGGAATTGAACCTGGGACCCTGGCACTGTGAAGCCACAGTGATAGCCACTGTCCTACCCAAGTTAGTTAGAGCAAATCATATCAGGTTTTTATGTTGTTTTTTTATTACTTTGCCTATCTCTTTCGATGTCCCAGGCAGTTTATGGGAGAGATTTTACTAAAAGGGAACAAAGTCCCGTCGCGAGCACATTTAGCCACACGTTTCCTGGGGCCTCAGCAGGGAATGCGTGGCTGAGGTCGCACTTTGCCCCGTTTTGTGCAATGAGGAGCTCTGCTTCGCGGAACTCCTCAATGTAGTGGGTGTTTTGTTATGCTCTTGACGTAGCATAAGCTGCTTCCTTGATGTGCACTCTGACAAAGGAAGGTTCAGACTTGGAGATAGCTTTAACATGTTTATTAAACTATTAACAATTCTCCTACCTGGATTCGACGCTACTGTTAATCCTGCTATAGCTACTCAGACTGATGAACCAGTCTGCTACAATCCACGTGGTGGGTGTGATGTTCAATCAACCCTGTGTCTGTACTCACTGAGTGTCTCCACTGGATAGAGACTGAGCATGTGTGATGTGTCCTTTTATATGGGTTGGGGTAATGCCCTCCTGTGGTAGTGTCACCTCTGTGTGTATCGTGACTGCCCATTGGTCGTGTCCTATCTTACTGACGTATTGATTGACTGCCTGTGTGCCATGTCTCTGGTGTTCCCTCTAGTGTCTAGCTAGGTGCAGTGTATGTACATTAACCCTTTGTGTACTTACAGTGATGTATATCACCACAGCGGGAAGTCGGGGCACCATTTTCAAATCACGTCACGATCTCTGAGGCCCCTGACGCGACGCTCTATCCTCCAAGCCCCAACACACTATGGGACGGTCCCGGGGCTCGCCGGGGCTTAACGCCTCCCCCCACCCCCCACCCTCCCAGGAACGGGGTCTCCGGCTTCTATCGGCTACGCTGTGACTTGGTGCGCTGCTTTTCAGGTGCAGTGTGGCTATAAAGTCGCACCTTCTGTATCCTGGGTGGACTGGGTTCCTTCTGGTTCTTTCTTGAGGTTTTTAAAAAATTGTCCTTTCTTAGGTCTATTAGAAGAGGAGGAATTCAGTGGTGGCGCACGCCCTGGTGGGTTTGGTAAATCCTTGTCAGATTTGTTGAAGAGAGAGACTGTTTGCTATGTCTCTACATTGTTGGAGCCCTTCCCTCGTGTGAGGGTAGGTTTGATGGTGGAGTTAGGCACCCTCTTCCAAGTGGTCTTATCTGGTGCTTTCCTGAATATCCTTGTTGTGGGTGGGTTTTCCATGTGGAAGCAGCGTTTGTGTCTCTGTTGAGGCTGTGCTGTCGCTTCCCTTAATTTCCATTTTTGTGATGGTGAGCAGTGAGGAGAGGTGGTTAATATTCCTAGGTCACTTTGGACGTTCCTCGCTTAGAGGTTGGCATGGTGTGGTTGGGTGTGGTTGGTGAGGTGCAGGGTTGACTGGGTGTAGGTTTTGCTGTGTGCTGAAGGTCCTGGTTGTATTGACTCCTGTACGTTGGGCTAGATCAGGTCCGGTGCTGTGATTGGTATCCAGTTGCCCCCTGCAACTTGCGATGTCCTTTCTCGAAAGCTCCTATTAGGACGTCCTGGGAAACTGGGATTGTTTTGGAGGTGTTTGATTATCCTTGATTTATGGACTCTTCTATGCACAATGGCCTGGGTTTGAGCCAAGTCCAGCACTGTGGTCGATATCCTACTGTGGGTACTGATCCTCTTTTATCCTGTGATCCACTCCTGGTAGTTCTCCCTCTTTTTTTCTCTCTCTTTTCTAGCACGTCTCGATGGGTTGTTGGGAGGCATTGATCATGATCCAAATATATAGCTACTGGCCCTCTGTATAAATATGTGGAACGATGTTTGCCTGTTCTGGGTCTGAGGCTGGGGTTATGTTGCGGTGTGTGTTATATGTGCAAAATCCTTTTAAAACTGGGATTCTCAAGTATTTTCATTATATTTTTCTTTTTTTTTGGGTTGGTATAAAGAATCCATGATTGGTTCATGTAGGTGTACAGGTGGGCCTGGTATCTGAGCGGAGGAGGTTGCAGTGTGTCAATGGTGTCTCTGGGGGAGATGTATATTGGTGCTCGCCGGACCATGGAACAAGAGGTTTATCCTGAACTCTCATGGCAATTGCGAGCAATCACTACGTGGGAAGGTGTGCACCATTTCACCATGTTTTCAAGGCCGTATCCTGTTTTTCCCCTGATCTTTGGTGGGGCTGGAGCGGTATCTAATTATGTCTAATGATTGTATTGAGCTGGTTATATTGCTGTTCCCCTGTCCCCCTCTGTATTCATGTACGTGGTGCCTTTTTTTTGCTTACTGTACTGTCTCATTCTTGTGTTTTTTTGTGCTGTTTGTTCAAATGTAAAACCTCAGTAAACATATTCCTTTAAAAAGATGAAGGAGGAAGGAATTGAAGGATATATTGATGGAGTGAGATGAGGAGGGATGGGAGTAGCAGATATCATGGGTAAGGCTGAATCCAAAACACTGCAGACACTGAAATAAAAACAAAAACTGCTGGACACACTTCACAGGCCTGGCAGTATCTCTGTTACATAAATCTTGGATTCTTTGAGATGCACAATGTGTATGTAGATCTGACCCTTATCTCTGCCAGTCAATGCCCCTGGCCTGTAATTATTCACTTTCACAACTGTTGTGTTATGTACTCTGGGACAACACAGGCTGCAACTCGATGCAGCTTTGACCCAAAGATGCTCCAGACTTTGAAGTAAGTTCAATGTGATTTATTGAACCATTAGCACAGTTCTCTATGAGTTCGACTATCCTACTAATCTTGCTGTAGTAACTCAGTCTAATTAACCAGTCTGCTCTAAGCCACATGGTGGGTGTGATGCTTCTGATCTGCCCCTGTCCTACTCTCTGAGTGTTGCCTGTGGAAAGAGACAGAGCATGGGTGCCCTGTCCTTATATGTGGGTTGTGTAATGCCCCCTTGTGGTAGTGTCACCTCTGGGTGTCTTGACTGCCCATTGGGCGTCTCCTATTCTAGGTGTTCATTAGCTGTATGTCTGCATGTCATGACGTCTCTGGTGCTCCCTCTGGTGTTTACTTAGTCGTAGTTTATTTACATTAACCCCTGGTGCATTTACAGTGATGCATATCACCACAACAACTTCATGGATTGGCAGAGAGTGCTAGAGGTGACAAGTTTGTGGTGGGACGTGGCAGCACGAGGGGGCAATGGTCTTGTTTATCCAGGATTTCTTGGTGGCGAGGCAACAGAAGCATGGAGACTTCGCCGAAGTTAGAAAACAACTTAAGGTGGCTGGAGTAAATTATGCCCTGCTTTATCCTGCGACATTGAGGATTATATCTGATAACTTTGCAAAGATATTCGATAATCTGCCTAAGGCCTTGGATTTGTGAAGTCCATGGAAGGCAATAATTTGGAGTAACAATCTGTAGCTCATTGAAATATCCGGACTCTCTCCCTGTGATAATGCCTCTTGCCTGATCGTATCTTGCTACTTATCATATCTGTTGGGAGGTGTTAATAATTGAGCACTAAATTTAATATTTTATCCTTAAGAATCTCATGAACCCCCATTTATTTGAATGGAAGACACCTTTCAGCATTCTCCTCGTACCGCTGTGTAAATGGGGGGAGTTGGGCTGCGTGTTAGATATCCGTCTTTTCACTTCCGGTTGCGGCTATGCGGAGCTAAGTTGCACATTCGACGGCTCCTGCAAAAACGGACTTTTGGGCTCATTTCAGGGCCCCCAACGGTACTTTTTCGACGGTTCCCGGTGTGGAAGGAGATTATAACAGCTCCCCGATAGTTTATGGCTTCTACTAGGAGCGGGGCGACTAAAAAGGTGGTGGTGGACCCGAAGAAGGTGCGAGGGAAGAAGAACAAAATGGCGGCGGGCGGAGACCAGGCAGCGTGGATGCAGTGGGCGGAGGAGCAGCAGGAGGGTATCCAGCGCTGCTTCAGAGAGATTAAAGCGGACCTGCTAGAGCCAATGAAGGCTTCTAGTGATAAGCTGCTGGAGACACAGACGGCCCAGGGGATGGCGATCCGCGAGGCTCGACAAAAGATCTCCGACAACGAGGGCGAGATCTTAGGCCTGGCGGTAAAGGTGGAGGCGCACGAGGCGCTCCGCAAGAAATGGCAGGAGCGGTTCGAGGAGATGGAGAATCGGTCGAGGTGGAAAAATCTCTGGATTCTGGGCCTCCCGGAGGGGCTGGAGGGGCCCCTGGAGCTGGAAGGGGCCCATAGAGTGCTGGCGAGGAGGCCAAAGGCTAACGAGCCTCCACGGGTGGTGCTGGTGAGGTTCCATCGGTTCGTCGATCGGGAGTGTGTGCTCAGGTGGGTCAAGAAGGAGAGGAGCGGCAGGTGGGAGAATGCGGAGGTTCGAATATACCAGGACTGGAGTGCGGAGGTGGCGAAGAGGAGGGCCGGGTACAATCGAGCGAAGGCGGTGCTGCACAGGAAGGGGGTGAAGTTCGGCATGTTGCAGCCGGCGCGACTGTGGGTTACCTACAAGGACCGGCACCATTATTTTGAGTCTCCGGAGGAGGCATGGGCCTTTGTTCAGGCCGAGAAGTTGGACACAGAGTGAGGGTAGGGATGGGCGATTGGGGACTGCGGTTGATATGTTATTTATTTATTTTTTTTGACGGGGGGGCCTTTACTTTGCTCCTGGTTTCTTTTTCTCTGTGTTTTTCTCTTTCGGGCAGGTGAGGGTGGTTGGGGCGGGTTGGGCACTGATTTGGTTGGGTTGGTCGGGGGGGCTCTTGGAGTGGGGTAGGTAAACGGAACAGGGGTGGTGGACGGCGGTGAGATGGGGCCCCGTGGGGGAGGGGGAGGCCCGAGTCGGGGGGGAGGGAACTGGGCCTGTAAAAGGAGCTGCGTCAGAGGTGGCGGGGCCTGGTAGCTGGAAAGCGCGGGCTTTTTCCCGCGCTGAAGACTGGAGGGGGCGGGGAAGTGAGGGTTGTTTCCTGCGCTTAGAATGGAAAGGGGAGGGGGAGAGCCTATGGATGGGGAACGGGAGAGGAGGGTGTGTCACACAATGGGAGGAGTCGAAGGAGAGGCGTGAGTGGCCGGGGTCAGCAGGAGTCAGCTGACTTGCGGAAGTGCAATGGGGGGAGTAAATCAGCTAGGATGGGTCCTAGCAGTGGGGGGGGGGGGTTTGAGATGGGGATATGCCGCTGTGGGGAACGGGCCGGGTGTGGGGTGCGGGCGCGTGGCTGGCCGAGGAGGGGTCATGGCTAGTCGGCGGGGAGGGGTGCGGGTAGCCCCCTGATCCGGCTGATAACCTGGAATGTAAGGGGACTGAATGGGCCGGTTCAGTGGGCCCGCGTGTTTGCACACCTGAAGGGGCTCAAGGCGGATGTGGTTATGCTCCAGGAGACACACCTGAAGCTGGCAGACCAGGTAAGATTGAGGAAAGGGTGGGTAGGTCAGGTGTTTCACTTGGGGCTGGATGCCAAAAATTGAGGGGTGGCGATCTTGGTGGGAAAGAAGGTGTCATTCGAGGCGTCGAGCATTGTGGCAGATAATGGCGGTAGGTACATATTGGTAAGTGGTAAGTTGCAGGGAGAGAGGGTGGTACTGGTCAATGTGTGTGCCCCGAATTGGGACGATGCGGGTTTTATGTGGCGTATGTTGGGTCGGATCCCAAACTTGGAAGTGGGGGGCCTGATAAACGGTGTTGGATCTGGCACAGGATCGCTCCAGGTCTAGGACGGGTAGGAAGCCGGTGGCGGCTAGAGTGAGGAGGGGGTTTATGGACCAAATGGGAGGGGTGGACCCTTGGAGATTTGCACAGCCGGGGGCAAGGGAATTTTCATTCTTCTCACATGTCCATAAGGCTTATTCTCGAATCGACTTTTTCATTTTGAGTAGGGCGCTGATAGCGAGAGTAGCGGATACTGAGTATTCGGCAATAGCCATTTCGGACCACGCCCTGCAATGGGTAGACTTGGAGAGGGGGGAGGAGAGGGACCAGCGCCCGCTGTGGCGCTTGGAGGTGGGGCTGTTGGCGGACGAGGAGGTGAGCGAGCGGGTCCAAGGAAGTATAGAGAGGTACTTGGAGACCAACGACAATGGGGAGGTCCGAGTGGTGATGGTATGGGAGGCACTGAAGGCGGTGGTGAGGGGAGAGCTGATCTCCATCAGGGCCCACAAGGAGCGGAGAGAGCGGGGGGGGAGAGGGAGAGGCTGGTGGTGGAGATGGTGAGGGTAGACAGGAGGTATGCGGAGGTGCCTGAGGAAGGATTGTTGAGGAAGAGGCTCAGCCTCCAGACCGAATTCGACCTGGTGACCACCAGGAAGGCGGACGTGCAGTGGAGGAAGGCCCAGGGGGCGATTTACGAGTATAGGGAAAAGGCAAGCCGGATGCTGGCGCTTCAGCTTCGGAAGCGGGACGCAGCTAGGGAGATCGGGGGAGTTAAGGACAGGGGAGGGAGTGTGGTGCGGAGTGGGGCTGGCATCAATGGGATCTTCAGGGACTTTTACGAGGAATTGTACCGATCCGAGCCCCCACGGGAGGAGGGAGAGATGGGCCGCTTCCTGGACCAATTGAGGTTTCCAAAGGTGGAGGAGGGACTGGTGGCGGGATTGGGGGCCCCGATTGGGCTGGAGGAGCTGACCAAAGGGATAGGAAGCATACAGGCGGGGAAGGCATCAGGGCCGGCCGGTCGAATTCTATAAAAAATATATGGACCTGTTGGGCCCGTTGCTAGTCAGGACCTTCAATGAGGCAAGGGAGGGGGGGGGTCCTTGCCCCCGACGATGTCCTGGGCACTGATCTCCTTGATCCTGAAGCGGGACAAGGATCCCCTGCAGTGTGGGTCTTACAGACCGATTTCCTTGCTAAATGTAGATGCCAAGGTGCTGGCGAAGGTCTTAGCCACGAGGATTTAGGATTGTGTGCTGCAGATCATCCATGAAGACCAGACGGGGTTTGTGAAGGGGAGGCAGTTGAACGCGAATGTGCGGAGGCTTTTGAACGTTATCATGATGCCGGCGAGGGACCGGGAGGCGGAGATAGTGGTGGCGATGGATGCTGAGAAAGCCTTTGATAGGGTAGAGTGGGGGTACCTGTGGGAGGTGCTGAAGAGGTTCGGGTTTGGGGAGAGGTTTGTCAGGTGGGTTAGGCTGTTGTATGAGGTCCCGAGGGCGAGTGTGGCCACAAACAGGAGGTTGTCCGAATACTTTTGGTTGCACAGAGGGACGAGGCAGGGGTGTCCTCTGTCCCCCCTGCTATTCGCACTGGCGATTGAACCCCTGGCTATGGCACTGAGGGAGTCAAGGACCTGGAGGGAGTTGGTGTGGGGTGGGGAGGAGCATAGGGTGTCGCTCTATGCAGATGACCTGCTGCTGTGTGTGGCGGAACCGGTGGGGGGAATGCCGGAGGTAATGAGGATTCTTAGGGAATTCGGGGACTTTTTGGGGTACAAGCTCAACATGGGGAAGAGCGAGCTGTTTGTGGTTTGCCCAGGGGACCAGGAGAGGGGGATTGGCGAGCTCCCACTAAAAAGGGCGGAGAGGAGTTTCAGATATTTGGGGGTCCAGGTGGCCAGGAGCTGGGGGGCCCTGCATAGGCTTAACTTTACAAGGCTGGTGGAGCAAATGGAGGAGGAGTTCAAGAGGTGGGACGCGCTGCCGCTGTCCTTGGCGGGTAGGGTGCAGTCAATCAAAATGACGGTGCTCCCAAGGTTTTTGTTCCTGTTCCAGTGCCTCCCCGTGTTTATCCCGAAGGCTTTTTTTAGGTGGGTTAACAGGAGTATAATGGGGTTTGTGTGGGCGCGAGGGACTCCGAGGGTGAGAAGGGTGTTCCTGGAGCGGAGTAGAGATAGGGGGGGACTGGCCAACCTCTGTGGGTACTACTGGGCCGCCAATACGTCGATGGTGCGCAAGTGGGTGATGGAGGGGGAGGGGGCTGCATGGAAGAGGCTGGAGACGGCGTCTTGTGTGGGTACGAATCTGGGGGCGCGGGCAGCGGTGCTGCTCCAACTCCCTCCAAGGAGGTATACCACGGGCCCGGTGGTGGCGGCTGCCCTCAAAATTTGGGGGCAGTGGAGGCGGCATAGGGGAGAAGTTGGGGTCTCGGCGTGGACCCCAATGTGGGGGAACCACCGGTTCGCCCCAGGGAGAACAGGTGGAGGGTTTTCGGGGTGGCACAGGGCAGGGATACGAAGGTTTGGGGACCTGTTTGTGGACGGGAAGTTCACCAGCTTTGGTGAGCTGGAGGAGAAGTACAGGTTCCCCCCGGGGAACACCTTCAAGTACTTACAGGTAAGGGCGTTTGCCAGACGGCAGGTGGTGGAATTCCCGCGGTACTGCCACACACAGTAGAGGGCAGGGTGCTCTCGGAGGGGTGGTTGGGAGTGTGGAAGATCTTGAAAACTTACCAGGTGATGCAGGAGGAGGAGTAGGAGGCCTCGGTGGTGGAGGTGAAAGGTAAGTGGGAGGAGGAGTTGGGAGAGGAGATTGAGGAAGGGACATGGGCAGATGCCCTCGCGAGGGTGAACTCTTCCTCATTGTGCGCGAGGCTCAGCCTCATACAGTTTAAGGTGCTGCACAGGGCACACATGACCAGGACAAGGATGAGCCGTTTTTTGGGTGGTGAGGACAGGTGTGTTAGGTGCATTATGAGCCCAGCAAATCACACCCATATGTTCTGGGCATGCCCAGCACTGGAGGAATTTTGGAAGGGCGTAGCGAGGATGGTGTCGAGGGTGGTAGGATCCAGGGTCAAACCGGGCTGGGGGCTCGCAATATTTGGGGTGGCAGAGGAGCCGGGAGTGCAGGAGGCGAAAGAGGCCGGAATTCTGGCCTTTGCGTTCCTGGAAGCCCGGCGAAGGATTCTTCTTCAGTGGAAAGATGCGAGGCCTCCAAGCGTGGAATCCTGGATCAGCGATATGGCGGGGTTTATTAAATTGGGGAGGGTGAAATTTGCCTTAAGAGGGCTGGTACAAGGGTTCTTTAGGCAGTGGCAACAGTTCTTAGACTTCCTGGCAGAACGGTAGACATTGGTCAATGGCAGCAGCAACTCGGGGGCGGGGTTTCACATTATTTTTGTTTTTGTTATTTACACTGAAGTGTCTGAGGGGGTGTATACACCTGTTGTGTAAATCGGGGTGTTAATGTTAATTTATTATTTATGTACAGGGGGAGGGGGGTATGGAGGGTTGCTTTTCTAGACTGTGTTTTGTACTTAAACCTGTTGGGTTCTTTTTTCATTTTTGTTATTGATATTTTATGAAAACCTTAATAAAAAATGTTTTAAAAAAAGATATCCGTCTTTTCTTCTGCTTATCTGTATGTTTATGACGGTAATACTGGTTAATTGGTATCCTTACTTGAATCATGATAAACACGAGTCGGGCCCTTTCCAGGAGGTGGGTGAGAGGTTTAGTTCTTCATGGGTAGGGTCAAAATGTGGGAGGTGCATTTGCCTCCCAATCTCTTTTAGGCATATCTTTTCTCCTCTTTTCTAAAGAGTAAACCTCCTGATGGTGATGATGGTATCGCCGTAGGGTCAGCCTTACCGGTCCTCACATGTGCTGAGGGGGGATGGGATCCCTTTATCCCCATTCTTGTTCGCAGTAACTATAGAGCCTTCGGTAGAGGCTATCAGACAGGATCCTTCCGTTTGGCAGCACAGTGGCACAAGTGATTAGCACTGTGGCTTCACAGCGCCAGGGTCCCAGGTTCGATTCCCTGCTGGGTCACTGTCTGTGCGGAGTCTGCACGTTCTCCCCATGTCTGCGTGGGTTTCCTCTGGGTGCTCCGGTTTCCTCCCACAGTCCAAAGATGTGCAGGTTAGGTGGATTGGACATGAGAAATTTCCCTTAGTGACCAAAAAGGATTAGGAGGGGTTATTTGGTTACGGGGATAGGGTGGAAGGAAGGGCTTAAGTGGGTTGGTGCAGACTCGATAGGCCGAATGGCCGCCTTCTGCACTGTATGTTCTAAGTATTGGCTACACAGTGGAGGGAAGCAGCATAAGATCACACTTTATGTGGATGATGTGCTGCTGTTTGTATCCAAACCATTTCAGTTCCTGTTATTATTGATGTGGTGGATAGATTTAGTATTTTCTCCGGTTGCAAAATGAATTTTATGAAATCTGAGGCTATGCCAGTTGTTATCTTTTGAGCAGCTATTGCAGCAATTTGATATCCCAATGCACTCCTTTTTTAAATATGTGAAATTTAGAGACTTTATCCTTAATAAGACAACTATGTTTTCTGATATTCGATCTCCCCAATTGAAAAAATCCTGATTTTTAATGAACATAAACAGTTAATTAGCAGGTCTTGAGACACTTTGTGCTCTAGTTCCTTGTGAGTATATTGCAAATCCTGTGGTCTTGGGAGAAAGACATCACAGTCAATACTGATGTGCAGATCTGGGGCAGTATCCGGAAATATGCCAATAAAACTTTAGTATGTAATAGAATGAAGGAGACTCCATTCAAAATATTGCAGTGTTTGGACATCACAGTGAGCCTGAGACACGGGTTTGGTGTGTCCTTGATGTGCCTAAAGTTGAGGGTGACTACATACACTGTGTTTGGTGCTGTGATCAATCCTATTGGTCCGGTGCAGTCAAAGAGCCTGAGAGGACATTTGGCACAGCTCTAGAATTTGATCCTTTATTCTTAATTCTCAGACTTCCGGTTAGGATAATGGAAGAAGTCTTACAACACCAGGTTAAGGTCCAACAGATTTGTTTCAAATCACTAGCTTTCAGAGCGCAGCTCGATGAAGGAGCTTCGCTCCGAAAGCTATTAACATAGAACATAGAACATAGAAAATACAGCACAGAACAGGCCCTTCGGCCCACGATGTTGTGCCGAACCTTTGTCCTAGATTAATCATAGATTATCATTGAATTTACAGTGCAGAAGGAGGCCATTCGGCCCCTCGGGTCTGCACCGGCCCCTGGAAAGAGCACCCCACCCAAACTCAACACCTCCACCCAACACCAAGGGCAATTTTGGACATTAAGGGCAATTTATCATTGGCCAATTCACCTAACCTGCACATCTTTGGACTGTGGGAGGAAACCGGAGCACCCGGAGGAAACCCACGCAGACACGGGGAGGACGTGCAGACTCCGCACAGACAGTGACCCAAGCCGGAATCGAACCTGGGACCCTGGAGCTGTGAAGCAATTGTGCTATCCACAATGCTACCGTGCTGCCCTTAAGAACAAATAAATCTACACTATATCATTTTACCGTAATCCATGTACCTATCCAATAGCTGCTTGAAGGTCCCTAATGTTTCCGACTCAACTACTTCCACAGGCAGTGCATTCCATGCCCCCACTACTCTCTGGGTAAAGAACCTACCTCTGATATCCCTCCTATATCTTCCACCTTTCACCTTAAATTTATGTCCCCTTGTAATGGTTTGTTCCACCCGGGGAAAAAGTCTCTGACTGTCTACTCTATCTATTCCCCTGATCATCTTATAAACATCTATCAAGTTGCCCCTCATCCTTCTCCGTTCTAATGAGAAAAGGCCTAGCACCCTCAACCTTTCCTCGTAAGACCTACTCTCCATTCCAGGCAACTGGTAAATCTTCTTTGCACCTTTTCCAAAGCTTCCACATCTTTCCTAAAATGAGGCGACCATAACTGTACACAGTACTCCAAATGTGGCCTTACCAAAGTTTTGTACAGCTGCATCATCACCTCATGGCTCTTAAATTCAATCCCTCTGTTAATGAACGCGAGCACACCATAGGCCTTCTTCACAGCTCTATCCACTTGAGTGGCAACTTTCAAAGATGTATGAACATAGACCCCAAGATCTCTCTGCTCCTCCACATTGCCAAGAATTCTACCGTTAACCCTGTATTCCGCATTCATATTTGTCCTTCCAAAATGGACAACCTCACACTTTTCAGGGTTAAACTCCATCTGCCACTTCTCAGCCCAGCTCTGCATCCTATCTATGTCTCTTTGCAGCCAACAACAGCCCTCCTTACTATCCACAACTCCACCAATCTTCGTATCGTCTGCAAATTTACTGACCCACCCTTCAACTCCCTCATCCAAGTCATTAATGAAAATCACAAACAGCAGAGGACCCAGAACTGATCCCTGCGGTACGCCACTGGTAACTGGGATCCAGGCTGAATATTTGCCATCCACCATCACTCTCTGACTTCTATCGGTTAGCCATTTCGTTATCCAACTGGCCAAATTTCCCACTATCCCATGCCTCCTTACTTTCTGCATAAGCCTACCATGGGGAACCTTATCAAATGCCTTACTAAAATCCATGTACACTACATCCACTGCTTTACCTTCATCCACATGCTTGGTCACCTCCTCAAAGAATTCAATAAGACTTGTAAGGCAAGACCTACCCCTCACAAATCCGTGCTGACTATCCCTAATCAAGCAGTGTCTTTCCAGATGCTCAGAAATCCTATCCTTCAGTACCCTTTCCATTACTTTGCCTACCACCGAAGTAAGACTAACTGGCCTGTAATTCCCAGGGTTATCCCTAGTCCCTTTTTTGAACAGGGGCACGACATTCGCCACTCTCCAATCCTCTGGTACCACCCCTGTTGACAGTGAGGACGAAAAGATCATTGCCAACGGCTCTGCAATTTCATCTCTTGCTTCCCATAGAATCCTTGGATATATCCCGTCAGGCCCGGGGGACTTGTCTATCCTCACGTTTTCCAAAATATTGATTTGAAACAAACCTGTTGGACTTTAACCTGGTGTTATAAGACTTCTTACTGTGCTCACCCCAGTCCAACGGCAGCATCTCCACATCACAGTTCGGGTATTGATTAACGTTAATGAAAAAAAGACTTTATAGCATCCTAACTTTTTCAGGATGGAAAAATATCTTTTATTCCTGGATTGGTGACAAGTATCCTTTGATTAAAAATTGGCATGAAATAATTATGGAGTGTATTCCTAGGGAGTTGCTCACTTCCGTACTCTGTTCCAAACCTGATACATTCTGAAAAGTGTAAGACCCCCATCTCAAATCTATAGGCTCGGCTATGTGTGACCTGCTCCTACAAGATTTTCCATAAGTAATGCAGTACCATTGTGAATTTGCTCTATGTAAAGGTGTGCATCTTGTTACTTCATCTACATTGTTTAATCTCTTTCCCCCTATTCGCTGGTCTGTTATATATTTTATTTTAAAAAATAAATTTAGTGTACCCAATTATTTGTTCCAATTAAGGGGCAATTTCGCATGGCTAATCCACCTATCCTGCACATCTTTTGGGTTGTGGAGGTGAAACCCACGCAAACACGGGGAGAATGTGCAAACTCCACACAGACAGTCTCTTTGCAGCCAACAACAGCCCTCCTTACTATCCACAACTCCACCAATCTTCGTATCGTCTGCAAATTTACTGACCCACCCTTCAACTCCCTCATCCAAGTCATTAATGAAAATCACAAACAGCAGAGGACCCAGAACTGATCCCTGCGGTACGCCACTGGTAACTGGGATCCAGGCTGAATATTTGCCATCCACCATCACTCTCTGACTTCTATCGGTTAGCCAGTTCGTTATCCAACTGGCCAAATTTCCCACTATCCCATGCCTCCTTACTTTCTGCATAAGCCTTCCATGGGGAACCTTATCAAATTCCAGGTCCGGGAATAGAACCCGTGTCCTCAGCGCCGTAGGCAGCAATGCTAACCACTGTGCCACCGTGCTGCTCTGCTGGTCTGTTATATAGTTAGAGGCACAAATTTTATGAACCAATGTTCTGGCATTCTCCTGTCATTTCCTGTTTTATGCATGCAGTGTGATGCCAAGCTGGGCTAGTACGTGGTAAATTCCAGCCCCACTTGACCCGGAGTCACAACACAAGTGAATTAACCAATAGTTCTTCGAGAAATATCTGAAGTCTTTGACCCTTGGCTGCCCAAAAATTATAGTCACCGGGTTTGTAAATGTTAACACAATTACTGTGTATTTATAACAAGAACTGGAATGAAATATTCAGCAAATACAATAGGTTAACTGTTATCTAACTCCTTGCACATTCTCCCCTTGTCTGCATGGGTTTCACCCCCACAACCTAAAGCTGTGCAGATTAGGTGGATTGGCCATCCTAAATTGCTCCTTAATTGGAAAAAAATAATTGGGTACTCTGAATTTATATAAGAAGAAATGATTAGCTAACTTCTAATTCGCCATTTTAGCTTCCCCCCCCCCACCCTCTAGACACACACACACACACACACGACAGACAAACACAGAGGAGTGGAAAGGGATAAAAATCATAAGTAAAAGGAAAAAGAGTCTTTGAGTCAGCTGGTTGTCTGCAGCACCTCACTCATCTTCAAACTTTGCTTTCAGTTTGTTGTTTTTATTGTGGATTCATTCAGGCCTCTGTAGATTCAGAAATACAGCACTCACGGAAAACATGGAGGAGAGAGAGTGAGCAAGACCTTGTCTCGTACTGCCAGGATCAAACTGAAACCTCTTGGGACTCTGAAAACCGTTTCACTGGGATAGGATCCAATCACCACCTGTTACTGTGCAGAGTACGGACTTTTGGGTCAATTCATTGGCTACCAGCAATCAATCAAACCGAGTCCCACCCCATCTCTCTCTCTTCACCGACAGGTCTGAAGCTCTTCCTGATCAATCTAGCAGAGTGCTCTCACCTGTAACTTCTGCATTCTGCTGCTTGACTTAAAGTTGCATGTCCATTAATCATCCATGGATCAAAAATAATAATGGCAAAATAAAAGGGGAAATCAGGAAATAAACAGGAAGGACGCTTAGAGTCGCAGTAGTTGTTCTGTATTGTACCAGTTTGTGTTTGAAAGTTTGTTGCATTATTTGTAAAATGAATAAAACTCTAATAAAATATATGTATAAAAAGCTTTCTTTAATTAAAGTAGATATGGTCCCAGAAGTGCATGGGATGCAGCCAAGGATACTGAGGGAAGTGAGAGTGGAAATTGCAGGGGCACTAATGATATCTTGCAGTCTTCCTTAGACACAGGGATGGTGCCAGAGATCCGGAGAGTTGTGAATGTTACAGCCTTGTTTAAAAATAGGTGCAAGGATAAAGCCAGCAATGACAAACCAGTCAGTTTGACTTCAGTGGTAGGGAAACATCTGGATACTGCAACTCAAAGTAAAATCAATGGTCACTGAGACAAGGTTAGGATAATTAAAGAAAAACAGCATGGATTAATTTAAGGAAACTCATGTTTAACTAACTTGCTGGAGTTTGTTGAGAAGATTGATAAGAGTAATGTTTTTGACGTGATGTATATAGATTTTCAAAAGGCTTTGATACAGTGCCAAAAAACAGACTTGTGAGCAAAATTCTAACCAAAGGGAAAGTAGACACTTGGATAAGAAATTGGCCGAGTGACTGGAAACAGAGAGTAGTGATAAATGATTGTTTTTCAGATCTGTGGAAGGTTTGTGGTGGAGTTCCTCGGGGATCAATGTTGGGACCCTTGTTTTTCCTGATTATATATTACTGACTCTCCTATACTGGTGTGTTCAAGGCATGATTTCAAAATTTGCTGATGAGACAACGATTGGAAAGGTTGTCAACTGATGAGGATAGTCTGAATATCAAAAGGACGTGGACAGTGGACATGTTGGTGAATTGGGCAAACAACTGGCAGATGACGTTTAATGTTGAGAAGTCAGAGGTGATGCATTTTGGCAGGAAGAATATGGAGAGAGAGTATAAATAAAGGGTGATATGCTAAAGCGGATGCAGGAACAGAAGTGTAAATATACATGAGGCATTGAAGATGCAGGGCAGGTTGAGAGAGCACTTCATGAAGCATTTGAGGTTTTATTAATATGGCATTGAGTCCAAGAATATGGAGGTCATGTTCAACTTGTATAAGACACTAGTTAGGCCCCATCTGGAGTTCCCCATCCAGTTCTGGGTGAGGAAGGATGGGAAGGCATTGGACAGAGGAGATTCATAAGACTCATTTCAGGGATAAAACAATTGTAGCTATGAGGATAGATCTGAAAGTTTGAGATTGATTTCCTTGGAGAAAAGAAGGTTGAGATGAGATTTGATTGATCTGTGTGGAGTTTGCAAGTTCTCCCCATGTCTGCGTGGGTTTCCCCTGGGTGTTCCGGTTTCTTCCTGCAGTCCAAAGATTGGGGGGATTGGCCATGATAAATTTTTGCTTGGTGTAGCCATGTAAAATGGCTGCGTTCCGATTAATCTGGCCAAAACCCAGTTTTAAATGGCTAACCCGAAAGACTGCTGGGAAAAGCAGCCAAGAAGACACAAGCAGGCAGCTGCAGACAAGTTTGCATATTCAGCTCTGGGAACGTAGCCCAGATCGATACTCAGGGCTATCAACAGCCCTTCAACCCAGGTATCCGCAGTTTCATTCAGGACTGTTTACACTTAATCAACTCAGACATCCACAGTTAAATCGGCTATCCCCGGGAACAATTGCAACATATTAGCAATTGAATACCGGGCCAGACCTGTCGGCGCCTGCAGTGGCCGAAACAAAGACAGGTGAGCGACCACCCCCCGATCGAGGAATCACCTCACCATTGGACACATCGACTCAGAGACTGGGGACAGAATCCAATCACTTGGGACTCAAGGTCAAGGGCCGCCCCGGGAGGCGGGAAGCCCCTGGGCCCTATAAAAGTAAAGGTCCAAGTTCAGATCTCTCTCTCTCTCATCTTCGCCTGCTCGAGACCTTCACAAGACCAGCCACCGGCCACTGTAAGTGTGAATCCAACGATCGCTATCCGTTCTGTGCTGTATTTTCTATGTTCTATGTTCTATCCGGTCGAGACACCTAGCCACCGACCTGTAGCAGCCTTTTGAATCCCGCGGGCCAGATTTGATTGGACAAGCCATTCGTTTCCCTGACCTGGTGGGCTCTTCCTAAGTTAAGTATTGGCCAGTAGTGATAGGTTTATTGTATAGAAAGTAGTATTAGGGTATTAATATTGCTTGTTGTATATAATAAAGGACCGTTGTTTTAATCCTTACTAAGCGGTGTGCTGTGTTATTAATCATAACCTAAACTTGAACCACGTGGCGGTATCATAAAGATACCTGGTGACTCATGAGCAAAGGTGACCTATAACAGAGCAAATAGACTAAAGCTAGAAAGAGCAACATTGGTGTCCAGGGATGTACAGGTTAGGTTACGGATATAGGGCAATTGAGACTTGATGTGTCGAATGGTGTCTTTCTGCACTGTAGGAATTCTATGATTCACTTGTAGGGTTGCCAACTGTGATTAAATATATTCCTGGAGGTTTCTCACATGACCTTCCCCCAGGCTCCAGCTGCTCATTGGCCAACACATCCTTGTGACTATTGGCCACTAATTGGAAAGCAAAAAGATTCATTACACAATTGTGACTGTCAGCCAAACTGCCTCCCCCCCCCCCCAGCCCCTTCCTTTTCTTTGTCCCCCATTTCCTTTCCTTTTGTTTGCTTGGTGATCTTCCCGTACGTTTGGAGGTAACTGTGAGTGGTGACTGCTGTCCACACCCGTTGGTGGCCACCAGCACCTGCAGGCCGGTTGTGTGTTTATTGTCACCTGTTCTGTTGCCGGGGTCTGGCGTGAGGGTCGGGTCGGGGTGGACTGACCTGATGTCGGTGATGGGTTGGTCTGACCCGACCGCGGGGTGTGAGAGGAGTGTTTTTGTCGAGTGCTTCTAAACCTTATTATATTGTTGCCTGTCCAATGTCCTTGGCCAGGAGGTCAAGGGGTTGTTTGTTTGTTGCCGCCTGCTCTGGAAGGGAGGCTGTGTGACGTCTTTTCACTGATGTTGGTACAGATGCGAGGGTATCCGATCTCCCCAGCGCACCCTGCATTGTGTGACTCTATTGCTGGGAACTGCAAAGGAGGGGGGAGAACGAGGCGGAATGGCCCGAATGGACACCTTGATGAGGATATTGCAGGCATGTTGCTGCGGCCTGCTGCTGATCTTGTGTTCTTGCTGCCTGTTCACTGTTCAGTAAGAAATCTTACAATACCAGGTTAACGTACAACAGGTTTATTTGGAATCACGAGCTTTCGGAGCATAGCTCCTTCATCAGGTGAGTCACCTGATTGTACCCTCCCGTCAAACACCGGCATCTCCACATCATGTTTACTGTTCAACACCGTTGAACGCACTGGTCGACTGCTTTGACAAAGGGTCATCTGTACTTGAAGCGTTAGCTCTTTTCTTTCCCTACAGATGCTGCCAGACCTGCTGAGATTTTCCAGCATTTTCTCTTTGATTATTGTTCAATACTTATGTGGCTTTCATTATGTAACTGCACTGCTGTGGTTTAGTGCTTTAGTTTGCCTTGTTCATTTGTAACATTTACTTTTAAATAAACAAAATATTCCCCCAAATTGTTCGATATTTTTTACATCAATATCTTCAAGAAAAATGTTCAAATTGATGCGCAATCAATTACACTCAAGACGAAGTGATTCCATAACTGAAGGCTTTAATCTGCTAGAACCTTTTCCCCAGCAGCTTCGATACAGAAAGTGAAGGCTGCTGGGACGGCACCATCTCTTATACCCCGCCTTCAGGGCGGAGCTACGTAATATAGCCAATGATAGACTCCTGGGTCTAACCAATGGTCATCAGCCTCTCAGGTACCACAATACCTGGTACTACCACACAAAGAAAATCGCAAAGTAACAAAAATGTCGCAATGATTTTTCTCCAGGGTCGCACAGCGCATTGTCCTGGAGATTGATCCTGAATTCCTGGAGATTCCAGGCCAATCCTTGAGGGTTGGGAATCCTACCCTGTACTACAGGGAGATGGCAGTATATAATTACCCATATCTTACTTCCAAATCCAGGTTAACTCTCTATCCTGGAACAGACTTGAGTGTGCAAGTTTGTGAAAGTGTCAATTGCAGCAGGAATGGAGACAAGCGGACAGGTCGTTTTTTCTCCCATAAGTCCCGAGAGACGTGCTGTTAGATGAATTGGACATTCTGAATTATCCCTCTGTGTACCCAAACAGGCGCCGGTATGTGGTGTCGCGGGGATTTTCACAGAAACTTCATTGCAGTGTTAATGTAAGCCTACTTGTGACACTAATAAAGATTATTATATTATTGAAAAGTTTACTGTTTAATAAACAAAATATTCCTTGAAATATTTCAATATTTTTGGTATCAATATCTTTTGCAAGGGAAATGTTCCAAGAAAATGGCATCAAAAAAACAATATCCCAATGATTTTCCTCCAGGGTTGCACACCGCACATTGTCCTGGAGATTGATCCTGAATTCCTGGAGATTCCAGCCAATCCTGGAAGGTTGGGAACCCTACCCTGTACCACAGGGAGATGGTGATGGCAGTATATAATTACCTATATCTTACTTTCAAATCCAGGTAAACTTTCTCTCCTGGAACAGACTTGAGTGTGCAAGTTTGTGAAAGTGTCATTTGGAGCAGGAATGGAGACAGGCTGACAGTTAGAGCTCATTAAAGATGCTGAATACATTCCCGAGTAACCTGTGGGAATGGGATTGGAGGCGGTTTCCCGGCTATAAAACGGGCTGGTGTTTGGGGAAGTCATTATCCTGATTCAGTAACCAGGATGGGACGTTGGCTGGCTTATTGTTCTCTCTGCCTCCTGGCCGGCTCGTTACTCTCAGCCCAGCCGCCACTCCTCGGGAAGGATGTTTGTGTCCCAGAGCCAGGCTGGAGATTTGAGTGCGGTCACTCCGGGGTCAGCAGTACCGAGTGCAGCCGCCAGGGTTGCTGCTTTGACCCGCAGAGCTCCAGTCACCATCCCTGTTTCTACAATCTGAGAAAGATCCCAGGTAACAAACCCTCTCCCCAGTCTAGGGGGCAGATTAGTGGAGAGAGAACATCCAACTTGGCAAATCAGGAACTCATCCCGGATTTGTTGCTGTCTCACTGTGTAATGGAGACTAGGAATGGAGGGAATTCCTCAGCTGGAGTGAGTGAACTAACTGGGTTGTGGGGATGGGGTTAACCCTCCCAACACCAGTAATTCCGCTATCATATTGCAGGCGGCTGAGGCTGTGTTAATGGTGTTCGAGAATCTCCGGCACAGATAAGCAAATGGGGTTAATTAGGGGGATTTTTCAAAAGTTCTTGCATTGACCCCATAATGAAGTGTTGATCATTTATTTAGAGAAATCATAATGGGACAGTTAAGTCAAACCTGGGATTTTTAGTTTGCTCAGTCATGCTATTTGCAGTTTCCTGTAGGCTTTCAGTGAGAGATAGGAATAAATCTGCAAGAAGATCACGGGTGTAAAAAGCTCAGTCATGCTTGTGGTGAATGGAACTACTGTTAATTCACCAGTGCACTGTGATATCATGTTACTGCTGTATCGTGTTATGTTATGTGTTTAACCCTGTGGGCTCCACCTATGAGCCATTGTATGGCTTCACCCATTGGGGGATATGTCGGGGCATGTATGGGCTTGCCCATGGCTCCACCCTTACAGGAAGTATAAAGGCAGCTGACCTGTGGGGTCGCATTCATTGCTGTACATGGTCACAGGCAGGCTCAGTTGTAAGCTGATTAAAACCAAGGTTTACTCCTCAACGTGTCTCTCAGTGAATCGATGGTCGCATCAATGCTGTTTGCAGTTTCCTGTAGGCTTTCAGTGAGAGATGGGAATAAATCTGCAAGAAGATCACGGGTGTAAAAACTGAGTGGGGACTGAATTGAACGTAAGGAGGGGGGAGGGATTTCTGAACTGTGTTCCGGGAACTTTCTTGACCAGAATGTTCTTAACCCAAGCAGAAAGGAGGCCTTGCAGGGAAATGATGTGGGTCAATTAGATGAAGTGTCTATGGGGGAGTACTGGGTATGACGAGGTGCAGGGTAAGGCTAGGATGCTGTCATTGAGAGGAATCTGATGCAATGGATGGTGTGACAATTGAAAGGTTGGCTGTCATAGAATTTACAATGCAGAAGGAGGCTGTTCAGCCCATCTAGTCTGCACTGGCCCCTGGAAAGAGCACTGTAACCCCACACCTCCTACCCTCCCTGTAACCCAGTAATCCTACCCAATCTTTTTGAACACTAAGGGCAATTTATCATGGTCAATCCATTTAGCCACGCCTAATCTACACATCTTTGGACTGGGAGGAAACCGGAGCACCTGAAGGAAACCCACGCAGATACTGGGAGACTGTACAGACAGTGACACAAGCCGGGTATCTAACCTGGGACCCTGGAGCAGTGAAGCAACTGTGCTAACCACTGTGTTGCCCACTGTGCTTGGGGTAGGTAGGTCATCTGGTATTGATAGCTTGCAGCCCAGGTTGGAAATAGGGATGCAGATGGTGAAAGAGCTTGGACATTATCCTTCATCCCTAGATATGGAGGAGGTTTCCAATTAGATTCTAACACTGTTGGTGAATACCTGTCAGTTTGACTTGTTATGTGAGAGGTAAGGATTTTTGAAATCCTGCATCAAGCTTTGGATGGAGTTAAGGAAAGCTGCTTTTTAAAAATCAAATGTGCTGGACTGTTACAAACAGCTGGTTGTTGAAGGGAATGTGGTGGATGCTGTCTATGTAGATTTGTGCAGGATATTGGGGAACTGTGCTGGATATTGGGGAACAGACCAGCCCTGTAACCAAGTTGGCAGATTAAATTTGTGATAAGTGATTGGTCCCAGATATGATGATGGGTAAACTGGGCCCACAATGGGGACTGAGGACACCGATTTTCAGATCTACGTACGAGGGATTTGAGTTTTGTGGAGCAAGTGGTTGGGGTCATGGACTCCCTACAGTGCAAAAGGAAGCCATTCGACCCATTGAGCCTGCACCACCCTCTGAAAGAACACCCTACCTAGGCCCATGCCTGCCATCCTGTATCCCTGTCTATCCTTTTGAGCACTGGTGCAATTTAGCATGGCGAATTCGCCTAAGCTGCACATCTTTGGACTGTGGGAGAAAACCAGAGCACCTGGAGTAACCCCATGCACACATGGGGAGAATGTACAAATGCCACAGTCACCTGAGGTTGGAATTGAATCTGTTCATGGTGCTAACCATTGTGCACCATATTGGTGGAACTACCAGACCCTTGTGCATAGTAGCAGTTGGCTGTGGCCAGTGCTTTGGAGGCACAAGCAATCTGTCTCTTGCTGCCATCTTCCATGCATTGTGATCAAATGATGACATGTCATGTGTGACAACCTGCAATGCGTAAACAACCATGAAGTAGATTGTTTTTCACTTGTTTGAATGCTATTTCCATGCACATTCTGAATTCTTCAGGTGTGTGGTCTGGAACCCTCTGCCCCAAGGGTGATGGAAGCAGCAAATGGCATTGATAATGATTATGATCTGAACAGGTGGCTTGTGGAGTTGGTATTGGCCTATGGTACATCACCGTACTGTAGATGGCTCAGTTTGAGTTACTGCATTCGAATGCAAGGTTTCATAATATAAATGGAAGGTTTTGACTTCTTCCAATTCAATATTGAGGTGGGATGTTTAGTTCTCTGCATCGCTCAACCAATGTGTAACTTTCCTGTGTTGTGTGCTCCTCCATTCAAAGAACTGTTTGTGGATTTTCTCTCTTTGCAGTGTGCACAGCTGATGGTCAGTTCCTCATCGTGATCTCCAGGAACTTGACCCGTCCTGCCCTCAACCTGTCATCTCTGTATGTGAAGGATGGACAAGAGGCTGAGTGCAAGCCTCAACTATCCACTGCCCAATTTGTGACTTTCCACTTTCCAATTACCTCTTGTGGCTCCAGCAAGTGGGTGAGTATTGAAGGGTCAAAGCATTTTCCCAGTAAATTAGTCAGCTTCTTATTAAAACTGTCTCAATGCGGGAGGAAGATGGATCCTTGGTATATGAAACGGATGTCTTTGGGACGAGGATGATTCAGACTGGGAAGCTGGGATCCCTGACCCGGGACAGCACCTTCAGGTAGGGGGATAGTGGGAAATGTTGGTATTGGGAGGGGACGTGTTACTGAATGAAGCTCCAACTACTTCTGTCTCTCTGCAGCCTGCATGTCCAGTGCAAGTACACAGGGAGTCAAGAGACTGGCTTACAGATCAATGTCACTGTTTACAATGTTTCTCCTCCACCTCCTGCTTCTGAAGATGGGATTCTGGAACTGGAATTGCGAATAGCAAAAGGTAGAGCTGGCCTGGGTAATGGTTTATGGAAGCAGTGGGGATGTATCCAAACAGGGAGTGACTGGCTCTTGTGTCTGCCCCTCAGGTGGTGACTACAGATCCTGGTATGTGGATAGTGACTACCCCATTCAGAGAATCCTTCAGGAACCAATGTTTATGGAGATTCGTGTCCTGGATCGCACTGACCCAATGATTGTCCTGAGACTGCATGACTGCTGGGCAACTCCTGTTCCTGCCCCAGACCATGAGGTGCAATGGAGTCTCCTGGTGGATGGGTAAGTATGAATGGGAAGGACAGTTTTTAAACCGAGGTCAAGGAACAATATTATGAGACTGGGGACTGATTCCGATCTCTCTTTTCCCTACCCAGCCCACCCACCTCAGCCATGAACTCTCAAGAGAGTGAACTCCAGACATTTCGGGTTTCCGGGGGCAACTGAATCCAGTTCGGCCTTTCAGACGCATGAGCCACACTAGCCTCTGTTTCTTTTGACCAATTGAATTACTGATTGAGCTCCCGCCAATTGCACAAGCGAACAATATATTCCAGAAGTTCTGCTCTTGGGCAAGGTGGAAACATGACATCCATGGCTACATTCTTCTGGAATGATAACTCTCTGGTCAATGAGGGCAGTGCAGTGGTAGTGGTTAGCACTGCCTCGGTGTCAGGGACCTGGGTTCAATTTCAACCCTGGGCAACTGTCTGTCTTTGCACAAGGTGTCAGTTAGGAGGATTGGCCATGTAGTGTACAAAGATTAGGTGGGTGTTATGGAGTTACAGGAGACTGGGCCTACATTGCAGCATGGGAACAGGCCCTTCAACCCTCATGAGGTGATCATGATACACGTCTAAAGTAAAATCTTAGAACATAGAACACACAGTGCAGAAAGAGGCCACCCGGCCCATCGAGTCTGCACCGACCCACTTAAGCCCACACTTGCTGCTCACATCTTCTGCAATTCCAGGGTCCGTATTCTTCTATTCACATCCTATTCATGTAGCCAAGAATGACCTCCTATTGCACTCCGGGTTGAGTGCAGCTAAAAGGTCTTTAAATCCAAGTACCCCATTTTGTGATACTTTCATATAATTCAATACTTTGACTCTAGCTTACACAGGAATTGGGAGCAAAAGTAGATAATTCAGCCCTTTTGATACATCATGGCTGATATCTTCCTATTCTCAAATCCACCCCTACCTGTGCCCCATATACCCTGAACCTGTTTTCTAAAATCAAATATCGCCTTCTTGGAAGACATTTAATGACTCCCAATCCAGCAGCGAGCTCCACAAATTCACCACTCTCTGCAAGAAGTGCTTTCTCTTCGTCTCAGTTAGTCATGAATATGCTTGACCTTTAATATTATTCCAGATGGATTTGAGCCAGCCTGGAAAATGGAGTGAACTACTTGGGAAAATACTTCATTTGAAAAGAAGGGCTCGACTTCCTTTGTTGGTAACAGGTGTCCCTATGAGGGTGATGATTATCAGACTCTTCTACACCCAGACATCTTCACACAACATCCCAAATCCGCCAACAGCCCCACATCCAAACTCCACGCCGGCCACTGAACCGTCTCCATCTCCAAGACCACATCCACCAGTTTGGAGAATGATCCGAAATAACTCTCGTGGAATATTCTGTATTTCTCGCCTATGGCAGCAGAGATCTCCCCATCACAAAAAAATCAATGCATGAATACACATTATACACCGGAGAAAAGGAGAATTCCCTGTCCCCAGGGTGCAACGATTGCCACGGATCTACTCCACCCATCTCCTTCATAAATGCCACCAGTACCTTCGCTACTCCCGAAGGAGCCAACGACTTTGACTTAGATCGATCAGCTTGGGATTCAGAATGCAACCAAATCTCCCCCCAAAAACAATTGGTGCATGTCCATGTCTGGTATGGCCATCAACACTCTTCATAAACTCCACATGGTCCCAATTTGGAGCGTACACACTCGCTAAAACCACTGACTTACCTTCCAGCGTTCCCGTGAGTATGACATATCGACTGCCCTGGTCCGCTACTACCTTTCCCACCTGAAACCGGGTTCTTTTATTAATTAGTATCTCCATCCCTCAGCCTCTGCTGTCAAAGCCCGAGTGGAACACCTGGCTCACCCAACCCTTACGAAGCCTAATCTGGTCCTTCCACCGCAAGTGGATCTCTGCAAAAGCACAACATCGGCCCTCAAATCTTTTAAATGCCAGAAAACCCGCACACTTCAATGGACCCAACTAGAGCTCCTCACAGACCGCATGGTTCGGTTGGAGCAGCAGTTGGATGCACTTAGGAGCATGCAGGTGGCGGAAAGCATCATTGATAGCAGTTATATAAATGTCGTCACACCCAAGGTGCAGGCAGAGAAATGGGTGACCACCAGAAGGGGCCGGCAGTCAGTGCAGGAATCCCCTGTAGTTGTCCCCCTCTCGAACAGGTATACCCCTTTGGATGCGGTCGGGGGCGATAGCCTATCGGGGGAAAACAGCAGCAGCCAGAGCAATGGCACCACGGCTGGCTCTGATGTTTAGCAGGGAGGGTCAAAGCGCAGAAGAGTAATAGTCATTGGGGACTCTATAGTCAGGGGCACAGATAGGCGCTTCTGTGGACGTGAAAGAGACTCCAGGATGGTATGTTGCCTCCCTGGTGCCAGGGTCCAGGATGTCTCTGAACGGGTAAGGGCATCTTGAAGGGGGAGGGCAAACAGGCAGAGGTCATTGTACATATTGGTACTAACGACATAGGCAGGAAGGGGCATGAGGTCCTGCAGCAGGAGTTCAGGGAGCTAGGCAGAATGTTAAAAGACAGGACTTCTGGGGTTGTAATCTCGGAATTACTCCCTGTGCCACGTGCCAGTGAGGCTAGAAATAGGAAGATAGAGCAGCTAAACACGTGGCTAAACAGCTGGTGTGAGAGGAAGGGTTTCCGTTATCTGGACCACTGGGAGCTCTCCGGGGCAGGTGTGACCTGTATAAGAAGGACGGGTTGCATAAATATCCTGGCCACAAGGTTTGCTAGTGTCACACGGGAGGGTTTAAACTAGTATGGCAGGGGGGTGGGCACGGGAGCAATAGGTCAGAAGGTGAAAGCATTGAGGGAGAACTAGGAAATAGGGCCAGTATGGCTCTGAGGAAGAGTAGGCGGGGAGATTGTTGTTGCCATTACAGAGACCTGGTTGAGGGAAGGACAGGATTGGCAGCTAAACGTTCCAGGATTTAGATGTTTCAGGCGGGATAGAGGGGGATGTAAAAGGGGTGGAGGAGTTGCGCTACTGGTTAGGGAGAATATCACAGCTGTACTACGGGACAACACCTCAGAGGGCAGCGAGGCTATATGGGTAGAGATCAGGAATAAGAAGGGTGCAGTCACAATGTTGGGGTTTACTACAGGCCTCCCAACAGCCAGCGGGAGATAGAGGAGAAGATTGGTAGACTGATTTTGGAAACGAGTAAAAACAACAAGGTTGTTGTGATGGGAGACTTCAACTTCCCCAATATTGACTGGGACTTACTTAGTGCTAGGGGCTTAGACGGGGCAGAGTTTGTAAGGAGCATCCAGGAGGACTTCTTAAAACAATATGTAGACAGTCCAACTAGGGAAGGATTGGATTGGATTTGTTTATTGTCACGTGTACTGAGGTACAGTGAAAAGTATTTTTCTGCGAGCAGCTCAACAGATCATTAAATACATGAAAAGGAAATAAAAGAAAATACATAATAGGGCAGCACAACATATACAAGGAAGGGGCTGTACTGGACCTGGTATTGGGGAATGAGCCCGGCCAGATGGTAGAAATTTCAGTTGGGGAGCATTTCGGGAACAGTGACCATAATTCAGTAAGTTTTAAAGTGCTGCTGGACAAGGATAAGAGTGGTCCTAGGGTGAATGTGCTAAATTTAGGGGAAGGCTAATTATAACAATATTAGGCGGGAACTGAAGAACCTAGATTGGGGGGCGGATGTTTGAGGGTACATCAACATCTGACATGTGGGAGGCTTTCAACTGTCAGGTGAAAGACATTCAGGACCGGCAGGTTCCTGTGCGGAAGAAGGATCAATACCGCAAATTTCGGGAACCTTGGATAACGAGAGATGCTGTAAGCCTCGTCAAAAAGAAAAAGGAGGCATTTGTCAGGGCTAGAAGGCTGGGGACATACGAAGCCTGTGTGGAATATAAGGAAACTTAAGCAAGGAGTAAGGAGGGCTAGAAGTGGGTCACGCAAAGTCATTGGCAAATAGGGTTACGGAAAATCCCAAGGCTTTTTACACATACATAAAAAGCAAGAGGGTAGCCAGGGAAAGGGTTGGCCCACTGAAGATAGGCAAGTGAATCTATGTGGAACCAGAGGAAATGGGCTAGGTACTAAATGAAAATCCCAAGGCTTTTTACACGTACATAAAAAGCAAGAGGGTAGCCAGGGAAAGGTTTGGTCCACTGAAGGATAGGCAAGGGAATTTATGTGTGGAGCCAGAGGAAATGGGTGAGGTACTAAATGAATACTTTGCATCAGTATTCACCAAAGAGAAGGAATTGGTGGATGTTGAGTCTGGAGAAGGGTGTGTAGATAGCCTGGGTCACATTGAGATCCAAAAAGACAAGGTGTTGGGCGTCTTGAAAAATATTAAGGTAGATAAGTCCCCAGGGCCTGATGGGATCTACCCCAGAATACTGAAGGAGGCAAGAGAGAAATTGCTGAGGCCTTGACAGAAATCTTTGGATCCTCCCTGTCTTCAGGTGATGTCCCGGAGGACTTCAGAATAGCCAATGTTGTTCCTTTGTTTAAGAAGGGTAGCAAGGATAATCCAGGGAACTACAGGCCGGTGAGCCTTACGTCAGTGGTAGGAAAATTACTGGAGAGAATTCTTCGAGACAGGATCTACTCCCATTTGGAAGCAAATAGACGTATTAGTGAGGCAGCATGGTTTTGTGAAGGGGAGGTCGTGTCTCACTAACTTGATCGAGTTTTTCGAAGAGGTCACAAAGATGATTGATGCAGGTAGGGCAGTGGATGTTGTCTATATGGACTTCAGTAAGGCCTTTGACAAGGTCCCTCATGGTAGACTGATACAAAAGGTGAAGTCACAAGGGATCAGGGGTGAGCTGGCAAGGTGGATACAGAACTGGCTTGGTCATAGAAGGCAGAGAGTAGCAATGGAAGGGTGCTTTTCTAATTGGTGGGCTGTGATTAGTGGTGTTTCGCAGGGATCAGTGCTGGGACCTTTGCTGTTCGTAGTCTATATAAATGATTTGGAGGAAAATGTAACTGGTTTGATTAGTAAGTTTGCAGACGACACAAACCGGGGCTGGTTTAGCACAGCGGGCTAAATAGCTGGCTTGTAATGCAGAACAATGCCTGCAGCGTGGGTTCAATTCCCGCACCATCCTCCCCAAACAGGCGCTGGAATGTGGCGACTAGGGGCTTTTCACAGTAACTTCATTAGGGCAGCATGGTAGCACAGTGGTTAGCACAATTGCTTCACAGCTTCAGGGTCCCAGGTTCGATTCCGGCTTGGGTCACTGTCTGCACATCCTCCACGTGTGTGCGTGGGTTTCCTCCGTGTGCTCCGGTTTCCTCCCACAGTCCAAAGATGTGCAGGTTAGGTGGATTTCCCTTCGTGTCCAAAATTGCCCTTCGTGTTGGGTGGGGTTACTGGGTTATGGGGATAGGGTGGAGGTGTTGACCTTGGGGAGGGTGCTCTTTCCAAGAGCCGGTGCAGACTCGATGGGCTGAATGGCCTCCTTCTGGTCTGTAAATTCTATGACAAAGGTTGGTGGAATTGCGGATAGCGATGAGGACTGTCAGAGGATACAACAGGATTTAGATCGTTTGGAGACTTGGGCGGAGAGATGGCAGATGGAGTTTAATCCGGACAAATGTGCCCCTCCATAATCAGCTGGTGTGTGTCCAGGTCCGGAATAACACCCGCGTCAAAAACTCCACCTCGTCCCAATTTGGGACGTACACATTCACCAGCAACGCGGGCGTCCCCTCCAACCTTCCATTCACCATCACAAATCTACCCCCAGAGTCTGTCACTATATTCCGTACCTCAAAAGCCACCCTCTTCTTGAGCAACACTGCCACTCCCCTCATCTTCATATCCAACCCTGAATGGAACACCTGCCCCACACAGTCCTTCCTCAACCTCGTCTGGTCCCCCACCTTCAAATACATTTCCTGAAGAAACTCCATGTCTGCCTTCAAATAAGCGAACATGTGAGATCTCTTAATCGGCCCATTCAACCCTCAAACGTTCCACGTCATCAACTGGGGGGGCTCGCCACCCACTCCACCCTCCCCAGTCAGCCATGGCCCCTCTTTAACCAGCTCCCCCAGGTCCAATCCTTGCTCACCCACTGGGCCTCCCCATGATGTCCCCCGCCATCTCCCATTAACCAACTGCGCCACATCAACTCTGCACAGATCAGCATCCCTCTCCCCCAATCCCCTCACCCCATAAACAAAGAAGCAAAAAAAAACCCCACCCCACCCTCCCTCCCCCACATCCTCCATGAAACGTTCTGCCACTGCACTGCCGTTAACTAGCCTTCCTACTAGTATGGCTGCCCCCACTCGAGGCAACCGCCTACCCCCCTTCCCCTCTACCACCTCCCACCCGCAATCCCCCAAAACAGTTGAACACATTTACCCAATCCATACGCACACATAGTAACGACAAGAATACACTCGACTTACACACCCGCTTTCCCCATACTGGTATCTTCAAAGATCAGCGTCCTCACGAGCCTCCCAGTCCATGATCTCTCATAAAATTATTCACCTCCTCTCCCTATTGAAATAAAATTCCTGATTCTGGTGCATGACCCACAGACGAGCAGGATGTAACACCCCGAACTTCACTCCTTTCCTGTAGCATGTCGTCTTGACCCTATTGAACCCAACCCTGCTGCTTGGTCAACTCCGCACCCAAGTTCTGGTAAATACGTGCCACGTTTCCTTCCCAGGACATTCTCTCGTCTCCTTCGCTCCTTACTTTAATCTTGATAGATATAAGTGGTACCCTTGTCAGGAGGTGGGTAAGAGGTTTAGTTCTTCATGTGGGAGAGGCATTTGGCTCCCATTTTCTTTTAGGCTTATCTTTCCTCCTCTTTTCTGAGGAATATACCTCCTGATGGTGATGACGGCATGGCCGTAAGGTCAGCCTTACGGGTCTTCACATGTGTTGAGGAATGTCCCCTTAGAACAACTGTTGCCGTGATGTTTTTGTATCCTTTTCATTTTGAGCACAGCGAGAAGTCTTACAACACCAGGTTAAAGTCCAACAGGTTTGTTTCAAATCACTAGCTTTCGGAGCACTGCTCCTTCCTCAGGTGAATGCGTTCAAACAACATTAGAGAGCTCATTCACCTCAGGTGAGGAAGGAGCAGTGCTCCGAAAGCTAGTGACATCGAAACAAACCTGTTGGACTTTAACCTGGTGTTGTAAGACTTCTTACTGTGCTCTCTCCAGTCCAACGCCGGCATCTCCACATCATGGCTTTCATTTTGAGGCTACAGAATTGTTGAATGGATCCTGCAATGGTACTGACGGGTCTCCTATCTGAGATAAAGATTTTTTTTGGGGGAGGGGGTATTCTCCAGGGCCGTTAGCCAGCAGCGGGAATCATAATGGCCCAGAGAGTCAGGCGTGAGGCAAACATTGGGTTTCACACAGGGTGTGAAAGGTATGGTGAGTCTCCTGTTCCACCCCACTGTCCCTGACGAGGTTCCCACCCAGACACAGCCGGAACATGCAAATTTCAAATTTATCATTATCATTACCCCCCTCCCATCTCCCCCCACCCCCCCCACCCCCTGCCAGCTGGCATGAATTGGTGCAAACCCTGAGAAATTAGGGCCTGGTGGCTTGCACTCTGAAGGATGCGGAGCAATGGGCTGAGTACCCTCCCCACACTTGACTCCAGGGTGTCAAGGAGGGGCCCTTCATGAGAGGTGTGGGTCTGGGGGCTTGGGCTCGGCTGGAGGAGCTCAGGTCGAGGGTCTTTCCTGGGTTGGACGTCGTTTGGCTGGTCTTCCCATCTACAGCCTTTAACCCTTTGAAGTGCCTGTCAGCATGTCAAAATGAAAGATCTGTGCGGGGAAGGTAAAAGCGGTGGAAACCTTTGAAGTGTTTTTTGTACGATTAATTTAATTGCCCTTATTTCAACTAATTGAAGCCTCTCTGCAAGCTCAGAAGCTTAAAATCTTTGAACTGCATGGTTTACATTCAAGTTCATGGACCACTGACTTTTAAAGCCTCTTGATTGACAAGTCCAGGCAGTTTCAAGGGAAGGGTTACTGTCGTGTATTGAGAGCTCGACAGGAGAACATTAATTCTGAAGTACTTCCTCTTTTGAGCAGCTGTTTTCTAACCACAGTTTTTTTTAAAGAGGTTGTCTCTTTGTTCTGAAGAGCTTCCTGGAAAGACCAGGTGCTCTGTCTAAGTGCTGCCCCCTCACCTAACTGCGGTTAGAAAAACAGCTGCTCGAAAGAGGAAGCACTTTCGAGTTAATGGACCCATGTAGAGTTATATAAAGGTAATCCTTCCCTTTCTGATGTAACCCACTCCACCTTGTGGGACACATGTAAGGTTTATAATAGGGGGCTAGTTATTTCTTACACAGCCAACAAAAGGCATAGAATGCTGAAACAACAGCGGCGGTTGGAAATTAACTTGGCTGAGGCAGAGAGGGAGTGAGGTCAGAACCCTGACCGCTTGTTGTTGAGGGTAATTGGCGCAGTTTGTGCGGCACTTGATTCCTTGCTGACTCAGCAGGCTGAGAGTTTAAAGTTTGCAAAACAAAAATTGGATCAGTTTGGGAACAAACCGAGTGGATACTTGGAGTTTGACTAGGAAGAGGACTAGCTCTAGGGCCATCCGCTCAGTGCTAGATTCTAAAGGGAATAGAATGATTAAAACAAAGGACATTAACAAAGGGGTTTTTATGCTGAGTTATGTAAGCGAGGCCAATCTGGGGATGTATTGACACTTAGGGAGCGCTTCTTTTCTTCCCTTCAGCTTCCAACTGTCTCCGAGGACCAAAGGTTGGTCCTAAATGCTCCAGTCTCTAAAGGGGAATGACTTTGGGCATTAGGGAGCTCCAGCCTGGTAAGTTCAAGGCCCGCCCAAAAGCGTACAAAGCCCCTTTTGGGTATAAGAAGAATCCCCCAAGAGCGAATTGCTCTCTTGTGGCTCCGGCTCTCACCGAGGAGAGACCTGCCCAACAGCAACATCAGAACAAGTAAGTCCAAGGCCAACGCACGCTCCGAGACAGACGCTCCTAGCTGTTATTCCATAGCAATTGACCCCAGCAGCCTCCGAACCGAACAATGGCCATTGTTCCTCTGACTGAGTGGGCGCCCAAAGCTAAGTATAGGCTTCAGCAGTCGTGATAGTTTAGTTTGTAGAGTTTTATGCATGAATATATTTGACTGTGTGGAAATAAATGAGCATTGAGTTTGAACTTAATAACTGGTGCATTGAGTCTTTGATCAGTATTCGGGTTTGAACCTTGTGGCGGTATCGAAAGATACCTGGCGACTCTAGAGCAAAACGTAATTAGAATTAAGGAAGGCGACACCATATTGGCCGCCATCTTCAGAGCCAAATTAAGGGAAACACAATTAGCAACATTTACTGGCAACTCCGCTGGGACGCGACCTAGAAGTGGCCTAACCACTCCGAGAGAACCCAAAATTTGAATTGGAATCCAATTGGAAACAGAAAAACCACAAGTGTAAGAACAATACTGATCAAACCTCCGAGATTCGGAAGTGTGTTAATGCATGCGTGCTAACAGCGATATAAGATGGCTGGGTTCATAAAGTTGGAGAGGATTAAGTTCGCCTTCAGAGGGTCTGCGCAGGGGTTCTACAGGCGGTGGCAACCGTTCCTAGACTATCTCGCGGAGCGTTAGAGGAAAGTCGGTCAGCAGCAGCAGCAACCTTGTGGGGGTGGAGGGGACGTCCTGGGAGGGGGGGGGAGGGGGCGGGGAAAGGGGGGACTGCCTGGGAGGGTGGATGAGCAAGAGATAACATGAAGGGTTGGGGAAACTGGCACGTACAGGTGAGGGCCAGTGTACAAAGCTGTGTAAATATATCATTTTGCCATGTATATATCTTGCTCTGCGCGATTTCTCGTTTTTTTTTTTGTTACGGGGGGGGGGGGGTTATTGTTTGTAAGGGAGAAAAATTGTGTTAAAAAACTTTAATAAATATACTTTATAAAAAAAAAAAAAAACAGCGATATAAGGTAAACCTGAGAGATTTTATTGCTTAAAACTGTCGGGGGTTTTGTAGGCCGGAAATTAGCGTAAGCCTTACCCGTGTTTACATCACCACTTTATCACCCCCTGTTCCAAATTCATTTCAGTCAACCGTTCAGAGGAACTAGTTTGTCGACAGACACCACTTATAGCTACTCTCCTGATTCGATCACGAGAGAACCCAGATAGAGAAAATGACAAAGGCAACACGAGCCCCCGCCATGCTCACAGTTGGAGACTATGAAAACAAGATTAGCTCAGTAAGAGACTTCTGGTTTGACCCTCGAGCCATTAGTCAGGACAAACAGGTTAGGGAAGTCCTGCAGCAACACAATGCAGCATTTGCACAGCACAAGCATGATTGTGGCAAAATAGCTGGCTTGGTAAATATTACAGGTCCCGACCCCAGACCCCAAAAGCAGTATGGTTTTCCCCAAGAGAAATCTCCAAGGTTATAGAGAGTTTGCTGGATCAATGCATACTCAGATCAGTAGCCTCCACAAACAACGCACTAATTTGGCCCGTCAGGAAACCCGATGGATCATGGCAACTGACCATTGATTACCGGGAACTGAACAAAGTAACCCCAGTAGCAGCCCCCACCGTAGCCACGAGTCCCGAGACCATGCTCAAACAGGGGCTCCAGTCAAAAAAAATTTTGGTTAGCAACAGCTTTTGGTCCATTCCATTGGATAAAGTGTGCCAGTACAAATTCGCCTTTACATTCCAGGGACAGCAGTATACGTGGACGTGCCTTCCACAAGGCTTCCACAACTCCCCCTCCATTTTCCACCAACAGCTAGCAAAATTTTCCCAACCCGATTGTCTGGTCCAGTATGTAGATGACTTGCTACTACAAACAGACACAAAGGGAGAACACATTTCACTTCTCGCCGAACTCCTAGTACTCCTAAAAGAAATCGGATGTGAAGTCAACCCCAAGAAGGCCCAGATTTTTCAGGAAAAAGTGGCTTGCAGAACAACCATGCACACCACACCTTGCTCGCAGCAGCAGACGAGCACGCCCTGCCCACAGATGACTTATTCCTACCCTCCCCCAGCCAGTCCAGCCCGTTCTCAGACACAAGTTCAACTCCACCCCCAGAGACACGACTCCACATCTCCCTTCCTTCGACCAGCAGCGACTGCGACAGTGATAGCGACAGCAATGACGACAGCCACAGCACACCACGTTATGATTATACCCCTGCACCAGGCCCCACTCCCAGTGAATCCGAGCATGATTCCAGTGACCCCTTTGAAGTCACATACATCAAAGCCCCAGACCAACCGCCCGACGATTACTGATTACAACCTAATAGCTACAACCTCGACACACGATTCTGGCACTGAGACAATTCGTTCAGGCTCATTCGGAATGATGAGATGGACCCCAATTCACCCCAAGCATCTTTAGCCAAATTACTCCAGACAAGAGTTTGGCAGCCGGGAGAAGATGATGACATAGAGTCTGACTCCCATCAAACAAATCCCTTTGTGACCCTGTTCGCTACTGAGCAATGAGGTGTCCACATGATGAAAAAAAAAAAGGAACCGATGGAGAGATACGGTGTCCGTTTTGATGGAACCTGCACCATGTTTGTTGTATGTTTGTTTGTTTAATGTATATGTTTGTTGTTTGGAAATTTGAAAGTTTGTCATGGCCCCACGCCACCACCCTTTTGACGCCCAATGACTGTTAATGGAACGAGTTTGTCCCCAGACAACCGTTCAGAGGAACTATTTGTCGACAGTCAACCGTTCAGAGGAACTAGTTTGTCGACAGACACCACTTATAGCTACTCTCCTGATTTGATCACGAGAGGCAACCCCCCACGACGACCACATTCTTATCCGTTCTTGCTGGTCGCTCAGGCAGTGGAGAAACGGCACTGGTCCCCGCCCTGCCTGAGGACCCCCCTCTGGTCAGCTACGCTCAGGTAGAGCACAAAAGGCACTGATCACCATCCTACCCGGGGATTCCACACATTTCTTACCCGCCGCGGCCCATAAGCACCCCATTTTGGCACTTTCAGTTCGAAATTCTTTTGTTTGTTTTTGGCGACCCTTAGGTTGCTTCCGCATGCTATTTACATCCTCAAACACTAGGATGGTAGATCGCACAGGCTGCGAGACAGCTCGTACTATGTCAGTATTTTTCTCGGATGTCTTGTCCCAAATATTTGGTTTAAAAAAATTTTTTTTTTTTAAATGAGTGAGTCACAGATGGTGACCAATCATAATGGGTAATTGGCAACAAAGGACAGACAGACATACGAGATCTTAAGCAAGATAATTACAGATATTATGCTTGTGTCCATAGAATTCCGGAACCTCAGGAACCCCAGAGGAAGAACAAGAAGAAGACAGAGAAGACCGACAAAAGGAAAGATGAAGACGACCTCCATCTTTTTCACCTGGATCTCAGCGGGATCCCTTCAGTTACGCGCGGACACTACCCCCTGACCCCTACCACACAGGGCGTGAATGATTCCCACCCCTGCCATACACTGCACCCCGAGATAGTTAGTCCTAAGACAGTTAACGATACCCCGACCTGGTGTGATAAGTTTATCACCTGGTATTCACTATCGTACATAGTAGAATCACTCTTAGTACTGCCGATACTCTGCAGTGTCGTGCAGACACTTAGAGTCAGAAAATGGCGAAGGAGATCCTACCGCTCGCGTACCCCGGTATACACGTTTAGGTCCCCTATTTTCGGACTTCACCAAACCCCCGAACCCCTTGACATGAATTAAAGTGCATCCATTTCTCTTTATGTGTGTTTTGTTCAATAAAGAAATGTAAACCTCTGTGCCTGACTGCCAGGCCAGAGAAACTTGTGTTGTTGCAATTTTGTCCATTTAAAGTGTTGTAGATTATTTTTGATTGTTTGAGTGAGGATAGTTTATTGATGATAGTTAGAGGATCCAGTTTTTTTATTTTGTAATGCATGCCTGAATGTCATAGCGCCCCGTAGAGTTTTATACTGATGTATGTAAGTAAAATGATTTTAGGTAAAGAATTGCGTTTCATAGGATAGGGCAGTGTAGAGACCATGAACTGCTTATGGGTGCCCCGCTTGATCAGAGAACGAAGACGACGTAGTAATGTGATCCTTCACGCTTTGCGTTGAGGATCACAAGGAGAGAGTGTAGCCATCTGGGATGGCCACTTCCCGATTACAAAATGGACACTTTGCAAAGATTGCAGGGAAAATGGACAATACTGAGAAAGCAAGCAGGTGCCGGGTTTGTCTGTTGATTGGAGCCGTAGCTCCCAGACAAGACCGATACTGCAAACCATTACCATACTAATGAGCCATCCCCGGGGACAAAACAGTAACATTTAAGGAAACGATACCAAGGCAGACACCCCGGCGCCAGAGGAGACCAGAACAAAGCAGGCCAACGGCCACCTAGGACACGCCCAGCCATCAGGGCACCCACACCTCTATTGGAGGAAATCGATAGGAACTATTGGGAAATGGCCCAAATAATTGGGGCCAAGTTCAAGGCCCGCCGAAAAGTGCACAAAGCCCCTTTTGGGTATAAGAAGAATCCCCCAAGAGAGAATCGCTCTCTTGTGGCTCCGGCTCTCACCGAGGAGAGACCTGCCCAACAGCAACATCAGAACAAGTAAGTCCAAGGTCAATGCACACTCCGAGACAGATGCTCCTAGCTGTTATTCCATACCAGTTCAACCCCAGCAGCCTCAGAACCGAACAACGGCCATTGTTCCTCTGACTGAGTGGGCGCCCGAAGCTAAGTATAGGCTTTAGCAGTAGTGATAGTTTAGTTTGTAGAGTTTTATGCATGAGTATATTTGACGGTGTGTAAATAAATGAGCATTGAGTTTGAACTTACTAACTGGTGTATCGAGTCTTTGATCAGTATTCGGTTTTGAACCTTGTGGCGGTATCGAAAGATACCTGGCGACTCTAGAGCAAAGCGTAATTAGAATTAAGGCAGGCGACCATATTGGCCGCCATCTTCAGAGCCAAATTAAAAGAAACACAATTAGCAACAGGGCCTTTATCCCCATTATTATTCACAGTAACTATGGAGCCTTTGGCGGAGGCTATCAGACTGGAGGCGTCGATTTCTGGGTTACACAGTGGAGGGAAGCAGCATAAGGTCACACTTTATGTGGATGATGTGCTGCTGTTTGCATCCAAACCGGACGTTTCAGTTCCTGTTATTATTGATGTGGTGGATAGATATAGTATTTTCTCGGGTTACAAATGAATTTTCTCAGAGAAAGGCCTCCCCTCTTTGCTAACTTCCTCTTTAGGTGGTCCCCCTCGGGGTTTACTTACCTGGGTGTTGTAGTGTTGACTTTATAAGACAATTATATTTTCTTTTAAACGCATTTTATTCAAACTTGTACCAAAGTAGGTTACAGCAAATAAACACCCCGGGAAACATTCTTCCCAACAATCAACTATGCAGTTTGTACAGATTTTTCTCCGATTTCACCCCCCCCACCCTTGCGACGAATAGCTCCTCAAACACAGTCACAAACATCCCCCACCTTTTCTCGAACTCCCCTGCTGAACCCCTTAACTCATACTTTATCTTCTCTAACTGCAGGAAGTCATACAGGTCACCCAGCCATGCTGCTACCCCCGGTGGCGATGCCGACCGCCACTCCAGCAAAATTTGGCGCCGTGCAATCAGAGAGGCGAAGACCATGACATCGGTCTTCCTCCTATCCATGAACTCTGGCTTCTCTGAAACCCCAAATATCACCACAAAAGGGTCCGGGTCCACTCCTTCCTCCACTATCCTGGCTAAGACCACGAACAGTCCCGCCCTGAATCTTCCCAATTTTTCACAACCCCAAAACATGTGCCTCCGCCCACACCTCTCACACTCATCTGCTACCCCCTGAAAGAACCCACTCATTCTCGCCCTACTCATATGTACCCTGTGCATCACCTTGAACTGTATCAGGCTCATCCAAGAGGAGGTCCCGTTTACCCTTCGCAGTGCCTCACTCCATACTCCCCAATTGATCTCCATTCCCAACTCCGCTTCCGATTTTTCCTTGATCTTCACCACCCGCTTGCCTCCCTGCTCCCCAGCCACTGATATATATCCCCAATTCTTCCCTCCCCTTCCACATCCGGAAGCAGCAGTCGCTTTAGCAGGGTGTATCCCAGCAATCTAGGGAACCCTTCCAGACCTTCCCTAACTTGTAGATACCTGAACTCACTACCCCTCGGCAGCTCTACCCTCTCCCTTAGCTCCTCCAGACTGGCGAACCCTTCCTCCAAATACAAATCCCTCACCTTGACCAGCCCCACTTCCCTCCACCTCCTGTATACACTATCCATCATCCCCCCCCCCCCCCCCCCGGCTCAAATTCATGATTCTCGCAAAGCGGTGTTAGCACCGACCTTCCACCCTAAAATGCCTCCTCAGCTGATTCCATATCTTCACCGTGGACTGCACCACTGGGCTCCCTGAATACCTACTCAGAGCCATTGGCAACGCTGCCGTCACCATAGCCCTCAAACTAGAACCCTTACAAGATTACTCCTCCATCCTAACCCACTCTACTCCTTCTCCTTCCCACCATCAGCTAGGAAGGACCTAAAGAGAGAGCTAAGAAGAGCCAGGAGGGGACATGAGAAGTCTTTGGCAGGTAGGATCAAGGATAACACTAAAGCTTTCTGTAGATATGTTAGGAATAAAAGAATGACTAGGGTAAGAGTAGGGCCAGTCAAGGACAGTAGCGGGAAGTTGTGCGTGGAGTCCGAAGAGATAGGAGAGGTGCTAAATTAATATTTTCGTCAGTATTCACACAGGAAAAAGATAATGTTGTCGAGGAGAATACTGAGATTCAGGCTACTAGACTAGAAGGGCTTGAGGTTCATAAGGAGGAGATGTTAGCAATTCTGGAAAGTGTGAAAATAGATAAGTCCCCTGGGCCGGATGGGATTTATCCTAGGATTCTCTGGGAAGCTAGGGAGGAGATTGCTGAGCCTTTGGCTTTGATCTTTAAGTCATCTTTGTCTACAGGAATAGTGCCAGAAGACTGGAGGACAGCAAATGTTGTCCCCTTGTTCAAAAAGGGAAGTAGAGACAACCCCGGTAACTATAGACCAGTGAGCCTTACTTCTGTTGTGGGCAAAATCTTGGAAAGGTTTATAAGAGATACGATGTATAATCATCTGGAAAGGAATAATTTGATTAGAGATAGTCAACACGGTTTTGTGAAGGGTAGGTCGTGCCTCACAAACCTTATTGAGTTCTTTGAGAAGGTGACCAAACAGGTGGATGAGGGTAAAGCAGTTGATGTGGTGTATATGGATTTCAGTAAAGCGTTTGATAAGGTTCCCCATGGTAGGCTACTGCAGAAAATACGGAGGCATGGGATTCAGGGTGATTTAGCAGTTTGGATCAGAAATTGGCTAGCTGGAAGAAGACAAAGGGTGGTGGTTGATGGGAAATGTTCAGACTGGAGTCCAGTTACTAGTGGTGTACCACAAGGATCTGTTTTGGGGCCACTGCTGTTTGTCATTTTTATAAATGACCTGGAGGAGGGCATAGAAGGATAGGTGAGTAAATTTGCGGATGACACTAAAGTCGGTGGAGTTGTGGACAGTGCGGAAGGATGTTACATGTTGCAGAGGGACATAGATAAGCTGCAGCGCTGGGCTGAGAGGTGGCAAATGGAGTTTAATGCAGAAAAGTGTGAGGTGATTCATTTTGGAAGGAATAACAGGAAGACAGAGTACTGGGCTAATGGTAAGATTCTTGGCAGTGTGGATGAGCAGAGAGATCTCGGTGTCCATGTACATAGATCCCTGAAAGTTGCCACCCAGGTTGAGAGGGTTGTTAAGAAGGCGTATGGCATGTTAGCTTTTATTGGCAGAGGGATTAAGTTTCGGAGACATGAGGTCATGTTGCAGCTGTACAAAACTCTGGTGCGGCCGTATTTGGAGTATTGCGTCCAATTCTGGTCGCCGCATTATAGGAAGGATGTGGAAGCATTGGAAAGGGTGCAGAGGAGATTTACCAGAATGTTGCCTGGTATATGAGGCTGTTTTCGTTAGAGAGAAGAAGGTTAAGAGGTGACTTAATTGAGGCATACAGGATGATCAGAGGATTGGATAGGGTGGACAGCGAGAGTCTTTTTCCTCGGATGGTGATGTCTAGCACGAGGGGACATAGCTTTAAATTGAGGGGAGATAGATATAGGACAGATGTCAGAGGTAGGTTCTTTACTCAGAGAGTAGTAAGGGCGTGGAACGCCCTGCCTGCAACAGTAGTGGACTCGCCAACACCAAGGGCATTCAAATGGTCATTGGATAGACATATGGATGATAAGGCAATAGTGTAGATGGGCTTTAGAGTGGTTTCACAGGTCGGCACAACATCGAGGGCCGAAGGGCCTGTACTGCGCTGTAATGTTCTATGTTCTATGTTCTATCGCTGCACCTTGTCCACATTCGCCGCCCAATAATAATGAAGCAAGTTTGGCAACGCCAAACCCCCCTGCTGCCTCTGCCTCTGTAGCAGGGTCCTCCCCACCTTCGGCACCTTCCCCGTCCATACAAAGTCAGAGATGATTGTGTCCACTTTCCGAAAAAAGGCCTGTGGTAGTTTGTATAATACGTATATGAGTGGTAATACGCTAAGGCTCCTGTACTACAGGTACGGAGGTAGATCCCTGCCTGCTGGCTCCGCCCAGTAGGCGGAGTATAAATGTGTGTGCTCACCAAGCTGCAGCCATTTCGGCAGCAGCTGCAGGAGGCAACAGGTCTCTGCTTAATAAAGCCTCGATTACTCTCTATTCTCGTCTTGTCGTAATTGATTGTGCATCAATTTAGTACGCAGAGATTTTACAGCGATGGACCTACGCATCAAGCCAGGTCGCCTGCAGCTGCACCCTCAAGCAGACAAAGTCACGTCGGCCTTCGACCACTGGCTAGCTTGCTTTGAAGCCTACATCGGAGCAGCGACAGAACAACACAGAAACTACAGATCCTGTACACACGGTTGAGCTCCGATATTGCTCCCCTTATCCAGGATGCGCCCAATTACACTGAGGCCATGGCGCTTCTGAAAGAGAACTACACACGGCTAATCAACAAACTCTACGCCAGGCACCTCCTGTCCACGCGGCAACAACTCCCCGGTGAGTCATTGGACGATTTCTGGCGTGTCCTGCACGCCCTGGCGAGGAACTGTGATTGCCAGGCAGTTCCGGCCGATGAACATACTGAACTCCTAATCAGGGACACTTTCGTTACGGGCATAGGGTCGGCGTACATCCGCCAGCGCCTCTTAGAAGGGGGTACGCTCGACCTCGCAGCAACCAAGAAACGCGCAACCTCACTAATGGTAGCCTTCCGTAATGTACAAGTGTACGCCCCCGACCGCACGGCGCCCCACTCATGGACATCGTGGGCCCCACCAGCGGCCGCCCCCAGCCAACCCCAAGCCTGCGCCGAGCGGCAGCCAGCAAACCTCGGGGGGCCCAAGTGCTATTTCTGCGGGCAGACAAAGCAGCCCCGGCAGCGTTGCCCGGCACGGAGTGCAATCTGCAAGACCTGCGGGAAGAAGGGGCATTTCGCTGCGGTGTGCCAGGCCCGGTCGATCGCCCTTGTATCCAGGCCCATTGTTCCTGCACTCCCCACGTGCGACCCGTGGGCGCTGCCATCTTCCTCTCAGCAGAACACGTGCGGCCGTGGGCGCTGCCATCTTCCCCCCATCAGACCTTGTGCAGCCGTGGGCGCCGCCATCTTTAACGCTGTCCGCCATGTGCGCCTCATGGGCGCCGCCACATTCGGCGCCATTTTGGACGGCGCCTCAAGACCCCTGCTCGTCGGGCACCTCATCTGGCCGCTCATCGCCCGCAACCACCACCGATCAGCCCGGGGTCCACCAACAGCAGCCGCAGCTTGCCTCCATCACACTCGACCAGTCCCGGCCACACAACCTCACAACCGCGACGACGACGGTGAAAGTCGATGGCCACAAGACATTTTGTCTTCTCGACTCCTGGAGCACGGAGAGCTTCATCCACCCCGCTACGGTAAGGAGCTGCTCCCTCGCGGTACACCCCGTTACCCAAAGAATCTCCCTGGCCTCTGGATCCCACTCCGTGGAGATCCGGGGGTACTGCACCGCCACCCTCACCGTCCAGGGCGTAGAGTTCAGCTGCTTCCGGCTCTACGTCCTTCCCAACCTCTGCGCAGCCTTGCTACTCGGCCTGGACTTCCAGTGCAACCTCCAAAGTCTAACTCTAAAATTCGGCGGACCCCTACAACCCCTCACTGTATGCGTCCTCACGGCCCTTAATAGAACATAGAACATAGAAAATACAGCACAGAACAGGCCCTTCGGCCCACGATGTTGTGCCGAACCTTTGTCCTAGATTAATCAGAGATTATCATTGAATTTACAGTGCAGAAGGAGGCCATTCGGCCCTTTGAGTCTGCACCGGCTCTTGGAAAGAGCACCCTACCCAAACTCAACACCTCCACCCAACACCAAGGGCAATTTGGACATTAAGGGCAATTTATCATTGGCCAATTCACCTAACCCGCACATCTTTGGACTGTGGGAGGAAACCGGAGCACCCGGAGGAAACCCACGCAGACATGGGGAGGACGTGCAGACTCCGCACAGACAATGACCCAAGCCGGAATCGAACCTGGGACCATGGAGCTGTGAAGCAATTGTGCTATCCACAATGCTACCGTGCTGCCCTTAAGAACAAATAAATCTACACTATATCATTTTACCGTAATCCATGTACCTATCCAATAGCTGCTTGAAGGTCCCTAATGTTTCCGACTCAACTACTTCCACAGGCAGTGCATTCCATGCCCCCACTACTCTCTGGGTAAAGAACCTACCTCTGATATCCCTCCTATATCTTCCACCTTTCACCTTAAATTTATGTCCCCTTGTAATGGTTTGTTCCACCCGGGGAAAAAGTCTCTGACAGTCTACTCTATCTATTCCCCTGATCATCTTATAAACCTCTATCAAGTCGCCCCTCATCCTTCTCCGCTCTAATGAGAAAAGGCCTAGCACCCTCAACCTTTCCTCGTAAGACCCCCTCTCCATTCCAGGCAACATCCTGGTAAATCTTCTTTGCACCTTTTCCAGAGCTTCCACATCCTTCCTAAAATGAGGCGACCAGAACTGTACACAGTACTCCAAATGTGGCCTTACCAAAGTTTTGTACAGCTGCATCATCACCTCACGGCTCTTAAATTCAATCCCTCTGTTAATGAACGCGAGCACACCATAGACCTTCTTCACAGCTCTATCCACTTGAGTGGCAACTTTCAAAGATGTATGAACATAGACCCCAAGATCTCTCTGCTCCTCCACATTGCCAAGAACTCTACCGTTAACCCTGTATTCCGCATTCATATTTGTCCTTCCAAAATGGACAACCTCACACTTTTCAGGGTTAAACTCCATCTGCCACTTCTCAGCCCAGCTCTGCATCCTATCTATGTCTCTTTGTAGCCGACAACAGCCCTCCTTACTATCCACAACTCCACCAATCTTCGTATCGTCTGCAAATTTACTGACCCACCCTTCAACTCCCTCATCCAAGTCATTAATGAAAATCACAAACAGCAGAGGACCCAGAACTGATCCCTGCGGTACGCCACTGGTAACTGGGATCCAGGCTGAATATTTGCCATCCACCACCACTCTCTGACTTCTATCGGTTAGCCAGTTCGTTATCCAACTGGCCAAATTTCCCACTATCCCATGCCTCCTTACTTTCTGCATAAGCCTACCATGGGGAAGTTTATCAAATGCCTTACTAAAATCCATGTACACTACATCCACTGCTTTACCTTCATCCACATGCTTGGTCACCTCCTCAAAGAATTCAATAAGACTTGTAAGGCAAGACCTACCCCTCACAAATCCGTGCTGACTATCCCTAATCAAGCAGTGTCTTTCCAGATGCTCAGAAATCCTATCCTTCAGAACCCTTTCCATTACTTTGCCTACCACCGAAGTAAGACTAACTGGCCTGTAATTCCCAGGGTTATCCCTAGTCCCTTTTTTGAACAGGGGCACGACATTCGCCACTCTCCAATCCCCTGGTACCACCCCTGTTGACAGTGAGGACGAAAAGATAATTGCCAACGGCTCTGCAATTTCATCTCTTGCTTCCCATAGAATCCTTGGATATATCCCGTCAGGCCCGGGGGACTTGTCTATCCTCAAGTTTTTCAAAATGCCCAACACATCTTCCTTCCTAACAAGTATTTCCTCGAACTTACCAATCTGTTTCACACTGTCCTCTCCAACAATATCGCCCTTCTCATTTGTAAATACAGAAGAAAAGTACTCGTTCAAGACCTCTCCTATCTCTTCAGACTCAATACACAACCTCCCGCTACTGTCCTTGATCGGATCTACCCTCGCTCTAGTCATTCTCATATTTCTCACATATGTGTAAAAGGCCTTGGGGTTTTCCTTGATCCTACCCGCCAAAGATTGTTCATGCCCTCTCTTAGCTCTCCTAATCCCTTTCTTCAGTTCCCTCCTGGGTATCTTGTATCCCTCCAATGCCCTGTCTGAACCTTGTTTCCTCAGCCTTACATAAGTCACCTTTTTCCTCTTAACAAGACATTCAACCTCTCTTGTCAACCATGGTTCCCTCACTCGACCATCTCTTCCCTGCCTGACAGAGACATACATATCAAGGACACGTAGCACCTGTTCCTTGAACAAGTTCCACATTTCACTTGTGTCCTTCCCTGCCAACCTATGTTCCCAACTTATGCTCTTCAATTAGGTCGACCCACCCTCTCTGTTTGCAAACCTTACCCCGGATTGCAAGCCCGTTGCCACCAGGAGCAGACGGTACAGTGCCCAATACAGGACCTTCATCAGGTCGGACGTACTGCGGCTACTGCGGGAAGGCGTCATTGAGGCCAGCAACAGCCCCTGGGGAGCCCACGTGGTATTGTAAAGACTGGGGAGAAACACAGGACGGTCATGACTACAGTCAGCCCATCAATCGGTACAAGCAGCTCGACGCGTACCCCCTCCCACGCATATCTCATATGGTCAATCAGAGTGCACAGTACTGGGTCTTCTCTACAGTGGACCTGAAATTTGCCTACCACCAGCTCCTCATCCGCAAGGCAGACCGCCAATACACTGTGTTCGAAGCAGACGGCTGCACTTACCACTTCCTTAGGGTTCCCTTCGGCGTCACTGATGGGGGTCTCGGTCTTCCAACGTGAGTTGGACCGGTACGGACTGCGGGCCACCTTCCCGTACCTCGATAACTTCACCATCTGCGGCCACGAACAGCAGGACCACGACGCTAACCTTTTCCAATTTCTCCACACCGCCAAACTCCTGAGCCTAACGTATAACAAGGAGAAGTGCGTGTTCAGCACCAACCGCTTAGCCATCCTCGGCTATGTGGTGCAAAATGGAGTTCTAGGGCCCGACCCCGAACGCATGCACCCCCTCATGGAACTCCCCCTCCCCCACTGCCCCAAGGCCCCCAAACGATGCCTGGGGTTCTTCTCATACTATGCCCAGTGGGTCCCTAACTATGCGGACAAGGCCCGCCCACTCATCCACAGTTTTCCCCCTGATGGCTGAGGTCCACCAGGCCTTCAACCATATCAAGGCCGACATCGCCAAGGCCGCGATGCACGCGGTCGACGAGACCCTCCCCTTTCAAGTCGAGAGTGATGCATCAGACGTCGCTCTGGCCGCCACACTCAACCAGGCAAGCAGACCCGTGGCATTCTTTTCCAGCACCCTCCATGTCTCCGGAATTCGGCACTCCTCTGTCGAAAAGGAGGCCCAAGCCATCGTTGAGGCTGTGCGGCATTGGAGGCATTACCTGGTCGGCAGGAGATTCACTCTCCTCACTGACCAATGGTCGGTTGCCTTCATGTTCAATAACACACAGCGGGGTAAGATGAAAAATGATAAAATCTTGAGGTGGATAATCGAGCTCTCCACCTACAATTACGAGATTTTGTATCGCCCCGGTAAGCTCAACGAGCCCCCCGATGCCCTATCCCGAGGTACATGTGCCAGCGCACAAGTGGACCGGCTCCAGACCCTACACGATAGTCTCTGTCACCCAGGGGTCACCCGGTCATTTCACTTCATAAAGGCCTGCAACCTACCCTACTCCATTGCGGAAGTCAGGATGGTCACCAAAGACTGCCAGGTCTGTGCGGAGTGCAAACCGCACTTCTACCGGCCAGACCGAGCGCACCTGGTGAAGGCCTCCCGCCCCTTTGAACGCCTCAGCATGGACTTCAAAGGGCTCCACCCCTCCTCTGACCGAAACACGTACTTCCTGAACATGGTTGATGAATTCCCCTTCGCCATCCCATGCCCCGAAACGACGTCTGCCACAGTCATCAAAGCCCCCAATAGCACCTTCACTCTGTTCGGTTTCCCTGCTTACGTCCACAGCGACCGGGGATCCTCCTTTATGAGTGATGAGCTGCGTCAGTTCCTGCTCAGTAAGGGCATTGCCTCGAGCAGGACGCCCAGCTACAACCCCCGGGGAAATGGGCAGGTGGAGAGGGAGAACAGGACGGTCTGGCAGGAAGTCGTCCCCGACGTCCTCCACTCTATCCGATCGCTACTTTGCACGGCGACTAATAAAACCCCCCATAAACGTCTCCTTGCCTTCCCTAGGAAGTCCACCTCCGGGGTTTCGCTCCCAATGTGGCTGGCAGCCCCAGGACCCGTCCTCCTCCGCAAGCACGTGCGGCTCCACAAGGCAGACCCGTTGATCGAAAGTGTACAACTGCTACATGCGAACCCGCAGTATGCCTACGTGGCGTATCCCGACGGCCGCCAGGACACAGTCTCCCTCAGGGACCTGGCACTAGCTGGTTCCCCACCCCCTCGTCCAATTGCCCCGACGCCACCCACCCTCACCCCAGCGCACCTCACCACAGCCCCCGCTCCAGGATGATCCGTCCTCCCATTGGTTCCACCCGGGGATGAGGATGAGGACTAGAGGCTCCTGGAGTCACAGGCGACCAAGCCGGCGCCTGCATCACCACCGGGACTGCGGCACTCACAGCGGAGGATCAAGGCATCCGACCAACTGAATTTGTGAACTTTAGCCAAACTGTACTCTTTAAAAATGCTTACATACCATGTAAATAGTTTTTAAAAATGCCACATACCATGTAAATAGTTCCCCCTCCCCCCCTGCCGCTGGACTCTTTTTTAACAGGGGTGAATGTGGTAGTCACCACTGTTTATATAATATGTATATGAGAGGTAATACGGTAAGGCTCCTATACTCCAGGTACGGGGGTAGATCCTGGCCTGCTGGCTCTGCCCAGTAGGCGGAGTATAAATGTGTGTGCTCACCGAGCTGTTGAGTTGAGATAGATATAGGACAGATGTCAGAGGTAGGTTCTTTACTCAGAGTAGTAAGGGCGTGGAATGCCCTGCCTGCAACAGTAGTGGACTCGCCAACACCAAGGGCATTTAAATGTTCATTGGATAGACATATGGACGATAAGGGAATAGTGTAGATGGGCTTTAGCGTGGTTTCACAGGTCGGCGCAACATCGAGGGCCGAAGGGCCTGTACTGCGCTGTAATGTTCTATGTTCTATGTTCTATCGCTGCACCTTGTCCACATTCGCCGCCCAATAATAATGAAGCAAGTTTGGCAACGCCAAACCCCCCTGCTGCCTCTGCAGTAGGGTCCTCCCCACCCTCGGCACCTTCCCCGTCCATACAAAGTCAGAGATGATTGTGTCCACTTTCCGAAAAAAGGCCTGTGGTAGTTTGTATAATACGTATATGAGAGGTAATACGCTAAGGCTCCTGTGCTACAGGTACGAGGGTAGATCCCTGCCTGCTGGCTCCGCCCAGTAGGCGGAGTATAAATGTGTGTGCTCATCGAGCTGCAGCCATTTCGGCAGCAGCTGCAGGAGGCAACAGACCTCAGCTTAATAAAGCCTCGATTACTCTCTATTCTGGTTTCGTCGTAATTGATGGTGCATCAAGGCCTTTGGTATAAAGATCGGGAGAGCCTGAAAGATAAACAAGAACCTCGGCAGAATATGCATTTTCACCACTTGGACCCTCCCCGCCAACGTTAAGTGCAGTGTATCCCACCTCTTAAGATCCTCCCTGGTCTCCTCCACCAGCTTAGTTAAGTTCCACTTGTGGAGTCCCGTTCATTCCCTCGCTACCTGAATCCCAAGTACCTAAACCTATCCCTCGCTGCCGTAAATGGCACACCCCCTAAATTAGCCCACTGTGCCAGCTCATTCACCAGGAATACCTCGCTTTTCCCTACATTCAGCTTGTATCCCGAGAACCCTCCAAACCTCCCCAACAGGCCCATAATCCTTCCCATACTCTCCAATGGATCCAAAACATACAGCAAGAGGTCATCAGCATAGAGTGACACCCGATGCTCCCTCTGTCCCCTCATTATCCCTTGCCACTCTGCCGACCCCCTGAGAGCCATCGCTAATGGTTCTATGGCCAGCGCAAACAGCAGCGGCAACAGTGGGCATCCCTGCCTCACACCCCTGTGTAAGCTTCGTGAGTTCATATCATTCATCCTCACCCTCGCTCTTGGCACCACATACAGCAACCGCACCCATGCCACAGATCTCGGCCCAAACCCTAAACTTCCTAAACTTTGAACAAGTACCGCCACTCCACCTGATTAAATGCTTTCTCCACGTCCATGGACACCACCACCGCCGGCACCAGAGCTCTCGACGGATTCATCACCACATTCAACAGCCGCCTTATATTACTCCGGAGCTGCCTGCCCTTCACAAAGCCTGTTTGATCTTCTGTAACCACCCCCGGGACACAATCCTCCATCCTCCCCGCCAACAACTTAGCCAATACTTTCACATCCGTGTTCAATAGTGATGTGGGCCTATATGACCCACATTCCAGCGGGTCCTTCTCCTTTTTTGGGATTAGTGTGAATACTGCCTGCTTCATCGTCTCCGGCAACTCCCCCTTCTCCAGTGCTTCATTAAACGCCCCCAACAGATGTGGTGCCAGGTCCGCTGTAGATTCCTCATAAAATTCTGCCGGGTATCCATCCGGCCCAGGGGCCTTCCCCGACTTCATACCCCTGATACTATCCAACACCTCCCTCAGCCCCAGGGGCTCCTCCAACGCCTGCCTCTTTGCTAACAGTTATGCTTTTTGAAGCTTCAATACCCCCAGTTGAAAAAATTCTGATTTTTGAAGAACATAAACAGTTAATTAGCAGGTTTTGAGACACTTTGTGCTCTAGATCCTGTGTGAGTATATTGGGAAACCCTGTGGTCTTGGGAGAAAGACATCACAGTCAATTCTGATGAGGAGAACTGTGGTAGTATATGGGAATATATCAATAAAACTTTGGTATGTAATAGAATGAAGGAGACTCAATTCAAAATGTGGCCTTGTCTGCACATCACAGTGAGTTTGAGACACAGATTCGATCCTGCCATATTCTCGATGTGCCTAAAGTGCCAGGTAGCCGAGGGAGACTGCATACACTCTATGTTTATACTCTATGGGCAACACGGTAGCATTGTGGATAGCACAATTGCTTCACAGCTCCAGGGTCCCAGGTTCGATTCCGGCTTGGGTCACTGTCTGTGTGGAGTTTGCACATCCTCCCCGTGTGTGTGTGGGTTTCCTCCGGGTGCTCCGGTTTCCTCCCACAGTCCAAAGATGTGCAGGTTAGGTGGATTGGCCATGATAAATTGCCCTTAGTGTTCAAAATTGCCCTTAGTGTTGGGTGGGGTTACTGGGTTATGGGGATCGGGTGGAGGTGTTGACCTTGGGTAGGGTGCTCTTTCCAAGAGCCGGTGCAGTCTCGATGGGCCGAATGGCCTCCTCCTGCACTGTAAATTCTATGTTATGTTAATGTTGTCCTGTGTCAAAATTCAATCCTCTTGGTCCGGTGTAGTCAAAGAGCTTGAGAAGATGTTCAGGTCAGCCCTAGAATTTGATCCTTTACCCTTAATTCTGGGTATCTCAGTTAGGATAATGATTGACGTAAATGAAAAAAGGCTATATAACACCCTAACTTTTGCAGGATGGAAAAGTATCATTTATTCCTGGATTGGTGACAAGTATCCTTCGATTAAAAATTGGCATGAAATAATTATGGAGTGTATTCCTATGGAGTTCCTGACTTCTGTACTCTGTTTCAAATCAGATACATTCTGAAAAGTGTAGGATCCCCATCTCAAATTTATAGGCTTGGTTATGTGTGACCTGCTCCTATAAGGTTTTCCATAAGTCATGTAGCACCATTGTGAATTTTCTCTATGTAAAGGTGTGCATCTTATTACTTCACCTACATTGTTTTATCCTTTTCCATCCTATTCTCTAGCTTCCCTGTTATATAGTTAGAGGTACAATGTTTATGAACCAATGTTTTGGCATTCTCTTGCCTTTTTCTGTTTTTATGTATGCAGTGTTGTCACAACCTGGGCTAATGTGCAGTTAATTTCAGCTCCACTTGACCCGGAGTCACAACACAAGTGAATTAACCAATAATTCTTAGAAAAGTATCTGAAGTCTTTGACCCTTGGCTGCCCAATAATTACAGTCACCTATTTATAAATGTAAACACAATTATTGTTTATTGATAACAAGAATTGAAATGTAATATGCAGCAAATACAACAGGTTAACTATTATATAACTATTATATAACTATTATATAACTATTATATAACTCCTTGCAGATTCTCTGCTTTCAGTGGGGGTTTCAAACCGACAAACCAAAGATGGGCAGGTTAGGTGGATTGGCCATCCTAAATTGCCCCTTATTGGTAAAACGTAATTGGGTACTCAAAAAAAACTATTATCTAAATCCTAATCCCCATTTTAGCTTGCCCCCCCCACCCTCTACACACACACACACACACACACATACACACATACACGATAGACAAACACAGAGGAGTGGAAAGGGTAAAAATCATAAGTAAAAGGAAAAAGACTCTTTGATTCAGCAGGTTGTCTGCAGCACCTCACTCATCTTCAGACTGATTTCAGTTTGTTATTATGGATTCTTTCAGGCCTCTATAGTTTCAGAAATACAACACTCATTGGCATTCTGGAGAAAACACGGAGGAGGGAGAGAATAGCAAGTCTTTGTCTCTGTGCTGCCAGGATCAAACTGAAACTCCTTGAGACTTTGAAAATCATGTCACTGAGATAGGATCCAATCACTACCTGTTACTGTGCAGTGTACAACCTTTGGATCAATTAATTGGTCGCCAGCTATTAATCAATCCAGTTCCACCCCATCTCTCTCTGTACCAACCAGTCTGAAGCTCCTCCTGTTCAAACTAACAGAGTGGTATCACCTGTAACTTCTGCATTCTGCTGCTTGACTTAAGGATACATGTCAATTAATCATCCATGGATCAAAAATAATAATGGCAAAATAAAAGAAAGGTGAAATAAGGGAATAAACAGGAAGGACACTTACAGTAGAAGTAATTGTTCTGTACTGTATTAGTTTGTATTTGAAGGTTTGTTGCGTTACATGTAAAATGAATAAAAATCGAAAGAAATATATGTATTAAAAGCTATATTTACTTAACATAGATAAGATGCAGCCAAGGATACTGAGGGAAGTGAGAGTGGAAATTGCAGGGGCACTAAATGATATCTGCCAGTCTTCATTAGGCACAGGGATGGTGCCAGAGGTCCGGAGAGTTGTGAATGTTACAGCCTTGTTTAAAAAGAGATGCAAGGATAAAACTGGCAACGACAAACCAGTCAGTTTGACTTCAATGGTAGGTCTGGAAACTACAGCTCGGAATAAAGTCAATGGTCACTGAGACAAGGGCAGGATAATTAAGGAAAGATAGCATGGATTCATTCAGGGAAAAGCATGTTTAACTAACTTGCTGGAGTTTTTTGAGGAGGCATCAGAGAAGGTTGATAAGGTTAATGATGTTGGTGTGATGTATGTAGATTTTCCAAAGCCTTTCATACAGTGCCACAAAACAGACTTGTTAATGACATTCTAGCCAAAGGGAAAGTAGACACTTGGATAAGAAATTGGCTGAGTGACAGGAAACAGAGAGTAGTGACAAATGATTGTTTTTCAGATTTGATGAAGATTTGTAGTGGAGTTCCCCAGTGGTCAATGTTGGGACCCTTATTTTTCCTGATATATATTAATGGCCCTCCTAGACTGTGGTGTTCAAAGCATGATTTCAAAATTTGCAGCTGATCTAAAGATTTGAAACACTATCAACTGTGATGAGCATAGTCTTGAATATCAAAAGGACATGGACATGTTGGTGGACTGGGCAGACAAGTGGTAGATGATGTTCAATATAGAGAAGTCAGAGGTGATGCATTTTGGCAGGAAGAATATGGAGAGAGAATATAAATAAAGGTGATATGCTAAAGGGGGTGCAGGAACAGAGGGACCTCAGTGTAAATATACATAAGGCAGTGAAGATGCAGGGCAGGTTGAGAAGCATTTCATGAAACATATAGCATTTGAGGCTTTATTAATGGGCCATTGAGTCCAAGAATAAGGCTGTCATGATGAACTTGTATAAGATACTAGTTAGGCCCCATCTGCAGTTCCCCATCCAGCTCTGGGTGCAATACCTTGGGAAGGATGGGAAGGCGTTGGACAGAGGAGATTCATAAGGATGCTTCCTCGGATAGAAAAAACTGTAGCTATGAGGATAGATCTGAAAGTTTGAGATTGATTTCCTTGGAGAAAAGAAGGTTGAGATGAGATATGATAGATCTGTGTGGAGTTTGCAAGTTCTCCCCGTGTCTGTGTGGGTTTTCCCCGGGTGCTCTTGTTTCTTCCCACAATCCAAAGGTTAGGGGGATTGGCCATACTAAATTTCCCCTTAGTGTTCAAGGATGTACAGGTTAGGTTATGGGTAAAGAGTGGGGAGTGGGCCGAAGTTGGGTGCTTTAACAGGCTGTCAGTGCAGTCTAGATGGGCCAAATGGCCTCTTTCTGCACTGTAGGAATTCTATGATTCACCTATAGGGTTGCCAACTGTGATTAAATATATTACTGGAGATTTCTCACATGACCTTCCCCCAGGCTCCAGCTGCTCATTGGACAACACACCTATCCTTGTGACTATTGGCCACTAATTGGAAAAAGCAAAAAGATTCATTACACAATTGTGACTGTCAGCCAAACTTCCTTCCCCCCCCCCCCCCCCAACCCCTTCCTTTGCTTTGTCCCCCATTTCCTTTCCTTTTGTTTGCTTGGTGATCTTCCCGTACGTTTGGAGATAACTGTGAGTGGTGACTGCTGCCCATACCCGTTGGTGGCCAGCAGTGCCTGCAGGCCGGTTGTGTGTTTATTGTCACCTGTTCTGTTGCCGGGGTCTGGCGTGAGGGTTGTGTCGGGCTGGACTGACCTGATGTCGGTGATGGGTTGGACTGACCCGACTGCGGGGAGTGGGAGGAGTGTTTCTGCCGAGTGCTGCTGTCATTATATTGTTGCTTGTCCAATGTCCTTGGCCGGGAGGTCAAGGATTCGTTCGTTTGTTGCCGCCTGCTCTGGAAGCGAGGCTGTGTGACGTCTTGTCACTGACGTTGGTACAGATGCGAGGGTATCCGATCTCCCCAGCGCACCCTGCATCGTGTGACTCTATTGCTGGGAACTGCAAGGGAGGGGGGAGAACATGGCTGAATGGGCCGAATGGACACCTTGATGAGGTTATTGCAGGCATGTTGCTGCGGCCTGCTGCTGACCTTGTGTTGTTGCTGCCTGTTTACTGTTCAACACCTATTTGGGTTTCTTTGTGTAACTGCACTGCTGTGGTTTAGTGCTTTACCGTTTGGCTTGGTAGCATAGTGGTTAGCACTGTTGCTTCACAGCGTCAGGGTCCCGGCTTCAATTCCCAGCTTGGGTCACTGTCTGTGCGGACTCTGCATGTTCTCCCTGTGTCTGGGTGGGTTTCCTCCGGGCGCTCCGGTTTTCTCCCACAAGTCCCGACAGACGTGCTGTTGTATGAATTGGACATTCTGAATTCTCCTGAACAGGCGTCGGAATGTGGCGACTAGGGGAGTTTCACAGTAACTTCTTGCACTGTAAATGTAAGCCTACTTGTGACACTAATAAAGATAATAATTATTATTATTGTAAGGTTTACTGTTTAATGAACAAAATATTCCTCCAAATATTTCAATATTTTTGGCATCAATATCTTTTGTAAGCGAAATGTTTAAAGAAAATGGCAAAAAAAACAATATCCCAATGATTTTTCTCCAGGGTTGCACACCGCACATTGTCCTGGAGATTGATCCTGAATTCCTGGAGATTCCAGGCCAATTCTACTACAGGGATTGCAGTATATAATGGTGATGGCAGTATATAATTACCGATATCTCACTTTCAAATCCAGGTAAATTTTCTCTCCTGGAACAGACTTGAGTGTGCAAGTTTGTGAAAGTGTCATTTGGAGCAGGAATGGAGACAGGCTGACAGTTAGAGCTCATTAAAGATGCTGAATACATTCCCGAGTAATCCGTGGGAATGGGATTGGAGGCGGTTTCCCGGCTATAAAACGGGCTGGTGTTGGTGAAGGTGATTATCCTGATTCAGTAACCAGGATGGGACGTTGGTTGGGTTTTTGCTCTCTCTGCCTCCTGGCCGGCTCGTTACTCTCAGCCCAGCCGCCACTCCTCGGGAATGATGTTTGTGTCCCAGAGCCAGGCTGGAGATTTGAGTGCGGTCACTCCGGGGTCAGCAGTACCGAGTGCAGCCGCCAGGGTTGCTGCTTTGATCCGCAGAGCTCCAGTCACCATCCCTGTTTCTACAATCTGAGACAGAGCCCAGGTAACAAACCCTCTCCCCAGTCTAGGGGGCAGACTAGTGGAGAGAGAAAATCCAACTTGGCAAATCTGGAACTAATCCCGGGATTTGTTGCTGTCTCACTGTGTAATGGAGAATAGGAATGGGGGGAATTCCTCAGCTGGAGTGAGTGAACTAGCTGAGTTGTGGGGATGGGTTTAACCTTCCCAACACCAGTAATTCCGCTATCATATTGCAGGCGGCTGAGGCTGTTACCGGTGTTAGAGAATCTCGGGTAGAGAAGGACATTAGGTTAATTTTGGGAATTATTTTCAAAAGCTTTAAATGTTTGACCCGAAGTGTTGATCCTTTATTTAGATAAATCCTAATGGGACAGTTTAGTCAAACCTGGAATTTTTAGTTTGCTCAGTCATGCTATTTGCAGTTTCCTGTCGGCTTTCAGTGAGCGATAGAGGAACAAATCTGCAAGGAGATCACCGGTGCAAAAACGGAGTGGGGACTGAATGCAAGGAGGGGGTGGGATTTCTGAACTGTCTATGGCGGTGTACTGGGTCTTTTGGGGACTAGGCGCAGGGGATGGCTTGAATACTTTCATTGAGGAATCTAATGTAATGGATGGTGTGCCAATTGAAAAGTTGGCCTTGCTTGGGAAAGTAGGTCATTTCATAGAATTTACAATGCAGAAGGAGGCCATTCGGCCCATCGGGTCTGCACCGGCTCTTGGAAAGAGCACCCCACCTTAGGTCAACACCTCCACCCTATCCCCATAACCCAGCAACCCCACTAAGGGCAATTTTGGACACTGGCCATGATAAATTGTCCTATCTACCTAACCTGCACATCTTTGGACTGTGGGAGGAAACCGGAGCACCTGGAGGAAACCCACGCACACACAGGGAGGATGAGCAGACTCTGCACAGACAGTGACCCAAGCCGGAATCGAACCTGGGACCCTGGAGCTGTGAAGCAATTGTGCTATCCACAATGCTACCGTGCTGCCCTGTCATCTGGTGTTGATAGATGGCTTGCAGCCTCGGTTGGAAGCCGGGATGGTGAAAGGGCTTGGACATGATTCTTCCATCCCTAGATATGAAGGTGTCAAATTGGAATAATACGCCCTTCATGTCAGTTTGACTTTTGTCATGTGGGAGGTAAGGATTTTTAAAATCCTGCATCAAGCTTTGGTTGCAGTGAAAGAGCTGTTTATTTTTTTTTAAAAAGTAAATGTGCTGGACTGTTAGACAGGTGGTTGTTGAAGGGAATTTTGTGAATGCTGTCTATGTAGATTGTGCTGGATAATGGGAACAGAACAGCCCTGTAACAAACTAGATGGGAAATTGAATTTGTGGTGTGAGGTAATGCATTTCAGGTTATTTTTTGGGGGGTGGGGGGGAGCATCAGGGGTGGGCAACAGAGCTAGATTCTGAAGATTACAAGAACTCGGTCAGAGTTGGTGGATGTGAAGATTGAGAGCAATTGGCAAAGCTTATGGCATCTTTGGCTTCTCAAAGATTGGGTTGAGCAAAGAAGCTGGGGGAAGGAGGAGATTTCAGGTATACATGATTGGTCCCAGATGAGGTAAAGAGCCAACTGGTCCCACTAACTGATAAGGACTGAGGACTCCGATTTCAGATCTAGGGGCAAGGGATTGCACTTGTGCAGCAGGTGGTTGTAATCATAGAATCCCTACAGTGCAGAAGAAGGCCATTTGAACAGAGTCTGCATCACCCTCTGAAGGAACACTCTACCTAGGCCCATACCCCAATCCTGTAACCCTGCCTATGCTTTTGGACACAAAGGGGTGATTTAGCATGGCCAATCAGTTCTTTGGACTGTGGGAGGAAGCCAGAGCACCAGGAGTAAACTCATGCGCACATTGGGAGAATGTGCAAACTTGACAGTCAGCTGATGTTGGATGTGAACCTGGGTTCATGGTGCTGTGAGGCACAGTGCTAACCACTGCCACCATGCTCCATATTGGTGGAATTTCTTTATGGGAAAGGCAACTACCATACCCTTATGCATAGTAGTGCTCAACTGTGGCCAGTATATTGGAGGTGAAAGCAATCTCCTTGCTGCCATCTTTCATGCAGTGTGATCAAATGGTGACAATGACATGGTGACATGTCACATGTGACAACTGGCTGTTTGGTTTGACTGTAATGAGTTAACCATGAGGAAGTAGATTGTTTTTCACTTGAGTGCTTTTTTCATGCACGTTCCTAAATTCTTCAGGTGTGTGAGATCTGGAACACTGTCCCAAGGGTGGTGGAAGCAGCAAATATCATCAATAATGACTAATTTGGTGAGGTGGTTTGTGGAACTGGTAGTAGCCAATGGTACATCACCGCACTGTAGATGGTACAGTTAAGTTACTGCATTGGAATGGAAGGTTTGGAGCTCTTCCAATTCAATATTGAGGTGGGGTGTTTAGTTCTCCGCATCACTCGACCAATGCCTGACGCTCAACTAATGCTATACTTTCCTGTGTTGCATGCTCTTCCATTCACAGATGTTTGTGGCTTTCTAATATATATTTTATCAATGATAGGAGACTCCTAATCACCAAAAGGAGCAGTGGAAATGATTTTCTCTCTTTGCAGTGTGCACAGCTGATGGTCAGTTCCTCATCGTGATCTCCAGGAACCTGACCCATCCTGCCCTCAACCTGTCATCTCTGTATGTGAAGGATGGACAAGAGGCTGAGTGCAAGCCTAAAATAACCACTACCGAATTTGTGATTTTCCACTTTTCAATTACCTCTTGTGGCTCCAGCAAGCGGGTGAGTATTGAAGGGTCAAAGCATTTTCCCACAAATGAGTCGGCTTCTTATTAAAACAGCCTCTTCATTGCAGGAGGAAGATGGATCCTTGGTATATGAAACGGATGTCTTGGGGAAGAGGATGATTCAGATGGGGAAGCTGGGTTCAATAACCCGGGACAGCACCTTCAGGTAGGGGGATAGTGGGAGATGTTGGTATTGGGAGGGGACGTGTTACTGAATGAAGCTCCACCTACTTCTGTCTCTCTGCAGCCTTCATGTCCAGTGCAAGTACACAGGAAGTCAAGAGACTGGCTTGCAGATCAATGTCACCGTTTACACTGTTTCTCCTCCACCTCCTGCTTCTGAAGATGGGATTCTGGAACTGGAATTGCGAATAGCAAAAGGTAGAGCTGGCCTGGGTAATGGTTTATGGAAGCAGTGGGGATTTATCCATACGGGGAGTGACTGGTTCTTGTGTCTGCCCCTCAGGTGGTGACTACAGATCCTGGTATGTGGATAGTGACTACCCCATTCAGAGAATCCTTCAGGAACCAGTGTTTGTGGAGGTTCATGTCCTGGATCGCACTGACCCAATGATTGTCCTGAGGCTGCATGACTGCTGGGCAACTCCTGTTCCTGCCCCTGACTATGAGGTGCAATGGAATCTACTGGTGGATGGGTGAGTGTTTTTTAGACACGGGTCAAGGAACGACTTCTGATTCTGATTTCTGTTCCCCTTGCCTCAATAGCCATATTAGGGTCACAGGCAATTGAATCCAGTTCAGCCTTTCAGTCACATGACCCACACTAGCCTGCCTTTTGATCATTTGCTCCCTTCAGGAACCAATATACCTGTCAATGAGTTGATGCACAAGCCAGCAATATATTCCAGAAGCTCTGCTCTTGAGCAAGATGAACATTTCATCCATGCCTCATTCTTCAGCAACGATAACTCTCGTCAATGAGGGCGGCACTGCCTCGGTATCCGGGACCTGGGTTGAATTTCAACCTTTAGTAACTGACTGTGTTTGTACAGCTGTCCGTTGGGTGGATTGGCCATTCTAGTGTCCAAAAGTTAGGTGGGTGTTGTGGGATTACAGGGGAATGGACCTACAGTGCAGCATGGGAACAAGCCCTTCAACCCTCATGAGGTAATCATGATGGATGTCTACACTAATCTTCTGCAATTCCAGGGTCTGTATCCTAATCACATCATATTATTGTATTCCAAGACACCCTTGTTGAATGGCCTCCTATTACACTCTGGATTGAGTGCAGCTAAAAGGTACCCCATTTTGTGACCGTTTCATACAATTCAATACTTTTTGACTCTCGCTTAGGAGCAGAGATGGTCAATTCAACCCTCTTGATAGACAATGACTGATCTTTTTGCTCAAATCTCCTTTAAGCCATTTAATGACTAATTCTGTTACACTATAGGGCAGTGAGTTCTACATTCACCACCCACTGAGAAGTAGTTCCTCCTCACCTCCCTTTGTTGGTAACAGGTGTCCCTATGAGGGTGATGATTATCTGACTCTTCTACACCCAGTGGGTGTGTTTTCTGGCCTGACGTTCCCAACACATCACAAGCGGTTTGAAGTGAAGACGTTTGTTTTCTTGGATGGAAAGTTGGAGCAACCTCTTTCTAGAAAGGTAACAAAGACTGTTTTAACTGCTTAGTTCATCTAGCTAAATGGAGCTCACCTTAAAATACCCTTTTCCCTTTTTCAGGTTTACTTACACTGCAGTGCTGAAGTCTGTTCACCTTCTGGTCAGGATGACTGTTCACCCAAATGTCGCCCAAGTGAGTTAATTTAATCTCTAGTCCGGATTCTGCTTTTATCAATGTATTGTGAAAGGGATATGTGGCTAGGTTTCTCCTCTGAACAGTCTTTTATTGATGATGGGAGCCTTTTATCGATCATAGGAGCCTTTCTGTACACCTGCCTTCATCCCTCTTGCTGAATTTTATTGCCTGCATGTAAAGATGTTTCGTGTTCAAGTAGCACCAATTCTCTAAGCATCTCCTCCCAATAGAGAGACGAAGCAGGAGTATCAATGACTACGAGGGAACATTAGTGAGTGCTCCTGGTCCCATTTTCCTGGAAGATGAGAGTCGCCAATCAAAGAAACTGCATGAAGCAAATGGTAAGTAGAGACTTTTCAACAGGTCACCTGTCAACTCTTCTCAAATATCATGCCTCAAATATCATGTCTTCTAATCGCCCACTAGGTGCTGCTGAATCTCCTTCTTGGGCTCTGCAAGGAGTATCCATTGGCTTAATGATGCTGTCTCTGTCCCTGCTGGTGGTGGCTGCAGTGTTCATGAAGACCAAGACCTGCTGCTTCTCAATGTAATGAAATTGAACTGTAGATTCTGAATAAAAATCAACCAACCAGAGAAGATTTGCTTTGTTTTGTTGTAACCATGAAATAGCAAAGGTCAGGTAAATGTGTGAATTTGAGGAAATCAGTATCTGACATATCAACTAATCTACCTGTTTTGTTCAGGTTTCTTTAAATTTAGTCCAACTTACTCAAAGCCACAATCTGCAGAAGTACTTGTATTTTACACTTCTTGCACTTGAGGGAAAGTGGCAGCAATGGTGCTTCAGTATGAATCTGAGATACTGTAGTTGCCTTTACATCCTGGTTATCAACTAAAGATGTGGGATGATATGCAGGTGGTCTCCTGTTTAGACAGCAAACTATTTGAGGCTGTAGCACAAAGGTCATTGACTTGCTGATTCCAGCTATTTGGAAAGGACTATCCAATATGTCATGGACAAAAACATGTCCAATCTCAGTCAACCAGGTCAGAAAGCCTCCAAAGATTGAGGCCATAAATTTTACCACAGCAATCCAAGAATATTCATACTACATTGCCTTGTATACTCAGCTTGTACAAAGAACAGTTACTTTTATTTGTCCACACTTGCATCCATTTAACCACACCTTACATCCACAACTCCCCAATGTCACCATTTCCTCCATTATAAAACATTTGATGACAGAACACTTGGGGAAACCGGATCGAACAGTTGGCATGCATCACGGTTGTGGTGTGCTTGGACTTTCGGAAGGCGTTTGAGATCCCGAAGGAGGTTAATGTCTAAAATAAGCACAGGATTAGTGTCTAAATTAAGCACAGGGACTCGTCTATTAAGATGGATAGAAAACTGGTTGGCAGGCAGCAAAGGAAACTGGAGTAAAGGGGGAGTGTCAGCAATGACAAGTGGGGTACTATAAGGATCAGTGCTTGAACTCCAGCTATTCATAACATGTTCATGATATTAGATGAGGAAAAGGTAAATTTCAAAAGATGTCAGGATGGTGAGCTGTGAGAAGGATGCAAAGATGCTTGTATGATTTGGACAAGTTTAGTGTGGACAGATGCAATCTATGACCTCCTGGCTAGTGGAGTCACTACACAAGTGAATTAACCAATAGTTCTTTAAAAATTTGGATGTCCTTGGCCCTTAGTTGCCCAATAATTACATCACCAGTTTTGTAACTTAACACTTACTAAAGAGCCCATGTAGAAAATACAACTGGTTAACTATCTAATTCCAAATTCCACTTTTTTCCCCATCCCCCTCATTTTCTCCTCTCTCACCACTATCTGTAATGTTAATGACTGAACACTTGATGACTATGGCAGGGTCAGATAGCTGACATGGCTTTATAAAAGGTATATATACACACAACTGACCAAGAAAGGCATTTTTAAAAAAAATCCTAAAAAAAAAAATCGGCAGGATTTTTATTTCCGAAGGTAGCTTCCAGCACCTTACTACTTTTCAAACTTTGCTTCCAGTTCATGGTTTTATTGTAGGTTCACTTGGGTCTCTGCAGTTTAAACAATAAAGCACTCACAGGCCTTTCTGGAGCGAGACGGTACATGTCTTTGTTTGCAGTCTGTAATAGTTCTCCTGTAGATTCATTCGGGTTCGTTGCAGCCTATCGGGAGAATATATGCAGAAGCAAGAGACCTTCTTCCCTGTGGTTTCAGGTGACAAACACACTCCTTGGTACTGTGAAAAGCACCCCTGTAGGATGGGATCCAATCACCATGTGTTACTGGGCCATGTACTGCCTTTTGGACCAATAAACCAGGGATCCACCGCCATCTCTCTCTGGTGCCAACAAGTCTGAAGATCCTCCTGTTCACCTCCACCCTCAGTATCTTTGTTCCTGGTCTGGGGAGGAGATCTCTGAACATTCCCAGTTATCTATTATTTTCTGTGGTAACCTGCCTTCCTTTCACTGTTCCACTTCCTATCCTTTTCAAAATTATGGGGGTGATGGAACAAAGGTTTATATTTATGGACGAGACAATAATCATCAGCCATAATTGCTGCTTATCTAGCACTCTTCACCCTCACTGTCTTTAACATTGGTAAATAGAAGCTGGGGATTCCAGAACCAGGGATTACAATCTGAGCATATGGAGTAGACCATTTATGACTGAGATGAGGAGAAATTTCTTAGCCAGAGTGGGGAGCCTGTGGAGTTCAGTTGAGACCAAAGCATTGTACGTTTTCAAGAAGGAGTTCTATATAGCTCATGCGGCAAAAGGGATCAAGGATAAGCGGGGAAAGCGGGAACAGGCTTTTGTCCCCTTCTTGAGGATTAACAACTGGTACACAACAGTCCAAAGATGTGCAGGTTAGGTGGATTGGCCATGCTAAATTGCTCTCGGTGTCCAAAAAGGTTACATGGGGTTACTGGGTTACGGGGATAGGGTGGAGGCATATGCTTGGGTAGGGTGATCTTTCTATGGACCGGTGCAGACTCGATGGGCCGAAAGGCCTCCTTCTGCATGGTAAATTCTATGTTCTATGACACATCACACAAACTACACAAGACTAATAGTATTCATTTATTTGTACTAATATCTCACAGACTGTAAATGCAATAAATATCACATACACTCTTTTACTCACTACACCAATAAATGTTGATCAATTCATGTATCGAACTCCAGTATCATTCAAGCGGAACAGCTGGCCAGGCTCTTCTCCAGGGGTACTTCACTGGTCTCCGGGCATCTGACTCATGGTCATCTTCTGCAATGGTTGTTCCCACGGTTTTCATTCCTGCGTTTAGAATCTTTAAACCTTTAAACTATTTATTTCCCTTCTAGACTGATCAATGTCGTCTGTGTAAGACCTTCTTGTGGCTGAGGCCATTCTTCCAGGTGTCTGGTAAATAGGGCGCATCTATTTCATTGTCGCCTGAGCAGTTTCCAATCTCAACAGCCCATTGCAACCTCAAAGGTCAGAAGATCCTCTTGCTCAGGGTCTGCAAATATGTGCGGTTGTCTGGTTCCAATGTTCCTTCCTCCTTTACGCTCCAATGTTTCTATCTTTTGTTTATGTCCTTTCTTGTGGTTCACCAGGGTGGGTCTTTGTGTCTGGACACCTATGGTTTCCATCTTTGTGTCTTCTTTCTTTTTTTAAGCTTGAGTCCGAATATTTCTTTACTTGACCAAATTTCCTTTCATGCATTTTGGTTCGGTAACAGGTTACTGAGTTGGATGGTCAGCCATGATCATAATGAATGGCAGAGCAGGCTCGAAGGGCTGAATGGCCTCCTCCTGCTCCTATTTTCAATGTTACTCCTCAGATGATGTACGATTTCCATGTGAATACTATGGAATTTCACAGAGCATAAGGAAGCCATTTGGCCGATCAGGTGACCCTATTTCACATACTGCTTTTTAAAAAAAGGTTTCAGACATAAAACATACAATGGAGTATATTCCTTTCACTGTTTCTGGTAGGAACATTCCATATCCTAACAACCCCCCAATTTGTGTCAATAGTTATTGTATCATTCCATTTTATTTGTTTGAGCAAATTATAGACAACATGTTGGGCATGCTGGAAGAATGGGTTTAATTTTTAGACATAAAGAAAGGTTTCAAAAATGGAGATGGTGGGGTGAAAAATAATTATTTTTAAAGTATAAAACATTGGCAAGATTACACATATAGGTATCAGGTACAGCTGAAATTAACTAAAGCCACAATTGAAAATATATTGGAGAAAAAAACCCCATCAGGTGGCATTCCCATGGTGAAGTTTTATTAGTTCTGTTCGTGGCCAGAGAAAACATCCAAGTCCTTTGATAAATTTAACATGGTTGTTAGCATTGAGGAGTAGGATATGACTTAAATGTAAATATATATGCTTTGTATTCAGTTTCACTACTGAAGGTGATATAGCAGTCAGTACATATGCTTTAGATATTGACTTCTTGAATGTAAATGGTCTTTGCTTGGTTTAAGATTAATCAGATTGCTGCTGCCCAAATACAATAGAAAATCAGTGAGGTAATGTGCAAGCATTACTGTAGCTGACTAATAGTTCTTTAAGACCTGGAGTGGTTCAAATTGATGGGAGAAAGAGCTTGATACATTGATACTTTACACACATGTACCAAACTCCATTCATTACTATTGAGATAGGAGCAAGAATAGACCATTCAGCTGTCATGTGAGTGTCCCTTTAAGAAAGGTTTTGTTTTACCACACGGCTTGCAGCGCGGCTTTAGTGATGTCATTTGTGGGTGGAGCTGGGCTGTGGCTGTCAGGTGAGAAGGGGCTTAGGGTTTTGATTCCATTTTCGGTTTGTTCATTTTGGACTGCAGAAGACGAAGCAGTGTTGGAAAGCACTGTGTTAAACTGCAGGACGTTTCCCTGTTTTCTCGGTTATATTTTAAAGCAGTCCCAGTGAACTGAAAGGACATTGGGTGTGGCAAATGGCCTTGGTAACATTAAAGCTAGAGTTTCTTTCCTGAAGGAGTTTTGAATTTCCTGCTTGGAAACTGGACCAGAAACTCAGGGAACGGACCAGTCCCATTCAAGTGAGATTACAGTATGCTGGGCCAGGCCCTTGAAAGGGGTTTTGGTTTTATTGGATTTTGCATTGAATTGGAACCGTTAAGGGGGATTTATTAAGAGATACGTAGATTACTGCAGCTGTTGTGGTGTTTTCATGTTTGTAATGATAACAAAGTCTTGCTAAGCGTTTTATATATGTTAATTACATTCTTATAATAAACGTTGTTTTAATAAAACGCCTGGGAAGTCTGATGAATCACACCTGAAGTGAAGGCTCTTGTGGTCATCCTAGCCAAACTTCAACATAAAAGTTATAGGTCAGGTGAGCTTCATAATACACTTTGGAGTTTCTGAGCCCTGGCCCATAACACAGCCCCTTGAGCTTGTGCTGCCATTATGGCCGACCTGATCTTAAATCTATTTACCCAGTTTTGTTCCATAACTTTGAACTCTGTAATTTTTGTTTTTAATAGGTGGGAATTGCATATTTAAACTGTTGCAAAATGAATTTTTAAAAAAGTATTTTTATTCAGCTTTCTCCAGTTTATACATAACAGCAAAACAACAGCAAGCCACCTGGAACCCCCCCACCCACAGTACCTCTGAATAAAACAAGAAACAGAAACCCCCCCGTGCACAACTCATCCCTCTTCCTCCCCCTCCCGAACAACGGACGGTGACACCTCCTTAAAAGAATAAACGGCTGCCATCTCCGGTAGAACTCCTCAATTTTACTCCTCATGGTGTACTTAGATTTCTCACGATATAAAAACTCCATAAGATGCCCCAGCCATACTGAGGCACTGGGTGGAGAAGCTGACCTCCACCCCTTCAGCACCCGTCATCGACCAATCAGTGAGGCGAAGGCCAAGACATCCGTCCCCACCCCTGTCTGCAGCTCGGGCAGGTCCGACACCCCAAATATGTCCCCAATTTGTAGACTAGCCGACATGGTGCTAAAGATGGAGACCCAGAACCCCACCAGCTTAGGACACGATCAAAACATTTGCACATAATTCGCTGGCCCCCTCCCACAATGCTCACAATCATCCTCCACTCCTGCAAACAACCTGCTCATCCTAGACTTTGTCAAGTGGGCCCTAGGCGCTACCTTCAACTGTATCAGTCCTAATCTTGCACATGAAGTTGTTGCATTCACCCTCCATAAGGCTTCGCACCACAACCATCTATTCCAACCCAAACTCGTCCCCCCACATGGTGTTAACCCCCTCCACCAACACTGTGCCCTCTGACATGATCCTACCATAAATCCCTGAGGCACTCCCCTCCTCCATCCCTGCCAGAGACAGAACCCTCTCCAACAACGAGGATGGCGGCACCACAGGGAATGTCGGAAAGATTTTTCTTGTGAAATTGTGCACCTGTAGATACCTAAATGTTTCCCTCTGCAAAAGCCCAAATGTTTCCAACAGCTCCTCCAGGCTCGCAAATCGCCCCTCCAAAAACAAATCCCTCAAGTCTCCCACCCCATTCTCCTTCCGTCCCCTAAGCTTGGCATCCAACCTCACCGGCTCAATCATGTGATTCACACAAATCGGCGGCAGCTTCGATACTGCCGCCAATTTAAAGTGCTGCCAAAACTCCATATCTTCAGTGTGGAGACCACCAACTACTTCCCCGGAGAAAATAGCAGTGTAGACGTCATAAATGCCGTTAACCCCGACACCCGACACAACCCTGACTCCATCCACAACCTACAGACTCAGGATCCTCATACCATCCAAATACCTTCTCCGTATTCACCGCCCAGTAATAATATATCAAGGTCGGCAAAGTCAAGCCCCTGACAGCCGATCCCTCTGAAGGACCGTCCTCTGAATTCTAGCCACCTTACCCGCCCATATGAAGGTCAAAATCAATCTCTCCACTCTCCCAAAGAGAGATTTTGGCAGAAAAATCTGTAAACACTGAAACAGAAATAAAAACCAGGATAAAATATTCTCCTTCAGCAGTTGTATTCTGCCTGCCAATGCAGAGGGGAACAATCCCACCTCTGTAAATTGGCCTTGACCCTACTCACCAAACTCGCAAAATTTAGCTTACGCAGCCGTACCCAATCCTGAGCGACTTACACATCACAAGTACCGAAAATGAAAGCCTGTTAAATGTAATGGTACCCCACCCCCCCAAATTAGAAGATCATCCCCTCCCCACCCATTATCCCCCCCCCCCACTTATCTGAGTCCCCTAGGGCAATGGTCAATGGCTCAATTGCCAATGCAAATAAGAGGGGGGACATAAGACACCCCTGCCTTGTTACCCCATACAGCTGAAAGTATCCAGAATACATATTATTTGTACGGAAACTAGCCTTAGGCACCTCACATAGCAACCGGACCCACGACACAAAGATAGGCCCTATCCCAAACCATTCGAATACCGCAAACAAATACCCCCATTCTACCCCCTATCAAAAGCCTTCTTGCATCCAATTTCACAATAACCTCCTACTCTCGCCCTTCCGCTGGGGACAGTACCACGTTCAAAAGCCGCCTCACATTAGGTGACAAACACTGACCCTTCACAAACCTCGTCCAATCCTCGCCAATAACCCAGGGAGATATTCCTCCAACCGTAGTGCAAGAACCTTAGCCAAGATCTAAGCTTCTACATTCAATAAGGTAATCGGGCGATACGACCCACACTCTACCAGGACATTATCCTTCTTTAACAAGAGCCAAATCGATGTTTGCATCGTTGTCTCCGGAAGGGTCCCCTCACTACCGAATCCTCAAGCATCTCCACCAGTAATGGCACCAATCGATCCACAAACTTATATAAAATTGCTATCCCAGTGTAATCCGCCGCCTCCACCCCGACCATCACCTCGCGGCTCACCACAAAAAAGTTGATTCTGGAGTTGATGTACCGTCAATTACCACGAGACAAGAATGGTGGAACAATCGAGGTTTATTGAACAAGATGTTGTGCCTCCTGTAGCTGGAACCAGAATGGCTGCAGCGCAGGAGAGCACATACTTTTATACCCCACCTGCTGGGCGGAGCCAGCAGACAGGGATTTACCATCATACCAGTAATATACGGGCAGTGCCGTAATACACACAAGAGACCACTAGTGGTGACTACCACATTCACCCAATGTTAAAAAAAAAGAGTCCAGCGGGGATGAAGGGAACATTACAAATCAAGTCTGTCGGGGCCTTTGACCCTCCGCCGCGATCGCCTCAGTCCTGGTGGTGATGTGGGCGCTGCCTTGGTCACCTGCGACTCCGGGAGCGTGTTGTCCTCGTCTTCGTCACCCCTAAGTGGATCCAGTGGGAGGACGGACCCTGCTGGGGTGGGGGCTGCGGTGTGGTTCACTGGAGGGAGGGTGAGTGGCGCCGGAGTGAATGAGGCAACCGGGATGGGGGGGGGGGGGGGGTGGGGGGGAGTGGTGTCAGGTTCGGGGTCGTGGGTGGGGACCCAGTGGGTGCCAGGTCCAGGTCCCGGAGGGAGACTGTGTCTTGGCACCCGTCGGGGTGCGCCATGTACGCGTACTGCGGGTCTGCATGTAGGAGGTGGACTCTTTCGACCATGGGGTCCGACTTATGGGTCCGCACATGCTTCCGGAGGAGGACGGGTCCAGGAACTGTCAGCCCCCATGTTGGGAACGAGACCCCGGAGGTGGACTTCCTGGGGAAGGCAAACACACGTTCGTGAGGGGTCTCGTTAGTCGCGGTGCAGAGGAGCGACCGGATGGAGTGGAGAGCGTCGGGGAGGACCTCCTGCCAGCGGGAGACAGGGAGATATTTAGACCGCAGGGCCAGCAGGACGGCCTTCCAGGCCGTCCCGTTCTCTCTCTCCACCTGCCCGTTTCCCCGGGGGTTGTAGCTGGTCGTCCTGCTCGATGTGATGCCCTTGCTGAGCAGGAACTGACGCAGCTCATCGCTGATGAACGAGGATCCCCGATCGCTGTGGACGTAGGTGGGGAAACCGAACAGAGTGAAGATGCTGTGCAGGGATTTGATTACCGTGGCAGAAGTCATGTCGGGGCATGGGATGGCGAAAGGGAACCGGGAGTACTCATCAATCACGTTGAGGAAATAGACGTTGCGGTCGGTGGAGCGGAGGGGCCCTTTGAAGTCCACGCTGAGACGTTCAAAGGGGCGGGAGGCCTTCACCAGGTGTGCTCTATCTGGCTGGTAGAAGTGCGGCTTACACTCTGCGCAGACCTGGCAGTCTCTGGTGACGGTCCTGACCTCCTCAATGGAGTAGGGCAGGTTGCGGGCCTTGACAAAATGAAAGAACCGGGTGACCCCCGGGTGGCAGAGGTCATAGTGGAGAGCCCGGAGTCGGTCCGCTTGTGCGTTGGCACATGTATCGTGGGATGGGTCATAAGGGGCTCATTGAGCTTCCCCGGGCGGTACAAGATCTCATAATTATAGGTGGAGAGCTCGATCCTCCACCTCAAGATCTTGTCATTTTTGATCTTGCCCCGCTGTGTATTATTAAACATGAAGGCAACCGACCGTTGGTCAGTGAGGAGAGTGAATCTCCTGCCGGTCAGGTAATACCTCCAATGTCGCATAGCCTCTACAATGGCTTGGGCCTCCTTTTCGACAGAGGAGTGCCGAATTTTGGAGGCATGGAGAGTGCGGGAAAAGAAGGCCACGGGTGTGCCCGCCTGGTTGAGGGCGGCGGCCAGAGCTTCGTCCGATGCATCGCTCTCCACCTGAAAGGGGAGGGACTCGTCGACCGCGTGCATTGTGGCCTTGGTGATGTCTACCTTGATGTGCATGAAGGCCTGGCGGGCCTCAGCCATCAGTGGAAATACTGTGGACTTAATGAGTGGGCGGGCCTTGTCCGCATAATTAGAGACCCACTGGGCATAGTAGGAGAAAAACCCCAGGCATCGTTTCAGGGCCTTGGGGCAGTGGGGGAGAGGGAGTTCCAGGAGGGGGCGCATGCGGTCTGAGCCGGGCCCTAGGACTCCATTTTCCACTACGTAGCCAAGGATGGCTAAATGGTTGGTGCAGAACACGCATATCTCCTTATTGTAGGTGAGGTTAAGGAGTTTAGCGGTTTGGAGGAATTTTTGGAGGTTTGCGTTGTGGTCCTGCTGATCGTGGCCGCAGATTGTAACGTTATCTAGGTATGGGAAGGTGGCCCACAGTCCGTACTGGTCAACCATTCGGTCCATCTCTCGCTGGAAGACCGAGACCCCATTAGTGACGCCGAAGGGAACCCTAAGGAAGTGATAGAGGCGGCCATCTGCTTCGAACGCAGTGTATTGGCGGTCCTCCGGGCGGATGGGGAACTGGTGGTAGGCGGACTTTAAGTCTACTGTGGAAAAGACTCAATATTGCGCAATCTGATTGACCATGTCAGATATGCGTGGGAGGGGGGACTCGTCGAGCTGCGTGTACCGGTTGATGGTCTGACTGTAGTCAATGACCATCCTGTGCTTCTCCCCAGTCTTCACTACCACTACTTGAGCTCTCCAGGGGCTGGCCTCAATGACCCCCTCCCGCAGAAGCCGTTGGACCTCTGACCTGATGAAGGTCCTGTCCTGGGCACTGTACCGTCTGCTCCTAGTGGCGACGGGTTTGCAATCCTGGGTGAGGTTCGCAAACAGGGAAGGCGGATCGACCTTAAGGGTCATGAGGCCGCAGACGGTGAGGAGGTGTAGGGGTCCACCGAATTTTAAAGTCAGGCCATGGAGATGGCACTGAAAATCCAGCCGAGCAACAGGGCAGCGCAGAGGTGGGGGAGGACGTGGAGCCGGACGTTGCTGAACTCTACGCCCTGGACGGTGAGGGTCGCGATACAGTACCCCCAGATTTCAACAGAATGGGATCCGGAAGCCAGGGAGATTTTCTGGGTGACGGGATGTACCGGGTGGGAGCAGCGCCTTACCGTAGTGGGGTGGATGAAACTCTGTGCTCCTGGAGTCAAAGAGGCAGGTCGTCTCATGCCCATTGATCTTCACCGTCGTTGTAGCGGTCGTGAGGTTGCGGGGCCGAGACTGATCCAGGGTGATGGAGGCGAGCTGTGGAAGGGGCTGGGAGGTCCCGGGCTGCTCAGCGGTGGTGGAAGGCGGCGAACGGTCAGACAAGCAGAGGTCCTGAGGCACAGTCCAAAATGGCGCCGAAGATGGTTGCGCCCATGGGGCGCACATGGCGGGCAGCATCAAAGATGGCGGCGCCCACGGGCCGCACGTGGCTTGCGGAGGGGAAGATGGTGGTGCCCCAGGGTCGCATATGGGGGGGTGTAGAAATGCCGGGCATGGAAACTGCGGTGACCGACCGGGCCTGGCAAATGGAAACAAAGTGCCCTTTCTTCCCACTCCCGTTGCAGGTCGCGCTCCGCACCGGGCAGCGCTGCCTGGGGTGTTTGTTTTGTCCGCAAAAATAACACTTGGGCCCCCCAGAGTTGGCTGGCTGCCGCGCGGCACAGGCTTCTGGTGAGCTGGAGTCGGCAGCTGGTGGGGCCCACGAGGGTGCCGCGCGGTCGGGGGTGGAGGACTGCATGTTACGGGAGGCCACATCTAATGAATTAGCGAGCTGCCTAGTCCCCGCAAGATCGAGCGTACCCCCTTCCAGTAGCCGCTGGCGGACGTACATAGCCTTCATGCCCGTGACGTAAGCGTCTATAATTAAAAGTTCGGTGTGTTGGGCTGCCGAAACTGCCTGGCAGTCACAGTTCCTACCTAGGATCTGCAGGGCCCGCAAGAAATCATCCAGAGTCTCCCCGGGGAGTTGCTGTCTCGTGGCCAGGAGGTGCCTGGCGTACACTTGATTCACCGGTTTCACGTAATGTCCCTTCAGGAGCGTCATCGCTTCGGAGTAAGTGGGCGCATCCCGGATGAGGGGTAAAATGTCAGGGCTCACCCGTGAGTAGCGGATTTGGAGCTTCTGCGAGTCCGAGGGTTATTCAGCGGCTGCTCTGAGGTAGCCTTCGAAGCAGGCTAGCCAGTGGTCGAAGTTGGACGTGGCATTGGCTGCTTGAGGGCTCAGCTGCAGGTGATCAGGCTTGATGAGGAGATCCATCGTTTAAAATCTTGTTCAATAAATTGATGTACCATCAATTACCACGAGACGAGAATGGTGAAACAATCGAGGTTTATTGAACAAGATATTGTGCCTCCTGTAGCTGGAACCAGAATGACTGCAGCGCAGGAGAGCAGACACTTTTATACGCCGCCTGCTGGGCGGAGCCAGAAGGCAGGGATTTACCGTCGTACCAGTAATATACGGGCAGTGCCGTAATACACACAATATACCACTAGTGGTGACTACCACAGGAGTATACCCTATAAACATGTGAGAAAAAGGAGTACTCCCTTCCCTCTGAAATCCTAAAGCCCCATGGATCCACCTTTTCCATGAACCCTTGCAGCCTCTTTGCCATCCGTATCCTTCTCATTGACCCGGGGCTCGGCCTGTCCACCTTTGGCTTCAAAACACAATTAAAGTCTCCTCCCATGATCAACCGGTGCGGGGCTAAGTCCGGGATCGCTGCCAGCAACACCCTCATAAACCCTACATCGTCCCAATTCAGTGGATATGCATTCACCAACACCACCGGCGTCCCCTCCAATACCCCCTCCCCACCCCATCACATATCTCCCCCCCCCTCACTTTCTTCACACTTATAACAAACTCTGTCTTCTTGCTCATCAAGATGGCCACCCCTCGCGACTTTGAGTCAAACCCTGAGTGAAATACCTGACCCACCCACCCCTTTCTCAACCTAACCTGGCCCATCACACAGAGGTGCATCTCCTGCAGAAATACCATCCCCGCTTTCAAACTCCTGAGGTGCGCAAAATCCTGCGATCTCGTCACCGGTCCATTGTGCCCTCGCTCGTTCCACGTTATAAGCCTAACGGGGGCTTACGCCTCCATTCCGCTCTACCATCCTCTCTTCTCGGCTCTACCCCCTCTAATTTGGCCTTGTACCGGCCCATCCAAGAAGGCCTCCTACTCTAGCCCAGACCAGGCTTTTCCTCCAGCCCTGGCTTGTCGTATTACTCCCCCGCCCCTCCCCGGCCTTCTCCCCCGCCTCACTTCCATTCACCACCATTACCTGCCAGCGTGGCAACTCCTGCCCAAAGGCTCCTCCTACTGACCCCCCACTCCTCCCCCACCTTCACCCTGCCACACCCAATGAAGACACATTCCAAACCATAGGTCATCTCCTCCAAAGACAAACATCAAGAAAATAGAAAAACGCAGCAACAGGCAGCAGAGGGGGAGGGGGACGATGACAAACTTTTCATCCATTGTTGACCCAACAAGAAAAGAAAAACCCTCCACCTGGGAGGAACAGAAAACCCCGTCTTACCCTGAAACCCCCACTCTACCTGTTACTCTGAAGTGCCAGCACCTCCGTCTCCCAGTAAAGTTCACTTCTCCCCCAGTTTGTGCTCTTTAATAAAGACATTTGTTGCTTCTGGGATCTTAAAATAATATTCCCAGCCCCATAAGTCACTCACAATGCAAGAACAGAGGACCCTCGGTGTATATGTACATAAGGCATTGAAGATGCAGGGCAGGTTGAGACAGCAGTTCATGAAGCATGTAGCATTTGAGGCTTTATTAATCGGACATTGAGTCTAAGAGTAAAGAGGTCATGTTGAACTTGTATAAGACACTAGTTAGGCCCCATCTGGAGTTCCCCATCCAGTTCTGGGTGCCATACCTGAATGATTCCAGGGATAAAAAAACTGTAGCTATGAGGATAGATCTGAAAGTTTGGAACTGTTTTCTTTGGAAAAAAGAAGGCTGAGAAGAAATTTAATCAATCTGTGTGGAGTTTGCAAGTTCTCCCTGTGTTTGCGTGGGTTTCCTCAGGGTGCTCCGGTTTCTTCCCACAGTCAAAAGATGTGCAGGCTAGGCAGATTGGCCATATTAAATTTCCCGTTAGTGTCCAGGGATGGACATGTTAGGATACAGGTATAGGGCGGGAGTTGGGCATAAGTTGGGTGCTCTTTCAGGGTGTCAATGCGGACTTGATGGGCCGAATGGTGTCTTTCTGCACTGTAGAAATTCTTTGATTCACTTACAGTGTTGCCAACTGTGCTTAAATATATTCCTGGAGTTGCTACATGACATTCCCCCAGGCTCCAGCTGCTCATTAGCCAACATATCCATCCTTGTGACCTACGGCCTTCCTACACCAATTGGAAAACAGAAAGATTCATTACACCATTGTGACGATCAGCCAAACAGCCACTCCCCCCAACCCCCCAAAATATTTTTCAATATTTTTTTTTAATTAAATAATTTTTATTAAAGGTTTTCATAAAATATCAATAACAAAATGAGCAAGAAAAAAGAACCCAACAGGGTTAAGTACAAATCACAATCTAAAAAAGCAACCCCCCAAACCCCTCCCCCCCGTACCTAAATAATAAATTAACATTAACACCCCGACTTGAGACAACAGGTGTATACACCCCCTCAGACCCTTCCAGTGTAAATAACATAAACAAAAATAAAGTAAACCTCAGCACCCCCCCCACCCCCACCCTCCGAGCTACTGCTGCCATTGACCAATGTCTGTCGTTCTGCCAGAAAGTCTAAGAACGGTTGCCACCGCCTGAAGAACCCTTGTACCGACCCTCTCAAGGCGAATTTCACCCTCTCCAATTTAATGAACCCTGCCATATCGCTGATCCAGGATTCCACGCTTGGGGGCCTCGTATCTTTCCACTGAAGGAGAATCCTTCGCCGGGCTACCAGGGACGCAAAGGCCAGAATTCCGGCCTCTTTCGCCTCCTGCACTCCCGGCTCCTCTGCCACCCCAAATATTGCGAGCCCCCAGCCCGGTTTGACCTTGGATCCTACCACCCTCGACACCGTCCTTGCTACGCCCTTCCAAAATTTCTCCAGCGCTGGGCATGTCCAGAACATATGGGTGTGATTTGCTGGGCTCCCTGAGCACCTAACACACCTGTCCTCACCCCCAAAGAACCGGCTCATCCTTGTCCCGGACATGTGTGCCCTGTGCAGCACCTTAAACTGTATGAGGCTGAGCCTCGCGCATGAAGAGGAAGAATTCACCCTCCCTAGGGCATCTGCCCACGTCCCCTCTTCGATCTCCTCTCCCAACTCCTCCTCCCACTTACCTTTCAACTCCACCACCGAGGCCACCTCCTCCTCCTGCATCACCTGGTAAGTTTCCGAGATCTTCCCCACTCCCACCCACCCCCCCGAGGGCACCCTGTCCTGTACTGTGTGTGGCAGTAGCCGTGGGAATTCCACCACCTGCCGTCTGGCAAACGCCCTTACCTGTAAGTACCTGAAGTGATCCCCGGGGGGAGCCCGTAGTTCTCCTCCAGCTCACCCAAGCTCGCGAACTTCCCGTCCACAAACAGGTCCCCCAACTTTCGTATGCCTGCCCTGTGCCACCCCGAAAACCCTCCACCTGTTCTTCCTGGGATGAACCGGTGGTTCCTCCGTAATGGGGTCCACGCCGAGGCCCTAACATCCCCCCTATGCCGCCTCCACTGCCCCCAAATTTGAGGGCCACCACCACCACCGGGCTCGTGGTATACCTCCTTTGAGGGAGTGGCAGCGGCGCCGTTGCCAGCGCCCCCAGACTTGTACCCACACAGGACACCGTCTCCAGCCTCTTCCATGCAGCCCCCTCCCCCTCCATCACCCACTTGCGCACCATTGTTGCATTGGCGGCCCAGTAGTACCCACAGAGGTTGGGCAGCGCCAGCCCCCCCCTATCTCTACTCCGCTCCAGGAACACCCTTCTCACCCTCGGAGTCCCTCGCGCCCACACAAACCCCATTATACTCCTGTTAACCCGCCTAAAAAAAGCCTTCGGGGTAAACACGGGGAGGCACTGGAACAGGAACAAAAACCTTGGCAGCACCGTCATTTTGATTGACTGCACCCTACCCGCCAGGGACAGCGGCAACGCGTCCCACCTCTTGAACTCCTCCTCCATTTGCTCCACCAGCCTTGTAAAGTTAAGCCTATGCAGGGGCCCCCAGCTCCTGGCCACCTGGACCCCCAAATATCTGAAACTCCTCTCTGCCCTTTTTAGTGGGAGCTCGCCAATCCCCCTCTCCTGGTCCCCTAGCTGAACTACGAACAGCTCGCTCTTCCCCATATTGAGCTTGTACCCCGAAAAGTCCCCGAATTCCCTAAGGATCCTCATTACCTCTGGCATTCCTCCCACCGTGTCCGCCACATACAGCAGCAGGTCGTCCGCATAAAGCGACACCCTATGCTCCTCCCCACCCCGCACCAACCCCCTCCAGTTCCTCGACTCTCTCAGTGCCATAGCCAGGGGTTCAATCGCAAGTGCGAAGAGCAGTGGGGACAGGGGACACCCCTGTCTCGTCCCTCGGTGCAACCGAAAGTACTCGGACCTCCTCCTATTTGTGGCCACACTCGCCATCGGGACCTCATACAACAGCCTAACCCACCTGACAAACCCCTCCCCAAACCCGAACCTCTTCAACACCTCCCACAGGTACCCCCACTCTACCCTATCGAAGGCTTTCTCAGCATCCATCGCCACCACTATCTCCGCCTCCCCCTCCCTCGCCGGCATCATGATAACGTTCAAAAGCCTCCGCACATTCGCGTTCAACTGTCTCCCCTTCACAAACCCCGTCTGGTCTTCATGGATGATCTGCGGCACACAATCCTCAATCCTCGTGGCTAAGACCTTCGCCAGCACCTTGGCATCTACATTTAGCAACAAAATCGGTCTGTAAGACCCACACTGCAGGGGATCCTTGTCCCGCTTCAGGATCAAGGAGATCAGTGCCCGGGACATCGTCGGGGGTAAAGCCCCCTCCTCCTTGCCTCATTGAAGGTCCTAACTAACAGCGAGCCCAACAGGTCCAGATATTTTCGATAGAATTCGACCGGGAAACCATCCGGCCCCAGTGCCGTCCCCGCCTGCATGCTTCCTATCCCTTTGACCAGCTCCTCCAGCCCAATCGGGGCCCCCAGTCCCGCCACCAGTCCCTCTTCCACCTTTGGAAACCTCAATTGGTCCAGGAAACGGCCCATCGCTCCCTCCTCCCGTGGGGGCTTGGATCGGTACAATTCCTCATAGAAGTCCCTGAAGACCCCATTGATGCCAATCCCACTCCGCACCACGCTCCCTCCCCTGTCCTTAACTCCCCCGATCTCCCTAGCTGCGTCCCGCTTCCGAACCTGATGCGCCAGCATCCGGCTTGCCTTTTCCCCATACTCATAGACCGCCCCCTGGGCCTTCCTCCACTGCACCTCCGCCTTCCTGGTGGTCACCAGGTCGAATTCGGCCTGGAGGCTGCGCCTCTTCCTCAACAATCCTTCCTCAGGTTCTTCCGCATACCTCCTGTCTACCCTTACCATCTCCACCACCAGCCTCTCCCTCTCCCCCCCCGCTCTCTCCGCTCCTTGTGGGCCCTGATGGAGATCAGCTCTCCCCTCACCACCGCCTTCAGTGCCTCCCATACCATCCCCACTCGGACCTCCCCGTTGTCGTTGGTCTCCAGGTACCTCTCTATACTTCCTCGGACCCGCTCGCTCACCTCCTCGTCCGCCAACAGCCCCACCTCCAAGCGCCACAGCGGGCGCTGGTCCCTCTCCTCCCCCATCTCCAAGTCCACCCAATGCGGGGCGTGGTCCGAAATGCCTATTGCCGAATACTTGGTATCCTCTACTCTCGCTATCAGCGCCCTACTCAAAATGAAAAAGTCGATTCGAGAATAAGCCTTATGGACATGTGAGAAGAATGAAAATTCTCTAGCCCCGGCCTTGCAAATCTCCAAGGGTCCACCCCTCCCATTTGGTCCATAAATCCCCTCAACACTCTAGCCGCCGCCGGCTTCCTACCCATCCTAGACCTGGAGCGATCCAGTGCAAGATCCAACACCGTGTTAAAGTCTCCCCCCATTATCAGGCCCCCCACTTCCAAGTCTGGGATCCGACCCAACATACGCCACATAAAACCCGCATCATCCCAGTTCGGAGCATACACATTGACCAGTACCACCCTCTCTCCCTGCAACTTACCATTTACCATAATGTACCTACCGCCATTATCTGCCACAATGCTCGACGCCTCGAATAACACCTTCTTTCCCACCAAGATCGCCACCCCTCGGTTTTTGGCATCTAGCCCCGAGTGAAACACCTGACCTACCCACCCTTTCCTCAGTCTTACCTGGTCTGCCAGCTTCAGGTGTGTCTCCTGGAGCATAACCACATTCGCCTTGAGCCCCTTCAGGTGCGCGAACACGTGGGCCCGCTTAACCGGCCCATTCAGTCCCCTTACATTCCAGGTTATCAGCCGGATCAGGGGGCTACCCGCCCCCCCTCCCCCGCCGACTAGCCATGACCCCTCCTCGGCCAGCCACGCGCCCGCATCCCACACCCGGCCCGTTCCCCACAGCGGCATAACCCCGTCTCGACCCACTCCACTCGCTCCAGCTCCTCCTTGATCTTAGCAGCAGCAACTCGATTCCCCCCCCGCCCCCTGGCTAGGACCCATCCTAGCTGGTTTACTCCCCCCATTGCACTTCCGCAAGTCAGCGGACTCCTGCTGACCCCGCCCACTCCCGACTCCCCTTCGACTCCTCCCATTGTGTGGCACACCCTCCTCTCCCGCTCCCCATTCACAGGCTCTCCCCCTCCGTTCTCAGCGTGGGAAACAGTCCTCGCTTCCCCGCCCCGGTCCCGCCCCCCCCACCCCAGTCTATTTTTCAATATTTTGTACATCAATAACATTTGTAAGCAAAATGTTTAAAGGAAATGGCAAAATAAACAATATCCCAATGATTTTCCTCCAGGGTTGCCAACCTCATTGCCCTGGAGATTAATGCTGAATTCCTGGAGATTCCAGGCCAATCCTGGGGGTTGGGAACCCTACCCTGTACCACAGGGAGATGGTGATGGCAGTATATAATTACCGATATCTTACTTTCCAATCCAGGTAAACTTTCTCTCCTGGAACAGACTTGAGTGTGCAAGTTTGTGAAAGTGTCATTTGGAGCAGGAATGGAGACAGGCTGACAGTTAGAGCTCATTAAAGATGCTGAATACATTCCCGAGTAACCTGTGGGAATGGGATTGGAGGCGGTTTCCCGGCTATAAAGCGGGCTGGTGTTTGGGGGAGTTATTATCCTGATTCAGTAGCCAGGATGGGACGTTGGTTGGGTTTTTGTTCGCTCTGCCTCCTGGCCGGCTCGTTACTCTCAGCCCAGCCGCCACTCCTCGGGAATGATGTTTGTGTCCCAGAGCCAGGCTGGAGATTTGAGTGCGGTCACTCCGGGGTCAGCAGTACCGAGTGCAGCCGCCAGGGTTGCTGCTTTGACCCGCAGAGCTCCAGTCCCCATCCCTGTTTCTACAATCTGAGAAAAAGCCCAGGTAACAAACCCTCTCCCCAGTCTAGGGGGCAGACGAGTGAAGAGGACATCCAACTTGGCAAATCAGGAACTAATCCCGGGATTTGTTGCTGTCTCACTGTGTAATGAAGAATAGGAATGGGGGGAATCCCTCAGCTGGAGTGAGTGAACTAACTGGGTTGTGGGGATGGGTTTGAAGGCGGCTGAGGCTGAGTTACTGCTGTTCGAGAATCTCTAGTTGAGATAAGCAAATTAGAAGTGGGGAGTGAATTGAATGTAAGGAGGGGGAGGGTTTTCTGAACTGTGTGCGGGAGAACTTTCTTGACCAGAATGTTCTTGGCTTGACCAGAATGTGCTGGGTCTTTTGGGGGACAAGATGCAGGGTTAGGCTCGAATCGTCTCATTGAGAGGAATCTGATGCAATGGATGAATAATCGAAATGTTGGTTCTGCTTGGGATGGATAGGTTACCTGGTGTTGATAGCTTGCAGCCCAGGTTGGAAGTAGGGATGCAGATGGTGAAAGGGCTTGGACATTATCCTTCCATCCCTAGTTATGGAGGTGGCAGCTTAGAATATAACCCCCTTCAGGGTTTAACAGTACTCGTGACATGGCGGGTTGACTGGTGTTAAGTGGGAGGTAAAGATTTTTGAAATCCTGCATCAAGCTTTGGCTGGTGTTAAGGAGAGTGGTTTATTTTTTTGAAAGCAAATGTGCTGGACTGTTAGACAGCTGGTTGTTGAAGGGAATGTGGTGGATGCGATCTATGTAGACTGTGCTGGATAATGGGAAACAGAACAGCCCTGTAACAAACTAGACGGGAAATTACATTTACGATAAGTGAGGTGGTGCATTTTTTAGTTTTTGGGTGGGTGGCAGAATTAGATTCTAAAGATTACAGGAACTCTCTCTGTTTGGTGGAGGAGTGCATGTGCAATTGGGCAAAGCTTATGGCATCTTTGGCTTCCAAAGATTGGGGTTGAGTGAGAAGCTGGGGAAGGAGGCGATTTTCAGGTGTACATGATTGGTCCGTGATACATCACCGCACTGTTGATGGTTCAGTTGAGTTACTGCATCATTAGAATGGATAGTTTCAGAATATAGGTTTTGATCTCTTCTAATTCACTAATTGGGGCAAGGTGTTTATTTCTCTGCCCTCTTGCTCATGTATTTGTTTTGGCCTCTTGTTCTGCACTGTAACCAATCACTGTTAGTCAATGTACCTTTTGTCAATGTTCTCTGATTATTCTTTTGTCTACTGTGTACATTCCCTTGGCTGCAGAAAAGTACTTTTCACTGTACTTTGGTACATGTGACAATAAATCAACTCTTAATGCCTGACAGTCCTGTGTGTGCTCCTACAATCAAAGCTGTTTGTAGCTTTCTAAGATCTCTTTTGTCAATGATCTGAGGTCCCTGACCACCAACAGGAGCAATGGAAATGATTTTCTCTCTTTGCAGTGTGCACAGCTGATGGTCAGTTCCTCATCGTGATCTCCAACAACCTGACCCGTCCTGCCCTCAACCTGTCATCTCTGTATGTGAAGGATGGACAAGAGGCTGAGTGCAAGCCTAAACTAACCACTGCCCAATTTGTGACTTTCCACTTTCCAATTACCTCTTGTGGCTCCAGCAAGCGGGTGAGTATTGAAGGGTCAAAGCATTTTCCCAGTAAAGGAATCGGCTTCTTATTAAAACAGCCTCCTCATTGCAGGAGGAAGATGGATCCTTGGTATATGAAACAGATGTCTTGGGGAAGAGGATGATTCAGACTGGGAAGCTGGGTTCAATAACCCGGGACAGCACCTTCAGGTAGGGGGATGGTGGGAGATGTTTGTATTGGGAGGGGATGTGTTACTGAATGAAGCTCCACCTACTTCTGTCTCTCTGCAGCCTGCATGTCCAGTGCAAGTACACGGGGAGTCAAGAGACTGGCTTACAGATCAATGTCACAGTTTACACTGTATCTCCTCCACCTCCTGCTTCTGAAGATGGGATTCTGGAACTGGAATTGCGAATAGCAAAAGGTAGAGCTGGCCTGGGTAATGGTTTATGGAAGCAGTGGGGATGTATCCATACGGGGAGTGACTGGTTCTTGTGTCTGACCCTCAGATGGTGACTACAGATCCTGGTATGTGGATAGTGACTACCCCATTCAGAGAATCCTTCAGGAACCAGTGTTTGTGGAGGTTCGTGTCCTGGATCGCACTGACTCAATGATTGTCCTGAGGTTGCATGACTGCTGGGCAACTCCTGTACCTGCCCCTGACCATGAGGTGCAATGGAGTCTCCTGGTGGATGGGTGAGTATGAATGGGAAGGCTACCAGTTTTAGACCATTGATGATGATGATTATCTTGTCACCAGTAGGCTTGCATTTACACTGCAATGAAGTTACTGTGAAAAGCCCCTAGTCGCCACATTCCGGCACCTGTTCTTGTGCACCTTGGGAGAATTCCGAATGTCCAAATTACCTAGCGGCACGTCTTTTGGGACTTGTGGGAGGAAAGCGGAGCACCTGGAGGAAACCCACGCAGACACTGGGAGAACGTGCAGACTCTGCACACTGACCCAGGTGGGAATCGAACCTGGTACCCTGGAGCTGTGAAGCCTCTGTGCTACCATGCTGCCCACTTCAAAGAACAATATAATGAGACTTGATTCTGATCTCTTCCTGTTGCATCAGTGGCCATGAACTCTAACTCTAGACATATTAGGGTCTCTGGCAACTGAATCCAGTTCAGCCTTTCAGTCACATGAGCCACACTATTCTGTTTCTTTTGACCATCGTTTCCCTTCAGGAACCAATACAACTGTCTGAGTTCACAGCATTGCACAAGCCAACAATGTCTTCCAGAAGCTCTGCTATTGGGCAAGATGGAAACATGTGGTCCATGATCACCCATGGCAACGTTCTTCAGGAATGATGACTCTTTGGTCAATAAGGGCAGCACAGTGGAAGTGGTCAGCACTGCCTCTGTTTGGGACGTGGGTTCCATATCAACCTTTAGTAACTGTCTGTCTGCACAACATGTTGGTTAGGTGGATTGGCCATGCTAGTGTTGAGAATGTTAGGTCGGTGTTATGGGATTACAGGGAAGTGGGCCGACAGTGCAGCACAGGAACAGGCCCTTCATGAGGTGGTGTTGATGTACATCTAAATGCAAATCTTCTCCACTTCCAGGGTCTGTATCCTTCTATTCACTCGTATACCAATATCCAAAGAAGCCTTTGTTGAATGGCCTCCTTCTACACCTCAGGATTGAGTGCAGCAAAAAGGTTGCTAAATTCAAGCACCCCATTTTGTGATAGTCTCATACAATTCAACACTTTTTTTTGACTCCAGCTAACATGGGAATTGACCTTTGATAGATCACGGCAGATCTCTTCCTGTTCCCCATTTCCCTTTTAACCTGATTTTAAAATGATAAATATGTCTGTTTTCTTGAAGCCATTTAATGACTCCAAATACACCACACTTGAGGCAGTGAGTTCCACAAATTCAACACCCTCTGGGAGAAGTAGTTCCTCCTTGTCTCCGTTGGGTATGAACAATCTTGTCCTTCAGTATTATTCCACATGAATTTGAGTGGCAGCCAAGAACAATGGAGTGAACTAATTGGAAAATACTTTGAAAAGAAGGGCTCACCTCCCTCTGTTGGTAACAGGTGTCCCTATGAGGGTGATGATTATCTGACTCTTCTACACCCAGTGGGTGTGTTTTCTGGCCTGGAGTTCCCAACACATCACCAGCGGTTTGAAGTGAAGACATTTGTTTTCTTGGATGGAAAGTTGGAGCAACCTCTTTCTAGAAAGGTAACAAAGACTGTTTTAACTGCTTAGTTCATCTAGCTAAATGGAGCTTGCCTTAAAATACCCTTTTTCCCTTTTTCAGGTTTACCTTCACTGCAATGCTGAAGTCTGTTCGCCCTCTGGTCGGGATGACTGTTCACCCAAATGTGGCCCAAGTGAGTTCTCAATCTCTACGGAGTCAGAATTCTTGACACATGCCGGTACAGGAATTGAACCCACGCTGCTGGCCTTGTTCTGTCTTCCAAGCCAGCTGTTTAGCCCACTGTGCTAAACCAGGTTTCTCCCTCTGAACAGTCTTTTATCAATGAAATTAGCCTTTCTTTAGGCCTGCCTTCATCCTTCTTGCTGAATTTATTCCCTGCATGTCATGTTTTGTGTTCGAGTATCATCAATATTAAAGTAGAAGCTGAAATGTAACATTGTTGGGGTAAGATTGCTCAGCTATTACACCTGTATCTTCTGCTATCCTCACTTGAGGATCACATGTGGTGCTAGTTCTCCCTCTTGGGAGATTAGTTTGAATTGGGTCAGAACTGTAAGCATCTCTTCCCAATAGAGAGACGACGCAGGAGTATCAATGACTACGAGGGAACATTAGTGAGTGCTCCTGGTCCCATTTTCCTGGAAGATGAGAGTCGCCAATCAAAGAAACTGCATGAAGCAAATGGTAAGTAGAGACTTTTCAACAGGTCACCTGTCAACTCTTCTCAAATATCATGTTCTCAAATATCATGCCTTCTAATCTCTCACTAGGTGCTGCTGAATCTCCTTCTTGGGTTCTGCAAGGAGTATCCATTGGCTTAATGATGCTGTCCCTGTCCCTGCTGGTGGTGGCTGCAGTGTTCATGAAGAGACCAAGAGCTGCTGCTTCTCAATGTAATGAAATTGAACTGTAAACAATAAAAATCAACCAACCAGAGACACTTGCTTTGTGTTTTGCTGTGACCATGAAATGGCAAAAGTCAAGCCCTCTTGCACTTGAGGGGAGTGGGAGCACAATGGTGCTTCAATATGCACAAGGAACATTCTCTGCAGCGAGTGGGATAAGAATTGGGAATCTGAGATGCTGCTTCTGCATCCTGGTTATCAAGTAATGATGTGGGATGACATGTGGTCATCCTGTATGTGAGTTTTGACAGCATCACAATCCAGGTGATACCTGGATCTTGGAGCTATCAGCAAGTGGTTGAACCGGCCTTGGCTGCAAACAGTGCAGAATATCAGGGGCTGTAGCACAAGGCCATTCACTTGCTGATGGCAGCTATTTGAAAGGACTATCAAATTAGTACCACTTACTACCTACTGCAGTAGGTAGTGGACAAGAAGTCAGCAACTCCCTTGCTATTTACTAAAAGAATTGAGCTGTAAATATTACTGCACAGCAATCTGACTGCCTTAAATACACTTTTTAAAAAATTTGTTAGTTTCTTGTACTTGACCACACTTCCATTTTCTCTTTATGTCCACTTGACTCCCCAACATCACTGTTTCCTCCATTATAATAAATTAATGACAGAGCATTTGGAGAAACAGGCAGGAACAAGGATGTGATTTGCTTGGACTTTTGAAATCCCAGCCAGTGACTAGTGAGATACTATAATGTACATGTCAACAAGTATGACACAGGGGGGTGAGTGGAGGAGGATGCAGAGATGTTTGTATGATTTAGACAAGTGCGTGAAAGGGGCAGACACAGTCTTGACACCCTGGCTAGTGTGTAGTTACTTCCTGCCCCAGAGGCACAACACTGAGTGTATTTCTAATTGTTAGGGACATCTTTAGCCCTTGGCTGACCAATAGTTACAGCACCAGGTTTGTAAATTAAACACTTAACTATATTCTATTTAATTTACTCCCCCGACTCTTTCCTCCTCCCCCCCCCCCCCCCCCATATCTATAAAGGTATTAAAGACAGAACACTTAAACTGTGGTAGGGTCAGACAGTTGACCAGGATTTATAAGGTGTGTGTACACAAGACCGACCCACACTGGCTGACGGAGGTTTAAAAAAGTCCTAGACTTGCCTTTGTTAAGGTGTTCGTTTCTAGCACCTTGCTACTTTTCAAGCTTTGCTTTCAGTTCATCAGTTCATGGTTTTATTGTAGGTTCACTCGGGTCTCTGCAGTTTCAGCAATACCGCACTCACAGGCCTTTCTGGAGAGACCAGGTTCATGTCTTTGTTTGCAGCCTGTAATGGTTTTCTTGTAGATTCATTCCGGTTCTCTGCAACCCGGCCGAGTACGGCCTTTTGGACCAGTAAAACAGAGACCCACACCATCTCTCCCTGGTGGTGACCAGCCTGATGAGCAGAGTGTTCCCTCCTGTAACTTCTCACTTATGTTGCTTGACTTAAAGGTGCATTCCCATTAACCATCCATGGATCAAAAATAGTAACTGGAAAATTGGAAGAACTCTTGCATACCTCCCTCTTTATATCTTTTAGAGTTATTCAAGACATAAATCAGTGTTAGAAACTTTTCTATAGGGTTATGGTCTGTATAATCTAAGCTTCGATGATTGTCATGTCAGATGTATACTTCAAAGTGCTGAAGGACTAGTAGCAAGGCTAATGCTTCCTTTTCAACACTGGAATACTTTCTATGGCACAGATTAAATTTTTCAAAAGCTATCCCATTGGCCTGTCTATCCCTGCATCATATAGGAGCACTGTCCCACCCCAGGTCACTGGCATCTGTGGCTGTCTTCAATGGTCTGGAAAAGTCTGGGGTGGCTAGCACCAGCTTGGTTATTAACATGGTCTTCAATTTCTCAAACTCTGCTTGCCGTTTTGTGGACCACAGCACTTTTGCTTGTTCCTGCAACATGTCCAGTATGCACTGCATTTCAGTCTCTAACTTTTCACAAACTTAATTGCAGTGAAAGCAAGCCTACTTGTGACAATAAAGATTATTAAATTAATGATGTAGATTAAAAAAGGAGGTGGGGAAAAAACAGAGAATTATAGACCAATAAGCCTTGTCATGATATCCATATTAACGTATCATGGTGCAATCTCTCACACACACTGATGGACAGGTAGATGGACCAATCAACACACACACACACACACACACACATCACAGCCAATCACCAGTGAGAGCACATGCACTATAAAACAGGGAACACCACAGTTCCCGCTCATTCTACCAGGAGATAGCTCAGAGCACAGAGCTCACAGCGTGCCACTCAGACATACACCATGTGCTGAGTGCCTCTCTAAGATAGTGCTAGGGCTGGGTCCACAGGTTAACTGGTGAAGTACGAACCACAGCCAGAAGTTAACAGTTGTTAGTGTACAGAATAATAAAACACAGTTGTACCATCTACAACCGTGTTGGTTCGTTTGTGTATCAGAACACCCAACACGACATGATACCAGGCGTGGAAACTCACCAGCGACTGTGAGACTAACCTGCACCTCTTCAGAGATCCGCCATCCTGCGCCATGGATACCATCAGCCCGCCGCAGCCGCTCGCCTGACTTCGGTAATTCTAGAATCCATTATCAAGGATTTCATAGCTGAGCACTGAGAAAACATTTGTAGGATCGGACAGAGTCAGCATGGATTTATGAAGGAAATCATGCTTGACAAATCTACTGGAATTCTTTGAGGATGTAGTTAGTAGAGTTGATGAGGGGGAACCAGTGGATGTGGTATATTTGGACTTTCAGAAGGCTTTTGACAAAGTCCCAGGTAAGAGGTTAGCGTGTGAAACTGAAGTGCATGGGATTAGGGGGTTGTGATAGTCAATATTACGGTACCCTGAATAATGCAGTAAGACCATTGGTGTGGGAGGTACCTGAGACTGCTATTTTCATTGGTGAAGCCTGCCTGCTGGTTCTGCCCAGTAAGGCGGAGTATAAGAACCGTGTCTCCCCAGCAGCTGCATTCTGTACCTGCGCTGCTGGGGGAAACATCTAGTGCAATAAAGCCTTCAATTGTCTCCAATCTTGTCTCGGGAGTTATTGATCGAGCATCAATTTATTACACTAGATTTTAAAGAATGGAGCTCCGAATCAAGCCGGAGTGTCTGCAACACAGCCCCACGCGGCAAACTCAGCGGCAACCTTCAAACACTGGCTGGCGTGCTTCAAAGGGTACCACAGGACGGCCACAACGGAACCTACGGATGACCAGAAGATGCAAGTTCTCCACTCGAGGGTGAGCCCAGAAATCTACACCCTCATCATGGCCGCAATGACCCTGCTGAAAGGACACTATATTCGCCCTGTAAACCAGGTCTACGCCCCACATCTGCTAGCGACGAGGCGACAAATCCCGGGGAATCGCTGGAGGAGCTCTACCGTGCGCTCCTGGTGTTATGGAGGAACTGTGACTGCCCGCAGGTTTCGGCCAGCGACCACACACAACTTTTGATCCGGGATACTTTCGTTGCAGATATGCTGTCCTCCCAAATCCCCCAGCGATTGCTGGAGAAAGAGACAAAGGAGGCACAGGCCCTTGCTAGCTCCCTGGATGTGGCCTCCCGAAACGCCCGCGCTTACGTCCCTGACCGTGCGGCGGCCACTTGGGCAGCGTGGAACCCCCCCGCGGCCGATTCCTATGCACACCCCCCCCCCATCCCCCCACAGGCTTGCACTGCGAGACTGCCAGGCAACCCCGTTGGGCCCCGCTGCTATTTCTGCGGGCAAGCCAAGCACCCCTAGCAGCGCTGCCCGGCCCAATCATCCATCTGCAAAGGGTGCGGCAAAAAGGGCCATTTCGTGGCAGTATGCCAGGCCCGGGCGGTCGCCGCGGTACCGGGACCGCCACCACAACTCTCCACGAGCTGCTTGCGGCCAGCGGGCGCCGCCATCTTCCTTCTCCAAGGCCATGTGCGGCCTCTGGGCACCGCCATCTTGTCCCCCGGGGACCATGTGCGCCGCCATCTTGTACACCTCTAGCCATGTACGACCAGTGGGCATCGCCATCTTGGCTGGACTCTCAGGACCCCGACTCGGATGACCAAACACCGCCCGAGGAAAACATCCAAATTTTGCCACGACTTGCCTCGGTGACCCTGGACTAGTCTCGGCCCCGAACACGACTGCGACGACGACCGTGCTCATCAACGGGCATAAAACATGCTGCCTGATCGACTCCGGGAGCACAGAGAGCTTCATACACCCCAATACGGTAAGGCGCTGTTCCCTTCCCATCCACCCAGTCAAACAAAAATTCTCCCTGGCCTCTGGGTCTCACTCGGTAGAGATCAAAGGGTTCTGCGTAGCGAACCTCACGGTCCAGGGAAGGGAGTTTAAAAATTACTGGCTCTACATCCTTCCTCACCTCTGTGTTGCTATGCTCCTAGGGTTAGACTTTCAATGTAACCTCCAGAGCTTAACTTTTAAATTAGGCGGCCCGATAACCCCCCTCACTGTCAGCAGCCTCGCAACCCTCAAAGTCGATCCTCCTTCCCTGTTTGCGAACCTCACCCCGGATTGCAAACCCGTCGTCACCAGGAGCAGACGGTACAGTGCCCAGGACCGGACCTTCATTAGGTCGGAGGTCCAGCGGTTATTGAGGCTAGCAACAATCCCTGGAGAGCTCAAGTAGTGGCTGTAATGACCGGGGAGAAGCATAGGATGGTCATCGATTATAGTCAGACCATCAGCAGGTATACGCAGCTCAATGCGTACCCTCTCCCCCGCATATCTGATCTGGTCAATCAGATTGCACAATACAAGGTCTTTTCCACGGTGGATCTAAAATCCGCCTACCACCAGCTCCCCTCCGCCCTAACGACCGCAAATACACTGCATTCGAAGCAGATGGGTGGCTCTACCACTTCCTAAGGGTTCCCTTCGGTCTCACAAATCTAGTCTCGGTTTCCAACAGGCGATGGACCGAATGGTTGACCGGTACGGTTTGCGGGCCACGTTTCCGTACCCCAATGTCACCATCTGCGGCCACGACCAGCAGGACCATGACACCAACCTCCGAAAATTCCTCCATACCGCAAAAATCCTTAACCTGACGTATAACAAGGACAAATGCGTGTTCAGCACCGACCGTCTAGCCATCCTCGGCTACGTAGTACATGATGGAGTTATAAGCCCAGATCCCGAACGCATGCGCCCCCTCATGGAGTTCCCCCGCCCCCACTGCTCCAAGGCCCTGAAACGCTGCCTGGGATTTTTTTCATATTATGCCCAGTGGGTCTCAACTATGCAGGCAAGGCCCGCCCACTAATCCAATCCACAGTTTTCCCCCTGTCGGCGAGGCGCGTCAGGCCTTCAGCCGCATCAAAGCGGACATCGCAAAGGACACGATGCACGCAATCGACAAATCCCTCCCCTTCGAAGTCGAGAGTGACGCGTCCGACGTAGCTCTGGCGGCTACCCTCAAAAAAGCGGGCAGACCCGTGGCCTTCTTCTCGCGCACCCTCCACGCTTCAGAAATCCGCCATTCCTCAGTTGAAAAGGAGGCCCAGGCCATAATAGAAGCTGTGCGGCACTGGAGGCATTACCTGGCCGGCAGGAGATTCACTCTCCTCACTGACCAACGGTCGGTTGCTTTCATGTTCGATAATGCACAGCGGGGCAAGATAAAGAACGATAAGATCTTACAGTGGAGAATCGAGCTCTCCACCTATAGTTATGAGATCTTGTATCCCGCGGCGCATGTGCCAACGCACAAGTGGACCACCTCCGGGCCCTCCACGAGGACCTCTGCCACCTGGGGGTCACTCGATTCTTCCATTTCATTAAGACCCGAAACCTGCCCTACTCCATCGAGGAGGTCAGGACCGCCACCAGGAATTGCCAAATCTGCGCTGAGTGCAAGCCGCACTTCTACAGGCCAGAAAAAGCGCACCTGATAAAGGCTTCCCGTCCCTTTGAACGTCTCCGTATGAACTTCAAAGGGCCCCTCCCCTCCACCGACCGCAACACGTACTTTCTGAACGTGATTGACGAGTACTCCCGGTTCCCATTCGCCATCCCCTGCCCCAACATGACCGCAGCCACCGTCATAAAAGCCCTCCACAGTATTTTTACGCTGTTCGGTTTCCCCGCCTACATACACAACGATAGGGGGTCCTCCTTCATGAGCGACGAACTGTGTCAATTCCTGCACAGCAAGGGCATTGCCTCGAGCAGGACGACCAGTTACAACCCCCGGGGAAACGGGTAGGTGGAGAGGGAGAACGGAACGATCTGGAAGACCATCCTACTGGTCCTACGGTCCAGGAATCTCCCAGTCTCCCGCTGGCAGGAAGTCCTCCCGGATGCTCTCCACTCCATCCGATCACTACTGTGTACCACGATCAACCAAACCCCTCACAAACATCTCCTTGTCCTCCTTAGGAAGTCCTCCTCCGGAACCTCGCTCCCAACCTGGCTGGCAGCTCCTGGACCCATCCTGCTCCGCAAACATGTGCGGGCGCACAAGTGAGACCCATTGGTCGAGAGGGTACACCTCCTGCACGCTAACCCTCAATACGCCTACGTGGCATACCCCGACGGCTGACAGGATATGGTCTCCCTACGGGACCTGGCGCCCGCTGGATCCCCACCCACACCTCCACTACCGACCCCACCCTCCCTCCCACCGGCGCACCCCACAGCCACCCCCTTCCCAGGTGGATCGGTCCTCCCACCGGTCCCATCTAGGGGTGATGAAGCTGCCGAAGAAGCCGAAGCCACGCTCCCGGAGCCACGGATGCCTGAGCCGGCGCCTGCATCACCACCGAAGCTACGATGATCTCAGAGGACGACCAGGGCCCCCGATCGACTAATTGCTTCGCTCTCACTGTAAATAATTATTGTAAATAGTTGCGACATGTAATGAGGCAAAACACTGTGCTAATGTATACCGGGTACCACCATAACCTACACCATTACCACTGTATAACGCAAGACCACCACCCTCGCTGGGCTCTTTTTTTTTTAACAGGGAGTGAATGTGGTAGTCGGTATTAGGGGTATTACGGTACCCTGAATAATGCAGTAAGACCATTGGTGTGGGAGGTACCTGAGACTGCTATTTCATTGGTGAAGCCTGCCTGCTGGTTCTGCCCAGTAAGGCGGAGTATAAGAGCCTGAGTCTCCCCAGCAGCTGCATTCTGTACCTGCGCTGCTGCGGGAAACATCTAGTGCAATAAAGCCTTCAATTGTCTCCAATCCCGTCTCAGAAGTTATTGATCGAGCATCAGGGGTAATGTATTGAGTTGGATGGAAACTGGTTGGCAGACAGCGAACAAAGAGTAGGAATTAACGGGTCTTTTTCAAATTGGCAGGTAGTGACGAGTGGGGTACCACAGGGAGGTACGAGGACCCCAGCTATTCACAATATAAATTGAGTTCGATGAGGGAACAAAACGTAATCATTCTAAATTTGCAGATGACACCAAGTTGGGTGGGAGGGTGAGCTGTGAGGAGGAGGCAGAGATCCTTCTGTGTGATTTGAACAAGTTGAGTGAGTGGGCAAATGAATGGCAGATTGTTGCTCGTTTTAGCCTTAGTTTATTTGCTCTAATTCTGTCACCTTTGCTCTTGAGTCGCCAGGTATCTTTCTGATACCGCCACGTGGTTCAAGTCCGAGTAATGATCAATAATCCAACACACCGCTCAGTAAGAGTTAAATCAACGCTCATTTATTATATACAGCAATTAATACTTAGACATTAATTCTACTTCTAAACTACTACCTACCACTAACAGGCCAATACTTAACTTTGGAAATGGCCCACCAGGTCAGGGAAACGAATGGTCTTTCGAATGGGTTCTGAGCCTGCGGGATTCAAAAGCTGGTACAGGTCGATAGTCAGGAGTGCCTATCTCATAGCGATCGTTGGAGTAAAACTTACGTTCTCTTTCAGCAAGGGTCTCGAAGGGTGCGGAGAGGAGAAGAAGGGTCGATTTGAACTTGGCCCCTATTCTTACAGTCCCCAGGGGCTTCCCGCCTCTCGGCGCGGACCTTGTACCTGGTTCCAAGTGATTGGACTTGGTCCCAATCACTTGGTTCGATTGTCTCCAATGCTGGAGCGATTCCTTGATCGGGGGGGTGGTCATTTACCTTTCTTTGTGTCAGCCCCTGCTGGCGCCGAAAGGTCTGGGCTGGCTTTGTGTGTCTATTCTGTATCAATTGTTCCCGGGGGTTGCTGATTAATATGCAGATGGCTGGGGTGTTGTCATGTTGATGGCTGCAGGTATCGGTTTAGTCTGGCTTCTCCAGAGGCGAATACACTGTTTTACCTGCAGCTGTCTGTTTGAGTCCTGTTGGCTGATTTTCCCATCAGCCTCTTCCGTTCGCCATTTTAAATCGGGGTTTGGCCATTCTAATCGGGAGTCAGCCATTTTACATGGCTACAAGATGCAGTATGATTTTGATACATGTGAGGTCATCCACACTGGTAGCAAAAGAAAAGGCAGACTATTATCTGAATGGCCATAAATTAGGAGAGGAAAATGTGCAATGAGACCTGGGGGTCTTTGTACACCAGCCACTGAAGGTAAGCAGTATGGACAAGCAGCTGGTAAAGAAGGTATGTTGGCCTTCATTGCGAGAGGATTCGAGTACAGGGATAGGGATATCTTCTTGCTCTTCTACAGGGCCTTGGTGAGGCCACACCTAGAATACTGTGTGCAGTATTGGTCTCCTTATCTGAGGAAGGATGTTCTTGCTCCAGAGGGAGTGCAGCAAAGGTTTACCAGCTGATTCTTGTGACAGCAGTACTGACGTATGAGGAGAGATTGAATCGCTTAGGATTAGCTTCGCTGGAGTTCAGAAGAATGAGCGGGGGTCTCATGGAAACCTATAAAGGTCTAACAGAACCACACCGAGCAGATGGAGGAAGGATGTTCCCGATGGTGGGTGTGTCCAGTTTGAGGATAAAGGGTAGACCATTTAGGACAGAGATGAGTAGAACTTTCTTCACCCAGTGAGTGGTGAACCTGTGGAATTTGTTACCACAGGAAATAGATGAGGCCAAAACATTGTATGTTTTCAAGAAGAAGTTGGATATTGCACTTGGGGTGAAGGGGATCAAACGATATGGGGGGAAAGCAGGATTAGGCTCTTGAGTTGGATGATCAGCCATGAACATAATGAATGTGGAGCAGGCTCAAAGGGCCGAATGGCCTCCTCCTTCTCCTATTTTCTATATTTCTATGATTAGTTAATGGAGTGCCCCTGGTGTTTCCCTACAACTCTGACTGTACTCTTTCAGTATCTTTATTATATCTTCTCTCTGCTCTTCTTCTGTTGATAGGTTTGCATCTTTGGTTTTAGAATTCCCTCTGATATCTTCAAACCATGCCTTGTTTACAATCTCATCGACAAAATCAAACACGGTGGGCGGGATTCTCCCAACGGGAGTCTAAGTGCCGATGCCGTCGTAAAAACCGGAGTGTTTTACTCCGGTGTCGGCGCCTGTTCCCAGATCCCTACTCTCCACCCTCCGTGGGGCTAGCAGGGGCATCGCGCAATTTATGTGGGCGGGGCGTCGGCGCGGCTTCGGAGACCGCCCGGCGCCTTGTGTCCCGCGCATGCGCAGTTGGCCTGGCGCCAACAAGCGCATGCGCGGTAGTCGTCCTCCCCCAGGCCACCTCGCACAAAAATGGCCCATCGATACAGGTTTGTCTGCGGAAGAAAGGAGGCCGGCCGACAGAGAGGCCAGCCCGCCGATCGGTGGGTCCCGACCGCAGGCCAGGCCACTCCGGAGGGCCTCCCTGGTGTTGGAACGCCCCTCCCGCCCCCCTCCGCCCCCGCTCCCGGCCCTTGAAGCCCCAGGTCCCGCCGGCCTGAGAGCAGGTTAGAAAGGCGCCAGCGGGACTGTCACTTTTTTCCCGGCCGCTCGGCCCATCGGGGCCGGAGAATCGGCGCCCGGCGTTTGCAGCGATTCTCCGAGCGGCCCAGCGTGATTCACGCGGCGCTGGTTTCGGGGAAGTGGGAAAATCGCGTGCGGGGGTCGGGCGGCGTGGCGCGATTCGCGTGGCCCCCCGGCGATTCTCCCACCCGGCGGAGGGGGGGAAGAATACCGCCCAGTATTTTTCCCTTTGTCAGGTTCCTGATTGTTCAAATTAGAGAGGGCCCTCTGACTTTATTCGGCATTTCTGTCTCTTTAGTGCAATGCAGCCAGTCTTTTCTCATTGTCCAATGAATGTTTATCCAAATTTTGAGGATCTCCTGCAGCTAAACAACAAGCAATATTGTCATTGCTGAGGGAAATATTTGGTTAATTTCTAAACAATAAACACTCTTCAGCCCCTCCAGCTTTACATTCTCTCTTTTCCTGCACATGGTTACTTTCACCGACAAGTAAAACTAAGGGTTCAATCCTCACAGATTTGGTTGGCTGTATTTTCATCATTCTTCCTGCTCTTCAGAGTCTTCATAATCACAGCCCTGGCCATACAGACCATTTGGTCATACGGACTGAAACCTTCCAGATTTGAACTGTTCTTTACTTTCAGATCACAAGTCGACACATTATTGGCTCCATGAACTTTCTGGTTTTTGTGAACAGATACAGTGGCAGAATCACTACATGGTTCTCCATCCACCTTCCTCTTAATTTTCAAAAGGAATTGATCCTGATTATTTCATCTCCTTTGCTATTTGCTTCCTTTACCTTGAAGAGGCACTGTGGGCCTTTGAAAGGATGTGGGCTAATCAGCTGTTCACTTGGTGTCTCTTCACAGCCATTGCTGCCTCCTTCTGAACAACTGATGTCATGCTATCATGTAGACTTTCCGTCAAAATAGGCATACTCTGGGAAATATTTGCACTTGAAGTGGATGGCAATGGGTTCATTGAAAGAGTCTGCAACAAATTACTTTTAGAAAAGTCACATTCACTTTCTTATTGTGATTTGCTGTCTTTTCTCCGAGCTTTAGAAGAATTACTTTTCATTTGTCAAGATGAGGTAGTGACGGGTCTACTGAGTCGCAGTTGTTTATCATTACTTGAACCGAAAACGGATTCAGAATTCTCGTCTGACTCTTAACGCTATTAAATTCAGACTCCTCTTTCTTATGGACACCTTCAGTCTTGGAATTCTCACAATCTGGTTCTTCAGTAGATTTTATCTTTGACAAATCTCTGTGAAGAATCATTCTCGTGAAGATAATTTCATCAACACCATCAGAATCAAATTCACGACCATTGTCATTTCATATGTGATCAATGTCTTTCAATATTTCTTTCTTTGAGTCATTTAATGCCCAATGAGTTTTCCTAATTCCCACATGTACTACCGTTGCTATCTCATGCTATCTAAGTACTTCCCTCGGACACTCTGTAATTATGGTTGAAGCAACCATCTTCACTCCTACCAAACCATTCCCCAAAAGTAATTCTAGTCCGTACATTGGGAATTTCTTAACCATCCAGACAGCTTCAGGACCCGACAATAAATCACACTCCAATTGTACTTTATACAATGGAACTGGGATATAACCTCCACCTATCCCATTCACTTATACTTTAGCTTTCATTGAGCTCTCTGGAGGATAAACCAAATCCTTCTTCAGTATGAGAGTTTGAGTATAGCCCCTGTGTCCCTTAAGACAGTTATGGGTTTGGCTACATCAGTTGAGTAAAATGGGGTGATCTTCCCGTTTGACAAAAGCCCTGAATATCTCTCCTCTACCTCACTCCTCACACCTGCTCCCACAGCAGTATTTACCTCAGGTCTTCTCAGTCCAGTTAAAGCTACAGTCTGCCCTGTCGTATTCTCCATTTTTGTTCCCTTTTGAGACTCTCCTTATGAATCCCCATCTGTCCCATGGGCTTTCTTTACAACTTCCAACACGTTGAATGAACGTGTGCTGTCTTATTACAATGGTAAAGGTTGGGCTTCCGGGTCTCCCCTCCAATATCAGTACCTTCCTTCCTGGTCTGAGAAGGAAAATTAGCAACATTCCCAGCGATCTATTCTTTACCATGGCAACCTGTCAATATTATGGTGACGATGGAACAAGGGTTTATATTTATGGATTAGTTCATAACCATCAGCCATAATTGCTGCTTGCCCAGCAGTATTCACCCTCTGGTCTTCAACATTGGTCCTTATCATAGAAGCTGGGATTTCTTTAATTCTTCTAAAACAATGACCTCTCTCAGAGTCTCATAGGTAGTTTCAACTCCCAATGCCTGTACCAATCTATCAAAATTGTTCTGCTTAATCCTTTCAAATTTGGCATAAGTCCATCCCAGCAGTCTCCTTAAATTTTGAAACTTCTGTCTATGTTTCATATGCAGCCAGAATGGCCTCATTTACCTTGTCATAATTTTTAGACTCCCGTTCTGACAGGGAAGCATTAACCCCCTGTGCCCGCCCTGTCAGTTTACTCTGTATCCCCCTGTGCCCGCCCTGTCAGTTTACTCTGCATCCCCCTGTGCCCGCCCTGTCAGTTTACTCTGCGTCCCCCTGTGCCCGCCCTGTCAGTTTACTCTGCATCCCCCTGTGCCCGCCCTGTCAGTTTACTCTGCATCTCCCCGTGCCCGCCCTGTCAGTTTACTCTGCATCCCCCTGTGCCCGCCCTGTCAGTTTACTCTGCATCCCTGTGCCCGCCCTGTCAGTTTACTCTGCATCCCCCTGTGCCCGCCCTGTCAGTTTACTCTGCATCTCCCTGTGCCCGCCCTGTCAGTTTACTCTGCATCTCCCCGTGCCCGCCCTGTCAGTTTACTCTGCGTCCCCCTGTGCCCGCCCTGTCAGTTTACGCTGCATCCCCCTGTGCCCGCCCTGTCAGTTTACTCTGCATCTCCCTGTGCCCGCCCTGTCAGTTTACTCTGCGTCCCCCTGTGCCCGCCCTGTCAGTTTACTCTGCATCTCCCTGTGCCCACCCTGTCAGTTTACTCTGCGTCCCCCTGTGCCCGCCCTGTCAGTTTACTCTGCATCCCCCTGTGCCCGCCCTGTCAGTTTACTCTGCGTCCCCCTGTGCCCGCCCTGTCAGTTTACTCTGCATCTCCCTGTGCCCACCCTGTCAGTTTACTCTGCATCTCCCTGTGCCCGCCCTGTCAGTTTACTCTGCATCCCCCTGTGCCCGCCCTGCCAGTTTACTCTGCATCCCCCTGTGCCCGCCCTGTCAGTTTACTCTGCGTCCCCCTGTGCCCGCCCTGTCAGTTTACTCTGCATCCCCCTGTGCCCGCCCTGCCAGTTTACTCTGCATCCCCCTGTGCCCGCCCTGTCAGTTTACTCTGCATCTCCCTGTGCCCGCCCTGTCAGTTTACTCTGCGTCCCCCTGTGCCCGCCCTGTCAGTTTACTCTGCATCTCCCTGTGCCCGTCCTGTCAGTTTACTCTGTATCCCCCTGTGCCCGCCCTGTCAGTTTACTCTGCATCCCCCTGTGCCCGCCCTGTCAGTTTACTCTGCATCCCCCTGTGCCCGCCCTGTCAGTTTACTCTGCGTCCCCCTGTGCCCGCCCTGTCAGTTTACTCTGCATCTCCCTGTGCCCGTCCTGTCAGTTTACTCTGTATCCCCCTGTGCCCGCCCTGTCAGTTTACTCTGCATCCCCCTGTGCCCGCCCTGTCAGTTTACTCTGCATCTCCCTGTGCCCGCCCTGCCAGTTTACTCTGCATCCCCCTGTGCCCGCCCTGTCAGTTTACTCTGCATCCCCCTGTGCCCACCCTGTCAGTTTACTCTGCATCTCCCTGTGCCCGTCCTGTCAGTTTACTCTGCGTCCCCCGTGCCCGCCCTGTCAGTTTACTCTGCATCTCCCTGTGCCCGCCCTGTCAGTTTACTCTGCATCTCCCTGTGCCCACCCTGTCAGTTTACTCTGCATCTCCCTGTGCCCGCCCTGTCAGTTTACTCTGCGTCCCCCTGTGCCCGCCCTGTCAGTTTACTCTGCATCCCCCTGTGCCCGCCCTGTCAGTTTACTCTGCATCCCCCTGTGCCCGCCCTGTCAGTTTACGCTGCATCCCCCTGTGCCCGCCCTGTCAGTTTACTCTGCATCTCCCTGTGCCCACCCTGTCAGTTTACTCTGCATCCCCCTGTGCCCGCCCTGCCAGTTTACTCTGTATCCCCCTGTGCCCACCCTGTCAGTTTACGCTGCATCCCCCGTGCCCGCCCTGTCAGTTTACTCTGTATCCCCCTGTGCCCGCCCTGTCAGTTTACTCTGCATCCCCCTGTGCCCGCCCTGTCAGTTTACTCTGCATCCCCCTGTGCCCACCCTGTCAGTTTACTCTGCGTCCCCCTGTGCCCACCCTGTCAGTTTACTCTGCATCCCCCTGTGCCCATCCTGTCAGTTTACTCTGCATCCCCCTGTGCCCGCCCTGTCAGTTTACTCTGCATCCCCCTGTGCCCGTCCTGTCAGTTTACTCTGCATCCCCCTGTGCCCGCCCTGTCAGTTTACTCTGCATCCCCCTGTGCCCGCCCTGTCAGTTTACTCTGCATCTCCCTGTGCCCGCCCTGTCAGTTTACTCTGCATCTCCCTGTGCCCACCCTGTCAGTTTACTCTGCATCTCCCTGTGCCCGCCCTGTCAGTTTACTCTGCGTCCCCCTGTGCCCGCCCTGTCAGTTTACTCTGCATCCCCCTGTGCCCGCCCTGTCAGTTTACTCTGCATCCCCCTGTGCCCGCCCTGTCAGTTTACGCTGCATCCCCCTGTGCCCGCCCTGTCAGTTTACTCTGCATCTCCCTGTGCCCACCCTGTCAGTTTACTCTGCATCCCCCTGTGCCCGCCCTGCCAGTTTACTCTGTATCCCCCTGTGCCCACCCTGTCAGTTTACGCTGCATCCCCCGTGCCCGCCCTGTCAGTTTACTCTGTATCCCCCTGTGCCCGCCCTGTCAATTTACTCTGCGTCCCCCTGTGCCCGCCCTGTCAGTTTACTCTGCATCCCCCTGTGCCCGCCCTGTCAGTTTACTCTGCATCCCCCTGTGCCCACCCTGTCAGTTTACTCTGCGTCCCCCTGTGCCCACCCTGTCAGTTTACTCTGCATCCCCCTGTGCCCGCCCTGTCAGTTTACTCTGCGTCCCCCTGTGCCCACCCTGTCAGTTTACTCTGCATCTCCCTGTGCCCGCCCTGTCAGTTTACTCTGCGTCCCCCTGTGCCCACCCTGTCAGTTTACTCTGCATCTCCCTGTGCCCGTCCTGTCAGTTTACTCTGCATCCCCCTGTGCCCGCCCTGTCAGTTTACTCTGCATCTCCCTGTGCCCACCCTGTCAGTTTACTCTGCATCTCCCTGTGCCCGCCCTGTCAGTTTACGCTGCATCCCCCTGTGCCCGCCCTGTCAGTTTACTCTGTATCCCCCTGTGCCCGCCCTGTCAGTTTACTCTGCATCCCCCTGTGCCCGCCCTGCCAGTTTACGCTGCGTCCCCCTGTGCCCACCCTGTCAGTTTACTCTGCATCTCCCTGTGCCCGCCCTGCCAGTTTACGCTGCATCCCCCTGTGCCCGCCCTGTCAGTTTACTCTGTATCCCCCTGTGCCCGCCCTGTCAGTTTACTCTGCATCCCCCTGTGCCCGCCCTGCCAGTTTACTCTGCATCTCCCTGTGCCCGCCCTGTCAGTTTACGCTGCATCCCCCTGTGCCCGCCCTGTCAGTTTACTCTCATGGGTAATGTCCACTTTGCTCTTGGCCATTCCATTTGCGTTGCTATTTTCTCAAAACCCCTGAAAAAAAACCTTTCTACCTCCTTATCTTCGAATTTTGGGAGGATCTATAGAAATTTAAATATCACCATTGGATTCTGTTCGAAGATTGCGTTCCCATCTAATTTCTCGCAGATCCCCTCTAATTCCCAATGCGTTAAGCTGGAACACTCTTTTGCTTTTTCCTCTCTCTCTAATGTGTTTTCCTCTCTCTCTAATTCCAACCTCCTCATTTCAATCTCCATTTCTTTTCCATTTTGCTGCATCTCCATTTATTTTTTTATTCTTTTTAATTCCCTCTCATGCTCGAAGTGCAACCCCATTCTCTCCAGCTCAATTCCCCACCAGAAAATGTCCTTGATGCCACATTACTTCATGGGCTTTCCTGTGTTTCTAGCATATCTTTCAAATGTAAGTGTTGAGCAATCATGTCAGTTATCTCCACCTTCTTCGCTCTAGCTGGGACCTTTATTTCTAATTCCCTTGTCAATTCGACTCATTTGTCCTTTTGAAACTCTTTTAAATAAACCAGAGGCAATTCATCCACCTGAAGAAAATCCTTAGCAGCTTCCAGAGCCATCCTGTTATATAACTACAACTTCTTTGTGTCTCTGTTTAATTGATACTGTAGCCCAAACTTTGCCACCTACCATTCCAAAGATCCCGGTCGAGCCCCCAAATGATGCTACGCGGTTAATTCCAGACGTACTTGACCCAGAATCACAACACAAGTGAATTAACCAATAATTCTCAGAAAAGTACCCAAAGTCTTGGCCTTTGGCCGCCTAATAATTACAGTAACCTGGTTTGTAAATGTAAACACAATTATTGTTTTTAACAGCAAGAACTATAATGAAATCTGCAGAAAATACAACTGGTTAACCATGATCCTAATTCCCCACTTTGACTTGCCCCCTCTCCACTCTACACGCATACACACATATGTCAAAGAAACGCAGAGAGGAAGAAAGAGGTTAAAAAAAACATAGGTGAAAGGAAAAAAAGAGCCTGTTTCAGATGGCTGTGTCCAGCCCCTTACCCCTCTTCAAACTTTGCTTTCAGTTCTTGGTTTTACTATATGTTCACTCAGGTCTCCGTAGTTTCAGCAATACAGCACTCACAGGCCTTTTTGGAGAGAGAGAAGGTTTATGTCTTTGTTTGCAGCCTGTAATAGTTTTCCTCTAGATTCATTCATTCATTCAGATTCTCTGCAACCCCAGGAATACAGGCTTTCTGGAGAAAACACAGAGGAGAGGAGAAACTTTCTTCCTGTGGTTTCAGGAGACAAGCAAACTCCTTGGGACTCTGAAAATCATTCCATTAGATAGGATCCAATCACCTGGACAGAGTACGGCCTTTTTGGCAAATTCATTAACCACCAGCCAATCAGTCAAACCACGTCCCACTCCGCCCCTCTCTCTCTGGTGTAGACAAGTTTGAAGCTCTTGCTATCGAACCAGCAGAGACAAGCAGAGTGTTCCCTCTTCATTATTTTAAATTATTTTTTCAACCAGAATTTGTACATAACAGAAAAATAAACGAAAAATATTTAACAAAACTAGGTGGCTGTTATCATTATACAAAACACAAATATACATTAAATAGACAATTCCCCCCACCTGAGCCCCCCTCCCCCCCAACCGCCCCCCCCCCCCGTTGCTGCTGCTGACGTTTTACCGCTCCCCTAGAAAGTCAAGGAAAGGTATCCACTGCCTGGAGAACCCCAGCAAGGACCCTCTCAAGGCGAACTTTATTCGCTCCAGGCTGAGGAACCCCGCCATATCACTAACCCAGGTCTCGGGGGTTTTGAGTCCCTGCACATTAACAAGATCCGCCTCCGGGCTACCAGGGAGGCAAAGGCCAACATCTCGGTCTCTTTCGCTTCCTGCACACCCGGATCCTCCGATACGCCAAATATCGCTATTGTTGGACTCGGCTTCACCCGAGTGTCCAAAATCCTGGACATAGCGCTCGCAAAGCCCTGCCAGAATTCTTTAAGCGCCGTGCATGCCCAGAACATATGGGCATGGTTTGCTGGGCTCCCTGAATACCTCACACACCTGTCCTCCACCCCAAAGAACTTACTCATTCTCACCGTCGTCATGTGAGCCCGGTGCACCACCTTAAACTGAATTAAACTGAGCCTGGCACATGATGCAGACGAAGTCACCCTGCCCAGGGCATCAGTCCACAGGCCCTCATCTAGCACCTCACCTAGCTCCTCCTCCCACTTGCCCTTCAGCTCCTCCACTGAGGCTTCCTCTACCTCCTGCAGCTCCTGATATATGTCCGACACCTTTCCTCTCGTACCCAGATGCCAGACACAACCCTGTCCTGTACCCTTTGAGGGGGTAGCAGCGGAAATGTCCCCACCTGTTTTTTTGAGAAAGTCCCGGACCTGGAGGTATCTGAAAGCATTTCCCAGGGGCAGGCCGAATGTCTCCTCCAGTGCCTTCAAGTTAGGGAAAGTCCCCTCTATAAACAGGTCTCCCATCCTTCTAATGCCTGTCCTATACCAGCCTTGAAACCCTCCATCTATCTTGCCCAGAGCAAATCTATGGTTGTTCCATATTGGGATCCAAACTGACGCCCCCTCCTCCTTCCTGTGCCTCCTCCACTGACCCCAGACCCTCAGTGCCGCCGTCACCACCGGGCTTGTGGTATATCGTGCCGGCGAGAACGGCAGCGGTGCAATTACTAGTGCCCCTAGGCAGGTGCCTTTGCATGACGCCGCCTCTAGTCGCCTCCATGCCGACCCCTCCTCCATTACCCATTTCCTAATCATGGCCACATTAGCCACCCAATAGTAGCTTCAGAAGTTCGGCAGTGCCACCCCCCCCCCCTCCCCCGGGCCTGGCTACGCTCCAAGAACAGTCTTTTGACTTGCGGGGTCTTGTTTCCCGGCACAAATCCCGTGATAATCTTGTTCACCCACTTGAAGAAGGATTTGGGGATGAAAATGGGGAGGCACTGAAAATCGAACAGGAATCTGGGAAGAACCGTCATCTTCACAGTCTGCACTCTTCCCGGATCCAAGACCGTATTAAAGTCCCCCCCCCATGATCAAGTTACTTGACTCCAAGTCCGGGATTTTACCCAACATGCACCTCATGAATTCCGCATCATCCCAGTTTGGGGCATACACGTTCACCAACACCACCCGGGCCCCCTGTAGCTTGCCACTCACCATTATGTACCTGCCCCCCTTATCCGCCACGATGCTCCCTGCCTCAAACGCCACCCCTCTGGTCTTTGAGTCTAGCCCCGAGTGGAACACCTGGCCCACCCATCCCCTCCTTAACCTCGTTTGGTCAGTGATGCGCAATCAATTACTCTCGAGACAAGGTGAGTCATAACTAATAGGCCTTAATCTGCTAGAACTGTTCCCCAGCAGCTTCGATACAGAAAGTGAAGGCTGCTGGGACGGCATCGGTTCTTATACTCCGCCTCTCAGGGCGGAGTTATGTACATCGGCCAATGGTAGACTCCTGGGTGTAGCCAATGGTCATCCACCTCTCAGGTACCGCAATACCTGGTATTACCACATTCATCCCCTGTTAAAAAAGAGCTGGCGGGGTGATGGCCAGCGTTACTGTCGCCTTTCGCATGGTAGGACCAGGTATGGAGGTGCGTGATGTCGAGGGTAATAGCAAAGTGTTCATGGTGCAGCAATCAGTCGATCGGGTGGCCTGGTCGTCCTTCTGGAGCACCTGGGCTTCGGCGGTGATCCTGATGGGGGTCCCGGCGGTTGCGACTCCGGGAGCGTGGTGTCGTCCTCCCAGGCAGCTTCTTCACCCCTAGGCGGTGCTTTTGGGGCAAAAAATGGGCAGGGGCGCCTGTAGGGGGCGTTGGTGCTTGTTCGGGCCTAGGCAGGGCCGGTGAGAGTACTGACCCTCCGGTCAGGTGCTGCGGGGAGGGTGGGGGTGGGGCACTGGTGCGGGTGCGCGTGGGGCTCCGGCGGGCGCCAGGTCCCGAAGGGAGACTGTGTCTTGGCGGCCGTCAGGGAACGCTACATAGGCGTACTGGGGGTTGACGTGCACAGGTGGACCCTCTCGACCAACGGGTCCGACTTGTGCCGACATGTCTCCGAAGCAGGATGGGTCCGGGTGTCGCTAGCCAGGTTGGGAGCGAGGTCCCGGAGGAGGACTTCCTGGGGAAAACAAGGAGACTTTCATGAGGTGTCTGATTTGTGGTAGTACAGATCAGCGACCAGATGGAGTGAAGGGCCACCGGGAGGACTTCCTGCCAGCGAGAGACTGGGAGATTCTTGGACTGTAGGGCCAGCAGGACGGTCTTCCAGACCGTGCCGTTCTCCCTCTCAACCTGCCCGTTTCCCCGGGGGTTGTAACTGGTCGTCCTGCTCGAGGCGATGCCCTTGCTGAGCAGGAATTGACGCAGTTCGTCACTCATAAAGGAGGACCCCCTATCACTGTGAATGTATGCGGGGAAACCGAACAGTGTAAAGATACCCTGGAGGGCCTTGATGACGGTGGTTGTGGTCATGTCTGGGCAGGGGATGGCGAATGGGAACCGGGAGTACTCGTCAATCACGTTCAGGAAGTACGTGTTGCGGTCGGTGGAGGGGAGGGGCCTTTGAAATCCATGCTGAGGCATTCAAAGGTACGGGAAGCCTTTATCAGGTGCGCCCTCTCTGTCCGGTAGAAGTGCGGTTTGCACTCCGCGCAGATTTGACAGTCCCTGGTGACTGTCCTGACCTCCTCGATGGAGTAGGGCAGGTTGCGGGTCTTGATAAAATGAAAGAAACGAGTGACCCCCGGGTGGCAGAGGTCCACTTGTGCGGTGGCACAAGTGCCGTGGGACAGGGCATCGGGAGGCTCGTTCAGCTTCCCCGGACGGTACAAGATCTCGTAATTGTAGGTGGAGAGTTTGATCCTCCACTGCAAGATCTTGTCGTTCTTAATCTTGCCCCGCTGCGGGCAAGCCACAGTTTCGGCCCAGCAACAGCAGCGCCCGGTAGAAGTCTTCCAGCGTTTCTTCGGGGCTTCGCCTCCTAGTCGCCAGCAGGTGACGAGCATAGACCTGGTTCACAGGGCGGATATAATGTCCTTCTAGCAGCTCGATCGCTGCAGCATAATTCTCCGCCTCCTCGATCAGAGGGTAGATCCCAGGGCTGACCCGCGAGCGTAGAAGGTGCATCTTTTGTCTTTCCGTGGGGGTGTCGGCGGCCGTGTCGAGGTAGCCCTTAAAGCACACCAGCCAATGTTTGAAGATAGCAGCAGAGTTGTCCACGTGGGGGCTGAGCTGAAGGCACTCCGGTTTGATACGGAGATCCATCCTTTCAATTGAAGTTGTAGCAGATTTAATTGATGCGCAATCAATTACTCTCGAGACAAGGTGAGTCATAACTAATAGGCTTTAATCTGCTAGAACTCTTCCCCAGCAGCTTCGATACAGAAAGTGAAGGCTGCTGGGACGGCATCGGTTCTTAAACTCCGCCTCTCAGGGCGGAGCTATGTACATCGGCCAATGGTAGACTCCTGGGTCTAGCCAATGGTCATCCACCTCTCAGGTACCGCAATACCTGGTATTACCACAGTCAGCGAGTTTTAAGTGCGTCTCCTGCAGCATGCCCACGTCCGCCTTCAGCCCCTTTAAATGCGAGAACACGCGGGATCTCTTGACCGGCCCGTTCAGGCCCCTCACATTCCACGTGACCAGCCTGGACGGGGGTGTTGACCCCCGCCCACCCTCCCTGCCGACTAGCCATCTCCCTTTTTTGCCCAGCCACGTGCCCGCGTCCCCCGCTCGCTCCAGCCCTCCCGCCAGAGGCCCCCCAACCCGACTCTCCATCTATCCCCAACAGTTGGCTCCCCTTCAGTCAGCAGAGCAGCACCCCATCCCCCAGCCCCCCCAATCCCAACCCCCCATGCCAAGCACCGCTTAGCACTGAATTCCCCCCCATTGCGCTTCCGTAAGTCAGCTGACCCATGCTGACCCCCACCTCTATCTCCAAACTTACTATTGTCTCCTCCTTCGGGCCCCCAACCCCCCCCCTCCCCCACAGGGTAAGAGGGCAAGTGCCATCCGGATCCTTCCCGAGCACCGGACAACGCAACCCGGGCGTTAACCTGCCCCCGAAACAAAAACACGAAAAGAAAAGCAAACAAACTTAAATTCTACTAACACTCTTACACCAGCCGACACCCGGTTACACATCTCCGCCAGCGCGTTTCACCCACGCGCAGCTGCCCCTTAGTTCAAGTCCAGCTTTTCGTGCTTAATGAATGTCCACGCCTCATCCGGCGTATCAAAATAATGGTGCCTGTCCTGGTACGTTCCCCAAAGTCTCGCCGGATGCAGGAGCCCGAACTTCACCCCTTTGCTGTGGAGGACCGCCTTAGCCCGGTTGAAACCTGCACGCCTGCTTGCCAGGGGCTGTTTAGCACACGGCTAAATCGCTGGCTTTGAAAGCAGACCAAGGCAGGCCAGCAGCACGGTTCAATTCCCGTAACAGCCTCCCTGAACAGGCGCCGGAATGTGGCGACTAGGGGCTTTTCACAGTAACTTCATTTGAAGCCTACTTGTGATAATAAGCGATTTTCATTTCATTTCAGTTCAGCTCCCAAGTCCTGATATATGCGAATCTCGCCGTTCTCCCACTTACTGCTCCGCTCCTTCTTTGCCCAACGCAGGACACGCTCCCTGTCTGTAAAGCAGTGGAACCTTATCACCATCGCCCTCGGTGGTTCGTTCACCCTCGGCTTTCTCACAAGGACTCTATGCGTCCCGTCCAGATCCAAGGCCCCCGCACCCATCGGCGTCCCCAGCATTGTAGTCACATACGTGCTTGCGTCCGCCCCCTCCGCACCTTCAGGGAGACCTATATTCGAGGTCATCCAGCCTCTCCTGTCATCTCTTGTGTAGGGCCTCGTGCGCCTCCACCCTGACCGCCAGGCCCAGGATCTCGTCCTCATTCTCAGAAACCTCCTCTCCACCTCTTTGATCGCCTTCTCCTGTACCTTCTGAACCTCCACCATCTTTTCCATGGAGGCCTTCATAGGGGCCAGCATCTCTGTCTTCAGCTCTGCGAAGCTGCTCCTCAGAAAGTCTTGCTGCTCTCTCGACCACTGGGCCCACACGTCTTGGTCCGCACCGGCCGCCATTTTGTCCTCCCGGACCCGCTCCGCTCTCTTCCCCGCAATCGCTCGTTTAATGGCCCCACTCCTGGTTCCCTCCGTACAGCAGGGGGGGGAACCTCTCCAGCGTGCTTTCCCACGCCGGTATTCACCTTCCAAGTGCCGTTGCCAACCCGTTTAAAGACCCGAAACCCCGATCTGCTGTGTGTATGCGACCTATTCGGACATGGCCGCTACCGGAAGTCTGAGTGTTCCCTCTTTAACTACCAAATTCTGCTGCTTGACTTAAAGATACATTTCCATTTATCCTCCATGGATCAAAAATATCCATGGCAAAATAAAAGAAAGGGGAAATAAGGGAATAAACAGCAAGGACCCTCATATTATCCACGTTGTTGGCAAAAACAGGAAGGCAGATTATTATCTGAATGGCTATAGATTGAGCACAGTAAGAAGTCTTACAACACCAGGTTAAAGTCCAACAGGTTTGTTTCGATGTCACTAGCTTTCGGAGCGCTGCTCCTTCCTCAGGTGAATGAAGAGGTATGTTCCAGAAACATATATATAGACAGATTCAAAGATGCCAGACAATGCTGGCATTAAGTTTCTACAAAGATGCAAGAAAGCAGCCAAGCATTGTCTAGCATCTTTGAATCTGTCTATATATATGTTTCTGGAACATACCTCTTCATTCGCCTGAGGAAGGAGCAGCGCTCCGAAAGCTAGTGGCATCGAAACAAACCTGTTGGACTTTAACCTGGTGTTGTAAGACTTCGTACTGTGCTCACCCCAGTCCAACGCCGGCATCTCCACATCATAGATTGAGAGAAGAGAGCATGCATCAAGAGCTGGGTGTCGCTGAAGGTAATCATAAAGGTGTTGCCGATGGCGATGAGGAAAGTGGTAGGTTAGCCTTCATAGCGAGAGGATTCGAGTACAGGGGCAGGGATGTCTTGCTGCAGTTATACAGGGTCTTAGTGAGACAACATCTGGAATATTGTGCCTCCTTAGTCTCCTTATCTGAGGAAGAATGTTCTTGCTATGGAGGCAGTGCAGTGACGGTTTACCAGATAGATTCTTGGGATGACAGGATTGATGTATGAGGAGAGATGAATCAGTATGATTATGTTTGCTGGAGTTAGAAGAATGAGAGGGAATATTATATAAACCTATAAAATTTTAACAGGGCTAGGCAGGGTAAATGTATGAAGGATGTTCCTAATGGTAGGGAATCCAGAACCAAGGATTACAATCTGAGCATATGGAGTAGACCATTTAGGATGAGATGTGGAGACATTTCTTCACCCAGAGAGTGGTGAGCCTGTGGAGTTCTCTACCACAGGGCAGTTGAGACAAAAACAGTGTACGTTTTCAAGAAGGAGTTAGATATAGCTCTTGCGGCTAATGGGATCAAAGATAAGGGGGGAAGTGGGAACAGGCTTGTTGCCCCCCACTTCTCCTTGAGTATTCAAAACTGACACATCACACAAACTACACAAGCCTAATAGTACTAATTTATTTGTAATAATGTCACACAGACCTTAAACTCCATAAATATCACATATACCCTTTAACTCACTATATTAATAAATGTTGATCAATTTGTGAACTGAACTCCAATATCACCCTAGCAGAACAGCTGGCCAGGCTCTTCTTCAGGAGTACCTCACTGGTCTCTGACTACCTGACTCAGGGTCATCTTCTGCGATGGTTGTTCCCAGGGTTTTTTTCCTGCGTCTTCGATCTCCCGTACCTTTAAACCATTTCTTCCGCTTCCAGACAATGAACAAGAAACAAAGAAAATTTATGAATTTTAATGGGCAGCACGGTAGCATTGTGGATAGCACAATTGCTTCACAGCCCCAGGGTCCCAGGTTCGATTCCGGCTTGGGTCACTGTCTGTGCGGAGTCTGCACATCCTCCCCGTGTGTGCGTAGGTTTCCTCCGGGTGCTCCGGTTTCCTCCCACAGTCCAAAGATGTGCAGGTTAGGTGGATTGGCCATGATAAATTGCCCTTAGTGTCCAAAATTGCCCTTAGTGTTGGGTGGGGTTACTGGGTTATGGGGATAGGGTGGAGGTGTTGATCTTGGGTAGGATGCTCTTTCCAAGAGCCGGTGCAGACTCGATGGGCCGAATGGTCTCCTTCTGCACTGTAAATTCTATGAATTCTACATCACAGGAACAGGCCCTTCGGTCCTCCAAGCCTGTACCGATCGCGATGCCCTATCTAAAAATGAACCTCTGCCCTTACTCGGTCCGAATCCCTCTATTTCCTCCCTATTCATGAAGCCATCAAGATGCCTCTTAAATGTTGCTACTGTGCCTGCTTCCACCACATCTTCTGGCAGCACATTCCAGGCACCCACCACTCTCCGTGAAAAACTTACCCCGCACATCTCCATTAAACTTTCCCACTGTCACATTGAACCTGCGCCCTCTTGTAATTGAAACTTCCACCCTTGGAAAAAGCCTCTGACTATCGATCCTGTCTATGCCTCTCATAATTTTGTAGACCTCTATCAGGTCTCCCCTCAGCCCCCTCACAGAGTCTCTTGCAATTCTCCAATACAGGAGCATTGGTGATCACAGCTTTCAGGCAGTCAAATGCCTGTTGAAAGTCCGCTGTCCATTGAATTTTTTTACGTTTCTTCAGCAATTCCATCAGTGGAGTAATCACGCCACAATACTTTTGCACAACTGTTCGATCAAATCCACTCATGCTAAGAAATCGCATTATTTCCCTTCATCTTGAGGGTATCGGAAACTCCGCAAGGAAAGTGATTCGGGCTTCTCCAAATTCACTTTTGGCTAGGTTCATCACCAAACCCGCCGCCTGAAGTCGATCGAAGAACTCCATATGATGTTGTAAATGTTCTTTCCATGTCTGGAAGTTGAAAATAAAAGCAGATTGTCCCAATTTCTCAATTTAATCCTTCAAACGCGGGATAGGATAAGAGTCCGTTCTTGTAACCTTTTGGTAGTCCACACACACCGTTGGGTATCATCTGGTTTTGGTACCATCACTATGGGTGAGCTCCATTGGCTGCAACCCACTTCAATCATGCCATTTTTAAGCATACTCTCAATCCCGCTGTTAACCTGTGCCAATTTTAAAGGGTTAAGTCTATATGGATGTTGTTTGATTGGAACAGCATTTCACACATCTACATCATGTATAGCCATTTTAGTATTCCCAATTTATCTCTACAAACTTGCCCATGTGATATCAATAACTCTTTCAGGTCAGTTCGTTTTTCCCTTGGAAGGTAACTTAACAATTCATCCCAATTTTAAGAACATCCTCATTTTCCAATTTAATTTGAGGTATGTTAAATTCACAGTCATCTGGATTTGGTTCGTCACTTTGAGTTAGAATCATTAAAACCTCCTTTTTCTCTCTTCCCTTTCAAAGTACCTTTTAAGCATATTCACATGACACACTCGGTGAGTCTTCCTTCTATCTGGTGTTTTTACCACATAATTCACCTCACTCAATTTCCTTTCAATCTGATACGGTCCACAAAACCTAGCTTTTAAATGCTCCCCTACCATTGGTAACAACACTAAAACTTTATCCCCACTGGCAAAACTACGAACTTTGGATTTCTTGTCCGTTTCATCACATGTTGTGCAACTTTCAAATGTTGTCTAGCCAATTCACCTGCTCTATTTAATCGTTCCCTAAAATTTGACACGTAATCCAATAGTGTAATCTCCGATTTCTCACCCACCAATTTTTCTTTAATCAATTTAAGTGGTCCTCTTACCTCATGACCAAAAATTAGTTCAAAAGGACTAAATTTGGTAGACTCATAAGGTGCATCCCTAATTGCAAACAATAAGAATGGGATTCCTTTATCCCAATCCTCTGGATAATCTTGACAATACGCCCTCAACATTGTCTTTAATGTCTGATGCCACTTTTCTAATGCTCCCTGCGATTCTGGATGGTACGCAGTTGATTTAAATTGTTTTATTCCTAAGCTATCCATAACTTTTTTGAATAATTTTGAAGTAAAATTCGATCCTTGATCCGATTGAATTTCTGTGGGTAGTCCATATCTAGTAAAGAATTTAAGTAACTCCTCCACAATCCTTTTAGCTGTAATATTACATACTGGAATGGCCTCTGGAAACTTAGTAGACAAATCCTTTATAGTCAAAAGATATTGATTCCCACTTTTTGTTTTAGGAAGCGGTCCTACACAATCGATTAAGACCCTTGTAAAAGGTTCCTCAAATGCTGGAATGGGTATTAAAGGCGCTGGTTTTATCACTGCTTGAGATTTCCCTATCACTTGACATGTGTGACATGATTGACAAAATTTTACTACATCTTTATGTAGTCCAGGCCAATAAAAATGTTTCTGGATTTTAGCTTGAGTTTTCCTTATTCCCAAATGACCTCCCACTGGTACCTCATGTGCAACCCGCAACACCTCCTTTCTATACCCTACCGGCAATACTACTTGATGAACTTCTGCCCACTTTTCATCCGCCTGCATGTGTACAGGTCTCCATTTTCTCATCAAGAATCACTCTTACGGTAATAACACTCTGGTATACTCTCAGATTCCTCTTCCGTATATGCTTTCTGATACATCCGTTTTATTTCTACATCTTTCTGTTGTAACTCCGCCAATTTTCCTGAACTATAAATATCTGCCTCATCCTCCACCTGTCCTTGTTCTTTTTCAACCATCTGATCAAAAATCGTTTCTGATAATTGCACTTCAAGTTCATCTTCACTCTTTGATTTCTCCTCTTGTCTTAACCTGTGACTTTGCGACTTTGTTACTACACAATCCGGAAAAACCACAGGATATTCATCCTTCAACACTTCAGTTGTCTGATTTTCCACTGGCTTATCAACCACAGTGGGCATCTCTCCCACCTGTGATCCAGCTATATCATTACCCAAGATAAACTGTATTCCTGGACAAGATAGTTTCTCTATTACTCCTACTACCACTTTAATGCGCAATCAATTGCACAATGACGCAAATTGGGTACAACTGTGGCTTTATTGCAGTCAGATGCGTGGCCTCCTGATGCAGCTGGTGAAATGGCAGGGCAATGGAGGCCATGCATATTTATACAGTTCTTAGTGGGCGGAGCCAGCCGGCAGGGGCTACCGGCGAACCTGTAGTGCAGGTCCTACCTTACATCCCATAATACAGTAGTTCACCACATTCACCCCCTGTTAAAAATGAGTCCGGCGGGGGTGATGTGAAACGATATACAAATAGTGCAATTATGTACAGTATTAAGAAGAAAAAAAGAAAAAAGTCCATGCTGACGGTCCGGAGTCCGTCAAAGGTTCAGCCGGTCCAGTGCTTTGGTGCTTCATTGGGAGCGGCGTAACGGTGGCGACAAAATTGGTGCTGGCGGTGGTGGAGGTGACATCGATGGCGGTGGTGGTGCTGCTGATGCTGGCCAGTCATCGGGGAACTCCGGGAGCGTGACAAAGTCCTCTTCATCCTCTTGTGCGGAAAGGGGGGGTGGGGGTGTGGTCTGGTGGGGTCAGTGTTGGCGGCATGGTGGGAGGGGGGGAGCATTGGTGGGGGAGTGTGTAGGGGTGGAGCCGGACGGTGCCAGGTCCCTGAGTGAGACAGTATCTTGGTGGCCATCGAGGAACTCAACGTAGGCATATTGAGGGTTGGCGTGGAGCAGGTGAACCTTATCCACCAAAGGGTCCGCCTTGTGGAGTCGGACGTGCCTACAGAGAAGGACCAGTCCTGGAGCAGCGAGCCAAGTCGAGAGCGACACCACGGATGTGGACTTCCTGGGGAAGGTAAAAACACGTTCATGGGGTGTGTTAATAGTGGCGGTGCACAATAGTGACCGAATGGAGTGTAGAGGGTCAGGGAAGACCTCCTGCCAGCGAGAGGCAATGAGGTTCCTAGACCGTAGAGCCAGCTGGACGGCCCTCCAAACCGTCCCAGTCTCCCGTTCTACTTGCCCATTTCCCCGGGGGTTGTAGCTGGTCGTCCTGCTGGAGGCTATACCCCTGCTGAGCAGGAACTGACGCAGCTCATCGCTCATGAATGAGGATCCCCTGTCACTGTGGATGTAAGCGGGGAAACCGAACAGAGCGAAGGTGGTGCTGAGGGCCTTGATGACGGTGGCAAACATCATATCGGGGCATGGGATGGCGAAGGGGAATCTGGAGTATTCATCGACCACACTGAGAATGTACATGTTACGGTTGGTGGAGGGGAGGGGCCCTTTGAAATCCATGCTGAGGCGTTCAAAGGGGCGGGAAGCCTTCACCTGGCGCGCACGGTCTGGCCGGTAGAAGTGCGGCTTGCACTCCGCACAGACCTGGCAGTCCCTGGTGACTGTCCTTACCTCCTCGACGGAGTAGGGCAGATTGTGAGCGTTGACCAGATGGTACAATCGAGTGACCCCCGGTTGACAAAGGCTGTCGTGTAGGGCCCGGAGTTGGTCCACTTGTGCGCTGGCACGTGTACCTCGGGAGAGGGCATCTGGGGCGATACAAAATCTCGTAATTATAGGTGGAGAGCTCGATTCTCCACCACAAGATTTTATCATTTTTGATCTTGCCCCGCTGTGTGTTATTGAACATGAAGGCTACCGACCGTTGGTCAGTGAGGAGAGTGAATCTCTTACCGGCCAGGTAATGCCTCTAATGCCGCACAGCTTCAACGATAGCTTGGGCCTCCTTTTCGATGGATGAGTGTTGAATTTCAGAGGCATGAAGGGTGCGGGAAAAGAATGCCACAGGTCTGCCTGCCTGGTTTAGAGTGGCAGCAAGTTCGACGTCTGAAGCGTTGCTTTCTACTTGAAAAGGCAGTGACTCGTCCACTGCGCGCATCCCGGCCTTGGCGATGTCTGCTCTGATACGGGCGAAAGCGTGTTGTGCCTCGACCGCGAGAGGGAATTGGGTGGACTGAATGAGTGGGCGGGCCTTGTTCGCATAGTTTGGGACCCACTGGGCGTAGTAGGAAAAGAACCCCAGGCAGCGTTTGAGGGCCTTGGGGCAGTGGGGGAGGGAAAGCTCCATGAGGGGGCGCATGCGGCCGGGGTCGGGCCTGAGAAATCTTTTTTGGACTACATAGCCGAGAATGGCTAACCGGGTTGTGTTGAACACACACTTCTCTTTGTTGTAGGTCAGGTTGAGAAGAGTGGCAGTGCGGAGGAATTTATTGAGGTTGGCATCGTGGTCCTGCTGGTCATGGCCGCAGATGGTGACATTATCTAAGTACGGAAAGGTGGCCCGCAAACCGTACTGGTCGACCATTCGGTCCATCTCTCTTTGGCAGACCAAGACCCCATTTGTGACGCCGAAAGGGACCCTAAGGAAGGGGTAGGGGTGACGGTCCGCCTCGAAGGCCGTGTATGGACGGTCCGACTTCCGGACGGGGAGATGGTGGTAGGCGGATTTCAGGTCAATTGTTGAGAAGACCCGGTACTGCGCAATCTGATTGACCATGTCAGATATGCATGGGAGGGGGTACACGTCGAGCTGCGTGTACCGGTTGATGGTCTGGCTGTAGTCCACGACCATCCTGTGTTTCTCCCCAGATTTAACCACTACCACTTGGGCTCTCCAGGGGCTGTTGCTGGCCTCGATAATACCCTCCTTAAGCAGCCGCTGGACTTCGGACCTGATGAATGTCTTGTCCTGGGTGCTGTACCGTCTGCTTCTAGTGGCAACGGGCTTGCAATCCGCAGTTAGATTGGCAAAAAGGGAGGGGGGATCGACCTTGAGGGTCACGAGGCCGCAAACGGTAAGTGGGTGTAAGGGAATGCCGAATTTGAGGGTGAGGCTCTGGAGATTGCACTGGAAGTCAAGGCCCAACAGGAGTGCAGCACAGAGATTAGGAAGGACATAGAGGCGGAGGTTACTAAATTCTACGCCCTGGACAGTGAGGGTGACTGTACAGAAGCCTCGGATCAGGACGGAGTGGGAACCGGAGGCTAGGGAGATCCTTTGATTGGCAGGATGGACCGTGAGGGAGTAGCGCCTTACCGTATCTGGGTGTACAAAGCTTTCGGTGCTCCCAGAGTCCAACAGGCACGAGATCGCGTGGCCGTTGATTTTCACCGTCGTCGACGCGGTGGGCAGGTTGTGCGGGCGAGATTGGTCCAGCATCATCGAAGCAAGCTGCGGGTAGTTGGAGGATGCTTTGGGTGGCGAGCGTGTGCGGTTCCGATCTCGCGATGTCCGGACACCCTGTGGGGGACAAGATGGAGGCGCCAATGGTGCGCAGATTGCAGGGTCGGGCCAAGATGGCGGCGCCCATGGTGCACACATTGCGGTGTCAGCACTAGATGGCGGCGCCCATGGAGCGCACGTGGCCAAAGAGGAACAAGATGGCAGCGCCCATTGGTCGCACATGGCCCCGGGAGGAGAAGATGGCGGCTCCCATTGTGCGTTTGGCATGGGGGAGGAGGCGATAGCGGGCGCGATCGCAGCGACTGCGCGGACCTGGCACACAGCCGCAAAGTGGCCCTTCTTACTGCAGGATTTACAAATGGCAGTGCGGGTTGGGCAGTGTTGGTGGGGGTGCTTCTGCTGAATGCAGAAGTAGCAGCGGGGACCCCTGGGGTGCAGGGATCGGCGTGCAGCGCAGGCGTATTGGGAAGGCAGGGCCCCAGCTGAGGAGGTCATTGGCGGGGTCCAGGAGGGGTAGGAAGGGGTAGAAGGGTGGGCAGCGCGGCGGGAGGGGTAAGATTGTACATTACGGGATGCGACCATCATGGAGAGCGCCAAGGTTTTCATCTCCGCCAGTTCGAGCATGGCGGTAATCGTTCTCGGATGCGGTCCGGCGCAATCCCCGTCACGAAAGCATCGTGCATGAGGAGGTTTGCATGTTCAGCGGCCATAACGGCCTGACAGTCACAGTCCCAGATGAGTGGAATTAGGGCACGCCAGAAGTCTTCGATGGATTCACCAGGTAGTTGCGAGCGGGTGGCGAGTACATCCCTGGCGAAGAGCTTGTTCACCTTATGAGCATAGTGTTCTTTAAGGAGTTCCATTGCTTTTGCGTAACTCGTGGCGTCTTGGATCAACGGGAACACGCTGGAGCTCAGTCTGGAGTACAGGACGTTTATCTTCTGAGCCTCCGTTGGCGCGGGGTCCGCAGAGTTGATGTAGGCCTCAAAACATGCTAGCCCGTGAGTAAAGTCTTTTCTGACTTCGGGCAAGTGCGGATCCAGCTGCAGGCGATCGGGTTTGATTCTGATATCCATTCTGTGGAAACATCTGACTGCAATAAATTGATGCGCAATTGAGAAGGTAGCCTCAGATTGGGTCCAACTCTGGCTTGTTGCAGTCAGATGCGTGGCCTCCTGCTGAAACTGGCGAAATGGCAGGGCAATGGAGGTCATGCATATTTATACAGATCTTAGTGGGCGGAGCCAGCCGGCAGGGGCTACCGGCGAACCTGTAGTGCAGGTCCTACCTTACATCCCCTAATTCAGTGGTTCACCACACACTTCACCACTCTTCACTGGACTTTCCATCCTTACCTTATATAATGGAACGCTACTCTTCTCACACTGAATTCCACATATCACCACCTTTTCTGGCAACATTCTTCCCAAACTACATATTTCCTCATCTCTTACCATTAAAGATTGACTAGCCCCTGTATCTCTTAAAATTGTGACTTCTTTACCTGCTCCTCCTGATACACATGAGTAAACTTTACCCACACAAGTAAATTCTTTAAAGACATCTGGCACCTTCTTAACAATTACTTCTTGAAAAGGCTGTACAATTGTTTGCCCCTCCCTCGCTTTGCTTGGGCTTTCCTTTACCACTCTAACAAATCCCACTGTCTTATCCTGTTTTACCACATCAGCCTTCCCAGTGCTTTTCTTCAAGCACCAACACTGTGACTTTACATGGCCTAGTTTATTCCAGTGAAAACATTTGAAACTTTTCATCTCTTTTCCACCCTCCTGGATTTCTTTTTAAATCTGATGTACACTCTCTTTATTATCTCCCATCAGATCACCTTTACCTTTACCACTTGAGTATTTCTCATGTTCCCAGTTTCTATCCCTCACTGGCTGAAACTGATGTTGGAAACCAATCTTTGATTTATGAACTAATTCATAATCATCTGCCATTTCTGCTGCTAATCTCGCAGTTTTAACCCTCTGTTCTTCCACATGAGTTCTCGCTACATCAGGAATTGAATTTTTAAACTCCTCCAAAAGTATAATTTCTCTGAGAGCTTCATACGTTTGGTCTATTTTCAAAGCCCTTATCCACCTATCAAAATTACTCTGTTTGAGCCTTTCAAACTCCATGTATGTTTGACCAAATTCTTTCCGTAAATTTCGAAACCTTTGTCGGTAAGCTTCAGGCACTAGCTCATATGCACTTAAGATGCATTTCTTCACCTCCTCATATGTTCCAGACACCTTCTCCGGTAGTGGTGCAAACACTTCACTAGCTCTACCAACCAGCTTTGTTTGAATCAGTAATACCCACATGTCCTGTGGCCATTTCATTTGATTAGCTACCTTCTCAAATGAAATGAAAAAGGCTTCTACCTCCTTCTCGTCGAACCTTGGCAATGCTTGGACATATTTAAATAGATTACCACCAAGCCTTCGACTATGACGCTCTTTCTCACTATCCTCATCACTATCCTCCAACTGTACATTTCCCTTTACGTCTGCCAATTTCAACTGACTTTCATGTTTCTTGGCCATTTTCTGAAGTTCAAATTCCCTCTTTTATCTTTTTCCCTGATCTGTATCTCCCTTTCTTTTTCTTTCTGTTCTGCTAGGGCTATTATTTATTTTCTCCTTTCTTCTCTCTCCTTTTCTTTTTCCTCTCTCTCTCTTTCTCTTTCTTTTTCCGCTCTCTCTCTTTCGTATTCAAGCCGCTTTATTCTTTCTCATGTTCAATTTGTTAAATTTGCAACTGAATTTTTGCCATTTCCCACGCGTCAAACTCTATCTCAGGCAACGTTAAATGCTTAACCACTACCATAATTACCTCATCTTTTCGCATTTTGTCAGGTAATGTTAACTGCAATGTTTTTGCCAAATCTAACAGTCTGCTTTTCGTCTCTGTCCGTAAGGTACTACGTATGACATTCTCCACCCCAAAAATGTCTGAGCCTCTGAAAGAGCCATTGTCCACAACACACTCCCCACTTAAACTAAAATACCACACCGGAAAAGCAACAATCCTTCACTGTCTTTAGGTTCACAAAGCCAATCCAATAGATAGACTATTATCCCCCTCGAGCCTCCAATTGTTATGGGCGAGGCTTTTCAGAACCCCAAAATGTATCATGGAGTTCAACCAACCTCCCCCTTTAATGTATTTGTTGCTTTTCCGAGCACACGGCTTGTTCCCTAGGAGTGGGATTACCATTATGGACACGTGGGTTTTTAAACACAAAACGTTTATTCTATGAACTCAACTTAACCTTTTAAATAAACATTGGATCAATTAACACCCCTTACTTCAAAGATAACCCCGAAAATAACACAACACTAAATACTCCTTCAGTTATTCCTTTCAACGTCCCAGAGACTTAACACCTTTAAACAGAAACACATCAGGTTAAAGGCATTACTTTTATGAGTTTAAATCACCCAAATGATCCAGAGATAGTCTTTCATGGCAGAGATGACAGCAGATCCAGCTCACTGCAAACACAGACACACACCAAGCTCTTTTCTTCAAAACTGAAACTACAAAATGGCTGAACTGAGCTCAGCTCCACCTACTCTCTGATATCACTGTTTTCTTAAAGGTACATTGCTTACACATCCACTTCTTAAAGGTACTCTCACATGACACTTTCAACCTTGAAACTACCCAGCTCCTCTCCCCCTCCCACAAGCCCAATACTAACTCCAAACCAAAAACACCCACCAAAAAGAGAAAACACAAAAAAGAAAAAACCCTCCCAACAAAATACACAAATTTTAATTAACCATAACTCTGAAAAATGAAAAGAAATGGGGGATGGGAAAAAGACAAACATAAGGAAAAACACAATATTACACCAACGTCCCCATGCAAACCCGTCCCAACCACCAGCAAACTCCCATTCAAACTCCTCAGTCCAGTCCAAGTCCTTGATCTTTAATGAAGGCCTCTGCTTCCTCTGCCATCTCGAAGAAATAACTCGATCAGATCCCCTCTCATCCTTCTAAATTCCAGCGAGTATATGCCCAAACTGTCTAATCTCTCCTCATACGCCAACCCCTTCATCCCCGGAATCAATCTCCTCTGAACTGCCTCCAATTTCATCACATCCTTCCTGAAAAACGGAGACCAAAACTGGACACAATACTCCAGATGTGGTCTCACCAACACCCTATACAATTGCAACAATACTTCTCTACTATTATACTCCAGTCCTTTTGCAATAAACGCTAATATTCCATTTGCCTTTCTTATTACATTTTGTACCTGCAGACAGACGTTCTGCGATTCATGAACAAAGACACCCAGATCCCTCTGCCCAGACGTACTTTAAATCTGCTTTCCATTTCGATAATAATCTGCCTCACTATTTTTTCGGCTATAATGGATAACCTCACTTATCCACATTAAACTCCATCTGCCAAATTTTGACCCAATCTCCTAGCCTATCTATATCTGTCTGTAAAATCAGTATCTCCCCTTCACTGCCTGCTTTCCCACCTTATTTAGTATCATCCACAAATTTTGCTATGTTACAGTCTGTCTCTGCTTGCAGATCATTTATATAGATTGTAAACGGTTGAGATCCAAGGACTGAACCCTACGGACCCCACTAGTTCTAGTTCGTCAGCCAGAGAAGGACCCATTTAACCCGATCCTCTGCTTCTGTCAGTCAGCCAATCCTCAGTCCAATCTAATATTCTACCCGCAACCCCCTGCGATCTCACCTTTTGGATCAATCTTTTATGCGGCACCTTGTCAAAACACCTTCTGAAAATCTAGATATACCACCTCCACAGGTTCTCCATTATCCACCTTGCTGTTTACATCCTCAAAGAAGTCAAGAAAGTTTGTCAAGCATGACTTACCCGCCATAAAAATATGCTGACAATGGTGGATTGAGTTTTGTCTTTCCAAATGTCCAGTCATCTCCTCCTTAATGATTGATTCCAGCAACTTCCCCACCACAGAGGTCAAGCTAACCGGTCTATAGTTTCATACTATTTGCCCCTCTCCCTTTTTAAATAGGGAATATTTTGAAATATCATAACCAATGCATCCACTATCTCTGCTGCCTGTACCTTAGGGTGCAGTCCATCAGGTCCCAGAGACTTATCTGCCTTAAGTCCCATTATTTTCTACAATACCTTCCCCCTAGTGAAGGGAAAGGGTCAACATTTACTCTAGCTATTACCTAAAACGCACGCCACTCTTGAAAAGCGCTGACTTTGCCCTGTTGAAGGCAATTTTGGTATCCTGGTATATCCAAATTTTGCTGCTTTCTCACCTCCCGATTCTCCTTGGCCCTCTTCAGGACCCTTTCCTCATCCAATAGCTGTGAAAACAGACTATCACTGCTCGAGGTGACTCATTCGCCCATGGTTTCACCCGGAGCGAGCAATGGGCCCAACCCAGCTCGATGGGGGGGACCTGATCCTCCTCCCCCATCAACTTTATAAACATCAACTTGAAGTATCTAATTGGCCTCAGACACTTCACTTCCTCAGGCAACCCCACGATCCTGAGGTTCTGCCATCTCAACCTATTCTGTACGTCCTTGACCTTAGCTCTCAGGCCCTTGTTCCTTTCCTCCACTCTCTGCAGCTCAACATCCAGCAAGGTCAACTGACCATTGTGTTGCGGCAGTGTGTCCTCCACCCCTTCAACACCTCACCATGCTCCCACACCATCTCTGACATCTTTTTCAATGCCTCCTTTATCGGGACCAATGCTTCATCCTCCGACTTTTTGAAATGCTTGCTGAATTGCCTTTCAAATTCGACAGCTATTTCCTCTGTCAGCTTGTCCACTGTAATAGGTGTGGCCCCACCCATCAAGCTTGCCTCCACCATCTTCGATCCTGCTGGACTCTGTACCATACTCAACTCCTCAGAAGAGCTACCGCTCACACCTTTCTTCCCAATATCCTTTCTTGCACATTTGGACATCCTCTCTCCAAAGGCTCTCAAATAGGATGAGTCTGTCCACTAATTACCCCTGGGAACTGGGTGAAAAAGATCAAAACCCAAGGGCTCTAGCGGGAGATCCTTACGTGTGACCTCCTTCTACATGTTGCCATCGGAGGTCCCCCATTATGAATTTCTAATGGTGTTAAACACTAATGATTTGATGATTTACAGTTTGAAATAAAATGTCAAACCAGCACAAAACTTTTTCACTTAGAAAGCATAGTTTTACTGATGTTTGGGGACTCAAATGATTAATACATAGGAAAGTAATGTAATAGATTATTGAGAAACTATCTGGCCAACACCTTTTCTTAGAGCTCCAGTACCTCAGAATTTCCGACTACGCCACTGCTGATGGTTGGGGGAGGGGGTGTCATGGGGGAGGATGAAAGGGAGAGCGTGTGTAGGGTATGGGGAGAAGACAAAGGAGGGAAAAGGAAAGGGGTGGGAGGAAAGGGGAAGGGAGGAGAGAAGTAAGGAGGGAGGTGGAAAGGGGAGAAGGAGGAGGAAAAGAGCGGGAGGAGGAAAGGAGTGAGGAGGAAAGGAGGAAGGGGATAGGAGGAGGAAAGGGGGTAAGGAGGTGGAAATGAAGAGGAGGAGGAAAGGGGGCCAGTCGGTGTATTCTTTCCAGGTCCGGTTGTTCTATAAAGATTTCAAGACTGACTCTGCTAAGTTTGAGAATCCAATAATTATCAACACACTTGGAGCGTGGAGGATGGTCTGCCCATTGGATAAAAGATTTAAATTAACTTCCACGCCCGTTCTCATTCAGGGCAACCCAGATGTCCCACCAGGCCTTATGGGCCATGCATTTGATATCTGGGGAGATAGGGACATGTGTAGGCTGGTAGACATGTTCAGTGGTGCTTGCTTGTCACCTTTTCAGAAGCTATGCCAGCAACTTGTGTAGCAAGACAACTTTGAGACTTTATCCTTAATAAGACAACTGTTCTCTTTGATGCTTCAATCTCCCTGGTGTAAAAAAATCCTGATGTCTGTGGAACCTCAACAGTTAATTAGCAGGTTTTATGACATCTTGTGTTGTAGATCCTGTGTGAATATATTGGGAATGCTGTGGTCTTGGGAGAAAGACTTGGCAGTCAATGCTGGTGAGGAGACCTGGAGTAGTATATGGGAATATGCCAATAAAGGTTTGGCCTATAGGAGAATGAAGGAGACTCAGTTCAAAATATTGCAGTGCTTGCACATCACACTGAGCTTGAGACACAGGTTTGATCCTGCCAAATTGGCAATGTGCCTAAAGTGCCAGGTAGTTGAGGGTGACTACGTGCACTGAGTGTCTTCCTGTGTCAAAATTCAATCCTATTGGCGTGGTGTAGTTTAAAAGCTTGAGACAATATTCGGCATGGCCCTAGAATTTGATCCTTTATTCCTAATTCTGGGTCTCCCAGGTAGGAGAATTATTGACGTTAATGAAAAAAGGCTTTATAACATCCTAACTTTTGTAGCAAGGTCAAATATCCTTTACTCTTGGATTAGCGACAAGTATCCTTTGATTAAAAATTGGCATAAAATAATTATGGAACGCATTCCTATGGAGTTCCTGACTCCCGTACTCTGTTTCAAATCAGATACATTCTGAAAAGTGTGGGACTCCCATCTCAAATTTATAGGCTCGTCTATGATAAAGTCAAGTAGCACCATTGTGAATTTGCTCTATGAAAAGGTGTGCATCTTGTTACTTCATCTACTGTGTTTTATCCTCTTCCCCTCTATTCTCCAGCTGGCCTGTTATATAGTTAGAGGCACAAAGTTTATGAACCAATGTTTGGGCATTCTCCTGCCCTTTTCTATTTTTATGTGTGAAGAAGTAATTGTTCTGTACTGTACCAGTTTTTATATGCCAGATTGTTGCTTTATTTGTAAAGAAAATTATACAACTGTAATAAAAATACATAAAATTAAAAAAAACACAATCTTTATTTAAGGTAGATGAAGAGGGCAATTTGGGCATCTTTAGATATTAGGTATTACACTGCAAGAAGTTAAAAAAACTAGTTCCATTCTTTACTGGAAGTTAAAATCTTCAGTTCTGACAGACAAGCTGCCAAAGTGTAAAAAGTCACCACAAGGACAATCTGTTAGTTGGGGCCAATTTCCAGGCATAAAAGCTACAGATAGTAAAATTTGATGTCTATTCTACAGGGTGGGACAATGTACCAGTTGCTGTGGCTTCAGGATTTCTAAAATAAAGCAGGGAGGAAGGTGATTGATAGCTACACCCCACATATCACTAATTGCAAGACAACATATGTGCCTTTGTAGTGGTTGAATAGTTTAATTAAACATGCAGGCCTTTAATGTAAATGGTTAATTATTCTTATGATCGTTGTTTAGCAGATTTGAGGAAGGTTTGTCGTGGAGTTCCCCAGGGGTCAATGTCGGGACCCTTGTTTTTCCTGATTATATATTAATGACCCTCCGAGACAGTGGTGTTCAGAGCATGATTTCAAAATTTGCAGTTGACACGAAGATTGGAAATGTTGTCAACTGTGATGAGGATAGTTTTGAACTACAAAAGGAAATGGACATGTTGGTCAATTGGGCATGCAAGTGGCACGTGAAGTTCAATGCAGAGAGGTGTGTGGTGATTTATTTTGGCTGGAAGAATATGGATAGAGAGTATAAATAAAGAGAGAAATTCTAAATTCTTAATTGATAGTCAGAGATAACCAGTAAAATAATAATAATAGCTTATTGTCACAAGTAGGCTTCAATGAAGTTACTGTGAAAAGCCCCTATGATTGGTATTAACTCATTTCTTGTAATTGGATCTGAAGTATAACTGTCTACAATCCTTGAATCTGAGCTCTCTGGCGTCCCAGTTTGGAATGTTAATAGGCCTTACTTTGGCTTGTATTAAAGGACTATTTATTTTACTCCAAAAGTCTTTCTCTGGTTTTGTGTGAGTGGAAGATTAACTAGCTGTACGTTTCTCCACAACAGTAGATAATTGGGCGGAATTCTCCTCCCCCCCAACGGCAGGTGGGAGAATCGCCGGGGAGCCGCACGTGACCCGCCACGCCGCTCTGACACCCGCACGCGGTTCTCCCACACCCCCCCCCCCAAATCAGCGCTGTGAGAATCACGGCTGGCCGCTGGGAGAATCGCCACTCGCCGTTTGCACAAGGCCAGCGGCGATTCTCCGGCCCGGATGGGCCGAGCGGCTGCCCCAACACGACAGGTTTCCGTCGGCGCCAGCCACACCTGGTCGCTGCCGGCGGGAACTGTGTGGGAACGCTGGGTGTGGCCTCTGGGGGGGGGGGGTTCCTGCACCGGGGGGGGGGCCTCCAATGGGGTCTGGCCCACAAGCGGTGCCCAACCATCGGCGGTCCAGTTTCTCTAAAGGAGGACCTTCTTTCCTCCACCGCCCCGCAAGATCTATCCGCCATCTTCTTGCGGGGCTACCTCGTGGAGGATGGCAACCGCGTATGCGCGGGTGACGTCATTTATGCGGCGCCAAGGCCCAGCGTGCATAAATTACGCCACGCCACGCCACTCATGGCCCCCCGGGGGCGGGAGAATAGGGGCTGGGGGCAGGCTCCGACGCTGGAGTGAAACACTCCGGTTTTCACTCCGGCGTCAGCACATAGACTCCCATTGGGAGAATCGCGCCCAAGGTACCAGCACTGGATGAGATACATCCAAAGATACTGAGGGAAGTTAAGGGCGAAAACTGCAAGAGACACTAATGATATCTTCCAGTCTTCCTTAGACACAAGGATAGTGCCAGAAGGCTGGAGAGTTGTGAATGTCAGTTCCTTATTCAAAAAGAGGTACAAGGATAAAGCTGGTAACTACAGACCAGTCAGTTTAACTTCAGTGGTCGGGAAACATCTGGAACTACAACTTGGAATAAAGTCAATGGGAAAAGAGACAAGGGCAGGATAATTAAGGAAAGACAGCATGGATTCATTAAGGGTAAAATCATGTTTAACTAACTTGCTGGAGTTTTTTGAGGAGGTAACAGAGAAAGGTGATAAAAGTAACACTGGTGATGTAATGTATATGATTTTTCAAAAGGTATTTGATACAATGCCACACAACAGACTTGTGAGCAAAATTCTAGCCAATGGAATGAAAGGGAAAGTAGACACTTGGATAAGAATTTGGTTGAGTGACAGAATTGAGAGTAGTGATAATTAATTGTTTATCAGATCTGAGGAAGGTTTGTAGTGGACTTCCCCAGGGGTCAATGCTGGGATCTTTGTTTTTCCTGATTATGTATTAATGACCCTCCGAGACTGTGGTGTTCGGAGCATAATTTTAAAATTTGCAGATGATACCAGGATTGGAAATGTTGTCAGCTGTGATGAGGATAGTCTTGAACTTCAAAAGGATATGGACATGTTGATGGATTGGCAGACACGTGGCACATGAAGTTCAATGTAGAGAGGTGTGAGATGATTTATCTTGGCAGTAAGAATATGGAGAGTTTAAATTAAGGGTGAAACTCCAGGGGGTGCAGGAACAGAAGACCCTTGGTCCCTATGTACATAAGTCATTGAAGATGCAGGGCAGGTTGAGAGAGCAGTTCATGAAGCATATCGTACTTGAGGCTTTATTAATGGGGCATAGAGTCCAAGAATAAGGAAGTCATGTTGAACTTGTATAAGACACTAGTTAGGTCTCATCTGGAGTTCCTCATCCAGTTCTGGGTGCCATACCTGAGGAAGGATCAAAGGCATTGTCCAGAGGAGATTCAGAAGAATGATTCCAGGGATAAAGAACTGCAGCCATAGGAAGAATACAAAAGGTTGGGACTTTTTTCCTTGTAGAAAAGGCTAAAAAGAGATTTGACAGAGATCTTCAATTAGTTGCTTGCTTATCCACCACCATTCTCTACTGTACACAACAGAGACTTTGATCCATTGACTACTGACTGCGCATCTACATCTTGATGCTATTGGTGTTCAGGATGCAGGCAACACTGAATTGAGGTCTATTTCCCAGCGGTGTTCCTGTGCTGCTCCTGGCTCACTCTTGTGCACTTGCATTGAGGAAGGTTTATTCACCTGGATTGCTGGTGGTGAAGGAGTGAGGACCAGTTGTGATGCTCCACAATTCTGCTGCTGTGATGGTCTGCAGCAACTTAATGCACAGCGTTATTCCATCTGCCCTTATTCCATCTCACTTAGAGGGTTGCCAACTGTGATTAAATATATTCCTGGAGGTTTCTCACATGACCTTCCCCCAGACTCCAGCTGCTTATCGGCCAATACATCCATCCTTGTGACCAATTGGAAAGCAAAAAATTCTTTACACCATTGTGACAGTCAAACAGCCTCTCTCTACCCGAAAAAAATTTCAATATTTTTTACATCAATATCTTTTGCAAGAGAAATGTTCAAAGAAAATGGCAAAATAAACAATTTCCCTATTATATTTCTCCAGGGTCACACAACGCATTGTCCTGGAGATTGATCCTGAATTCATGGTCACTCCAGGCCAATCCTGGAGGGTTGGGAACCCTATCCTGTACTACAGGGAGATGGTGATGGCAGTATATAATTACCTATATCTCACTTTCCAATCCAGGTAAACTTTCTCTCCTGGAACAGACTTGAGTGTGCAAGTTTGTGAAAGTGTCATTTGGAGCAGGAATGGAGACAGGCTGACAGTTAGAGCTCATTAAAGATGCTGAATACATTCCCGAGTAACCCGTGGGAATGGGATTGGAGGCCGTTTCCCGGCTATAAAGCGGGCTGGTGTTTGGGGGAGTTATTATCCTGATTCAGTAACCAGGATGGGACGTTGGTTGGGTTATTGTTCGCTCTGCCTCCTGGCCGGCTCGTTACTCTCAGCCCAGCCGCCACTCCTCGGGAATGATGTTTGTGTCCCAGAGCCAGGCTGGAGATTTGAGTGCGGTCACTCCGGGGTCAGCAGTACCGAGTGCAGCCGCCAGGGTTGCTGCTTTGACCCGCAGAGCTCCAGTCACCATCCCTGTTTCTACAATCTGAGAAAGAGCTCAGGTAACAAACCCTCTCCTCAGTCTAGGGGGCAGACTAGTGATGAGAAAATCCAACTTGGCAAATCAGGAACTAATCCCGGGATTTGTTGCTGTCTGTGTAATGGAGAATAGGAATGGGGGGAATTACTAACTGGGTTGTGGGGGTAGGTTTAACCTTCCCAACGCAATGATTCCGCTATCATATTGCAGGCGGCTGAGGCTGCTTTGCTGATAGAGAATCGAAAGTATGCGATCAACAAATTGGGTTTAGTTTGGTAATTTTTATGAACGATTGGAGTGTTGATCCTTTAGAGAAATGTCAAACCTACGATTTTTGGGAGTGGTCTGTTCCTACTGAGGAAGAAGTCTGCATGGAGATCACTGGTGCAAGAATCGAGTGGGGGAGTAAGTGGGAGGAGGAGGAATTTCTGAACTGTTTAGGGGAACCTTTTTTGACCGAAATATTTGTAGCCCAGCTGGAAAGGCAGCCTTGCTGCGCAATGAGCTGTCAGTTAGACCAGTATTAATGGGGGAGGGTTTGGGGAACTGATCATTGCATCGCAGGTTTTAGCTTATCTACTAGAACTAAACTTGTAATGGTACAATGTTTGTCTTTAAGGGAGAGATACTTCAAATGAAGGTTGTGAGTCAAAAACAGTGCCCTTGGTGAAACTGATGCGTTTTGGACAGGCAGGCTAGGTAGGGGGTAGCATAGCAGCACAGTGGTTAGCACTGCTGCCTCAGTGCCAGGGACCTGGGTTAATTTCTGGCCTCGGGTCCCTGTCTGTGCAGAGTCTGCATCTTGCATGTTCTCCCTGTGTCTGTGGGTTTCCTCTGGGTGCTTTGGTTTCCTCCCACAAATCCTGAAAGATCTACTTTGGTAATTTGGACCTTCTGAATTCTGTGCACCTGAACAGGTGCTGGAATGTGGTGACTAGGGAACTTTCACAGTAACTTATTGCAGTGTTAATGTAAGCCTACTTGTGACTATATTAATTATGTTGGTGGTGCCAGATTGGATGAGTTCTTGTCAATAGTGGGTAATGGTATTGAAATCCTATAATCAAGAAAAAATAAAATTTGAGCTGTTGTAATTTTGAAGTGGCAGATTGAGCAGGACTGTTTTTGAAGAAGCAGTTGGTTGAATAATAACAATAGACAAGCCCCTAGTCGCCACATTCTGGTGCCTGTTTGGGGAGGCTGGAACTGGAATTGAACCCACACTGCTGGCCTTGTTCTGCATTACAAGCCAGCTGTCTTAGCCCACTGTGCTAAACCAGCCCTGCTGGTGGTGGATGCAGTCTATGTAGATTTGTGTTTGAGAAATATCACCAGGCTGGATAATGGGGAACAGAACAGCTTTGTAACAAAGTCAACAGAATGGGCAAGACAGATGGAGTTTGCTAGAAGTGAGGTGATCCATTTTAATTGTGGGGGAGCTATGATTCTGATGTTTACAAGCATGTGGTGGTGGGAGGAATGCAGGTGAAGATAACAGGGCTTGGTGAGTAATTGGCAAACCATATGCTTGGGCTTATCAAAAGATTGGGATTGTTCTCTTGGAGCAAGTGGAGGCGGGGTAGTTGGATTGTAGGTGTACATGATTACTGGTTCCACTAGCTGATGGCAAGAACTAGAGGCACTGCTTTTAACATCTTTGGGGCAATGGAATGTGAGGAAATATTTTCTTCTGCAGCAAGGTGGTCATCTCTCTCCAGGGTGGTCTTGTCTTTAGGGATGAGGTGTTTAGTTCTCAGCTCACTACTCCAATGCCTGATTTTCCTGTGATTGGTCAAAAATGCACCCTTGATGATTTCCTCCAATCAAACCATGGTTGGGCTGCAAGAGGCAGATGAGCAGTTTGTGGCTTTGTCAGTGATCTTTTGAGGTCCCTAACCACCAATAGCAGCAGTGGAAATGATTTTCTCTCTTTGCAGTGTGCACAGCTGATGGTCAGTTCCTCATCGTGATCTCCAGGAACCTGACCCGTCCTGCCCTCAACCTGTCATCTCTGTATGTGAAGGATGGACAAGAGGCCGAGTGCAAGCCTAAAGTAACCACTGCCGAATTTGTGGTTTTCCACTTTCCAATTACCTCTTGTGGCTCCAGCAAGCGGGTGAGTATTGAAGGGTCAAAGCATTTTCCCAGTAAAGGAGTCTGCTTCTTATTAAAACGGCCTCCTCATTGCAGGAGGAAGATAGATCCTTGGTATATGGAACAGATGTCTTGGGAAAGAGGATGATTCAGACTGGGAAGCTGGGCTCAGTGACCCGGGACAGCACCTTCAGGTAGGCAGATGGTGGGAAATGTTGGTATTGGGAGGGGATGTGTTACTGAATGAAGCTCCACCTACTTCTGTCTCTCTGCAGCCTGCATGTCCAGTGCAAGTACACAGGGAGTCAAGAGACTGGCTTACAGATCAATGTCACAGTTTACACTGTATCTCCTCCACCTCCTGCTTCTGAAGATGGGATTCTGGAACTGGAATTGCGAATAGCAAAAGGTAGAGCTTGCCTGGGTAATGGTTTATGGAAGCAGTGGGATGTATCCATACTGGGAGTGACTGGTTCTTGTGTCTGCCCTCAGATGGTGACTACAGATCCTGGTATGTGGATAGTGACTATCCCATTCAGAGGATCCTTCAGGAACCAGTGTTTGTGGAGGTTCGAGTCTTGGATCGCACTGACCCAATGATTGTCCTGAGGCTGCATGACTGCTGGGCAACTCCTGTTCCTGCCCCTGACCATGAGGTGCAATGGAATCTCCTGGTGGATGGGTGAGTATGAATGGGGAAAAGAACAATATGATTATTCATTCCGATCTCTTACCCTTGCCTCGGTAGCCACAAACCCACAGAGAGAGAATTCTTGACCCAAGAGTCTCTGGCAACTGAATCCAGTCATTAGGTTACATAAGTCGCACCAAACCTGTCTGCTCCCTTCTGGGACCAGTTTAATTTCTTGCTAACTTTGCAGAGTCCGCGTCAACTTAATACTCCAGGATTTCTGGTGGTGGTTATGAAGGAGTGTGGTGTGGGGGATGGGTTTAGTTCCGAGTAGGGTGTTGGAACAGGTGAGACCCGTGAGGGAGGAAAAATACTTTTTTTGTGCACTATTTGTATATTGTGTTTATGGTTTTATAACAGAAGAAACAATGAAATGATTATATTAAAAAAACAACGAAAACCTAGCTCCACTCGTGTGTTAGATGGAAGATACATGTGGTCTATTTTAATTTCCTCTACAATCCAGCAGCCTTTTATAGCCACCATGGCTACATTCTTCAGGCATGATAACCCAAGTGAGCTGAATGTCTTTAAATTGGAATCTCACTGGGCTTGTTACCCCAGTGGTTCTATACCTTTGACACAGATAAACCATGTAAATGATCCCATTTTCTGGTACAATATTTTGGCTTTGTGTCATCCACTATTATTCAACATGGAATTCTCCCTACACTGGGAAAGCCAGCTTGGAACACTGGTGTGAACTAATTGGGAAACATTTCATTGAACTGCCTCACCAATACTGCCAGGAAATGTCTGATGGATCAAATGCCCTCTGATCGCACGCTCTCTCGTTTTTATAGGTGTCCCTATGAGGGTGATAACTACCAGACTCTTCTACACCCAGTGGGTGTGTTTTCTGGCCTGAAGTTCCCAACACATCACAAACGGTTTGAAGTGAAGACCTTTGTTTTCTTGGATGGAGAGTTGAACCAACCTCTCTCTGGACAGGTAACCACACTGAAGAATAATCTGAGCCAAGACTTGCTTTTACTGGTTTAGTTTATTAACAGCCTAGTTCATCTTGTAAGGGTCCTTGGTACTGTATATTCCTTTTTTACTGTTACATTTTTGATCCATGGATGTTTAATGGACCTAATTCAAACAAAAGTTTCCAGAAGGCTGTGCTGTTGATTGGTAACTTAATTGGCTGGTTTCAATGCTCTGCCCAGTAAGAGATGCTGATTGGATCCCACTGGCATGTTCTCAGTCACCAGGTTCCAGTTTGGTTTTGCAGCTCTGATGGATTCTCTCCCTCCAGCTAAACTCTCTTCAGAAGAGGGTGGACTTTCTCTCCAGTAACTTTGTGCTGTTCTCTAGAGGCTGCAGAGGCCCTGTGAGCCTCTGGCTGAATGCCTGGTCCTTGCAGAAAGCTAACTGCCAGTGAAGACTGAATTTTCTAACCTGCTGGGACCCTGAATGATCTTTCTTCAAAGAAAACCATTAGCAGCTGGAAATTAAGTCGTGTGCTGAGGTCTGTCACCCGGATAATAAAAAGGAGTAGTACATTAGCTTATCAAGTTGTGATTACTAATTCCATCATTATCCTTAAGAACTGTTGGTTAATTCACTTCTGGGACACGAGTGGGGCCCAGGTGTTGTAACAATCTAGCTAAATAAAGCTCACCCTAAAATAACCTTTATCCTTTCAGGTTTACCTGCACTGCAGTGCTGAAATCTGTTCGCCCTCTGATCAGGATGACTGTACACCCAAATGTGGCCAAAGTGAGTTCTTGTTTAATATCTACTAAGTCAGAATTAAGCTTCATCAAAGCACATTAATTTTCGGTGCAGTAACCAACACCCTTTCAACTTATCTGCACCCTAAATATATGCTTGGTTGTGTCAGTAAGCATTCGGCCAAGTCTATGTTACTAGTTCTCCATCTTGGGAGATTCGCCTGGGTCAGAAATGTAACTTTCTTCCCAATAGAGAGACGTAGGAGCATCAATGACTACAAGGGAACATTAGTGAGTGCTCCTGGTCCCGTTTTCCTGGAAGATGAGAGTCACAAGTCAAAGAATCTGCATGAAGCAAATGGTAAGTAGAGCCTTTTCAATATGTCACCTGTCAACTCTTCACAAATATCATGTCCTCCAATATCTTGTCTTATCTCCCACTAGGTGCTGCTGAATCTCCTTCCTGGGTTCTGCAAGGAGTATCCATTGGCTTAATGATGCTCTCTCTGTCCCTGCTGGTGGTGGCTGCAGTGTTCATGAAGAGACCAAGAGCTGTTGCTTCTCAATGTAATGAAATTGAACTGTAGACTCTGAATAAAAATCCAACTAACCAGAGACACATTTGCCTTGCATTTTACTGAATCATTTGTCAGCTGCAGTCGGACAATTCAGCTGACTTTTAAAATTGTACATGATGTGGAGATACTGGGGTGGGCACAGTAAGGAGTCTTAAATATTTTTATTTGCAATTTTAATAACTATAACATTGACATGGTAAAATAACCCCCCCACCCCCAAGTCCCTCCGTAGTACCAAGTCTGTCTTCCAACACCAAGTTTTGTTTCACTAGCTTTTGGAATGCTGCTCCTTCACCCAGTGATTTGAAACAACCTGTTGGACTTTACAGGCAAATTTAAAACACCAGATTAAACAACCCCAAGGAATAATGACTGATACATAGAATAAACTTTGTTTTAAACATACATTGGCTCTGTTGCATCACACCTGTAAAGTGGGCCTTTGTGCTCCCCCTAACCAAAATCTATTTGGTTGTGGGTCAGGTGAACTCCTGTTCTCTCAATCCTGGCCCATAATAAATTGGGGGCTCTTGGGATAAAAGTCAATCTTTTGTGATTGGGTTGGCTTGGTGAACTAAAGACTGAGGGGTGAGCATTGTTTGCTTTTCAGGTGTGGTATACCAGTTAGTAGGGAGTGTGTTGTGGGCAAATGGCTCTTTCAGAGGCTCTGAGGTTTTTGGGGGGTGGAGAAGGTCTCACGCAGTACCTTAAGACTTTTTTTTTTTAAAAAAAAGGCTTTTGGATTGGGCAAAAACATTGCAGTTAGTGTTACCTGACAGTGCACAAAAAGAAGATACTTACGGTGCTGGCTGAGCATTTTAAAATTGCCTGAGAGTCTGACTGGCAAAATTCAGTTACAAATCAAGCAACTTGAACATGAAAAAGAATTTTAAAGCCGCTTGAATATGAAAAGAGATACAGATCGGGGAAAAAGAAAAGGAGAAGAAAGAAACAAAATAGCTCCAGCAGAACAAAAAGAAAGAAAGTGAGATCAGGGGAAAAGAGTTTAAACTTCAGAAAATGGCCATGAAACATAAAAATACAGAACAGGCCCTTTGGCCCACAATGTTGTGGCGAACCAAGATTTTGTACAGCTACATCTCACAGCTCTTAAATTCAATTCCTCTGTTAATGAACGCTAGCACACCATAGGCCTTCTTCACAGCTCTATCCACTTGAGTGGCAACTTTTAAAGATGTATGAACATCGACCCAAGATCTCTCTGCTCCTCCACATTGCCAAGAACCCTACTGTTAACCCTGTATTCCGTATTCATATTTGTCCTTCCAAAATGGACAACCTCGTACTTTTCAGGGTTAAACTCCATCTGCCACTTCTCAGCCCAGGTCTGCCATCCCATTTATGTCTCTTTGCAGCCGACAACAGCCCTCTTCACTATCCATAATTCAACCAATCTCCGTATCATCTGCAAATTTGCAGGCACTTGACTAAATATGATATTAACAGCTCCATTCAAATAGGAACTGTGGAAAGTTACGGAAACGTGAAATGCAATCAAACACTAACATTGCCCACAATCATTCCTCTGCTTCTTAAAACAAGTTACAAAGGTTTTTTTTCTTGTCGGGTATGTAATAAATAGAGCATCTAATATTAATACACCCTCACTCTTGGCTGTGCTCTATTCTAAACTCTTGTATTTTAAACAGATTTTGGCCTTTATACAGGAAAATCTCAGAGGATTTATGTGCACAATAGGCCCTTTTTACATTCTTCAAACATTTCAGAACCTTTGTTCCCATCAAACTTTAGCACGTTATAAAGCTCCATTGTGAAGGGTTTATTTACAATGACGAATAGCGCGCTCTTTTAAGGTGACCTTTGAACTCAGTTAACAGTGGCAGATGCAGTCTTGATTGGTTAAGTGCCCCCAAACCCAGTTTAGCCTCTTCACCCAGGCTGTACACACTCCAGAGCCATCAAACTCAACCTTTATTCTGTTCACAGAATCGGCAAAGCATCACAGCAGCCCATTGACCAATAAAACGGAAGAAGCACGGAGAAGATGAAAGCTGGTAAGAGTAACTATTAACTAGCTGTGCTCTACTTCCCCTTGCTGGTGTGTACATGTTTAATGTGAGTCACTCAGCAACATTGCCTGATTCGTGCAAGAGTCTGACAATCTTTTACACTTCATTGTCTCAGGGATATTGGGTGTAAAATGGTCGCAATGGAGACCCAAATTCAGAATCAACATCCTGCATTGCAAAAGCATCTGAAAAGTGTCCTCCCAGAAATTGAGTTGAAACATTTCCCAGCTGTTCCTGGCAGTCCCTAAAATACATAGCGGCACCCTTACAAGAATGACACTCTCTTTTGGCGCTCCAAGTAAGACAAGAATTAATATCAACCACAAACGCTGAAGGTTTTGAGAGGACAGGTAACTGACTGAGACAGCAGTACCACACATACACACACATGTATATTCACACACACATACATGTATATTTACACACATATAGAATCATAGAATCAGAATCATAGAATCCCTACAGTGCCGAAGAAGGCCATTCAGCCCATCGTGTCTGCCCAACCCTCTGAAAGAGCACCCTAACCTAGGGCCCCCCCCCCCCCCCCCCCGCCCTATTCCTGCAACCCCACTTACCTTTGGACACTAAGGGGCAACTTAGCATAGCCAATCCACCTAACCTGCACATCTTTGGACTGTGGAAGGAAACTGGAGCACCCGGAGGAAACCCACACAGATACGGGGAGAAGGTACAAACTACACACACACACACATTTTGACATGAAAGGTTTTGCCCTCTGATCATTAGGCACTCCCTTCTGTAGATGGATATAAAAATAATATAAAATAGTCTTTATTATTGTCACAAGTAGACTACATTAACACTGCAATGACGTTACTGTGAAAAGCCACTAGTCGCCAAACTGGCGCCTGTTCGGTGTTTCAGCACTTGTAGGAGGAAACCAGATCACCTGGAGGAAACCCACGCAGACACAGGGAGAACATGCAGACTCCACACAGACAGTGACCCAAGCAGGAATTGAACCTGGGATCCTGGCGCTGTGAGGCAGCAGTGCTAACCACTGTGCTACTGTGCCACCTTACACAGATACATATACTCAAAGAACAAAGAAAAGTACAGCACAGGAGCAGGCCCTTCGGCCCTCCAAGCCCGTGCCGGCCATGCTGCCCGACTAAACTACAATCTTTTACACTTCCTGGGTCCGTATCCCTCTATTCCCATCCTATTCATGTATTTGTCAAGATGTCCCTTAAATGTCACTATCGTCCCTGCTTCCACCACCTCCTCCGGCAGCGAGTTCCAGGCACCCACTGCCCTCTGTGTTTTAAAAAAAAAAAAAAAAAAACTTGCCTCGTACATCTACTCTAAACCTTGCCCCTCTCACCTTAAACCTATGCCCCCTAGTAATTGACCTCTCTACCCTGGGGAAAAGCCTCTGACTATCCACTCTGTCTATGCCCTTCATAATTTTGTAGACCTCGATCAGGTCGCCCCTCAACCTCCGTCGTTCCAGTGAGAACAAACCAAGTTTATTCAACCGCTCCTCATAGCTAATGCCCTCCATGCCAGGCAACATCCTCGTAAATCTCTTCTGCACATTCTCTAAAGCCTCCACATCCTTCTGGTAGTGTGGCGACCAGGATTGAACACTATACTCCAAGTGTGGCCTAACTAAGGTTCTACACAGCTGAAAATGAAATAAAATGAAAATCGATTATTGCCACAAGTAGGCTTCAAATGAAGTTACTGTGAAAAGCCCCTAGTCGCCACATTCCGGCGCCTGTTCTGGGAGACTGGTACGGGAATTGAACCGTGCTGCTGGCCTGCCTTGGTCTGCTTTCAAAGCCAGCTCTTTAGCCCTGTGCTAAACCAGCTGCAACATGACTTGCCAATTCTTGTACTCAATGCCCCGGCCAATGAAGGTAAGCATGCCGTATGCCTTCTTGACTACCTTCTCCACCTATGTTGCCCCTTTCAGTGATGTGTGGACCTGTACACCTAGATCTCTCTGACTTTCAATACTCTTGAGGGTTCTACCATTCACTGTATATTCCCTACCTGCATTAGACCTTCCAAAATGCATTACCTCACATTTGTCCGGATTAAACTCCATCTGCCATCTCTCCGCCCAAGTCTCCAAACAATCTAAATCCTGCTGTATCCTCTGGCAGTCGTCATCGCTATCCTCAATTCCACCAACCTTTGTGTCGTCTGCAAACTTACTAACCAGACCAGTTACATTTCCCTCCAAATCATTTATACATACTACGAACAGCAAAGGTCCCAGCACTGATCCCTGCGGAACATCACTAGTCACAGACCTCCAATTAGAAAAGCACCCTTCCATTGCTACTCTCTGCCTTCTATGACCTAGCCAGTTCTGTATCCACATTGCCAGCTCACCCCTGATCCCATGTGACTTCACCTTTTGTACCACTCTACCATGAAGGATCTTGTCAAAGGCCCTACTGAAGTCCAGATAGACAACATCCACTGCCCTACCTGCATCAATCATCTTAGTGACCTCTTTGAAAAACTCTATCAAGTTAGTGAGACACTACCTCCCCTTCAGAAAACCATGCTGCCTCTCACTAATACGTCCATTTGCTTCCAAATGGGGGTAGATCCTGTCTCGAAGAATTCTCTCCAGTAATTTCCCTGCTATTGACATAAGGCCCACCAGCCTGTAGTTCCCTGGATTATCCTTGCTTCCCTTCTTAAACAAAGGAACAACATTGGCTATTCTCCAGTCCTCCGGGACATCACCTGAAGACAGTGAGGATTCAAAGATTTCTGTCAAGGCCTCAGCAATTTCCTCTCTAGCCTCTTTCAGTATTCTGGGGTAGATCCCATCAGACCCTGGGGACTTATCTACCTTAATATTTTTCAAGACGCCCAACACCTCATCTTTTTGGATGTCAATGTGACCCAGGCTATCTACACACCCTTCTCCAGACTCAACATCCACCAATTCCTTCTCTTTGATGAATACTGATGCAAAGTATTCATTTAGTACCTCGCCCATTTCCTCTGGCTCCACACATAGATTCCCTTGCCTATCCTTCAGTGGGCCAACCCTTTCCCTGGCTACCCTCTTGCTTTTTATCTACGTGTAAAAAGCCTTGGAATTTTCCTTGACCCCTACTAGCCCTCCTGATTCTTTGCTGAAGTTCCTTCCTACTTTCCTTATATTCCACACAGGCTTCGTCTGTTCCCAGCCTTCTAGCCCTGACAAATGCCTCCTTTTTCTTTTTGACGAGGCCTACAATATCTCTTGTTATCCAAGGTTCCTGAAATTTGCCATATTTATCCTTCTTCCTCACAGGAACATGCCGGTCCTGAATTCCTTTCAACTGACATTTGAAAGCCTCCCAGATGTCCGATGTTGATTTACCCTCAAACATCCGCCCCCAATCTAGGTTCTTCAGTTCCCACCTAATATTGCTTTAATTAACCTTCCCCCAATTTAGCACATTCACCCTAGGACCACTCTTATCCTTGTCCATCAGCACTTTAAAACTTACTGAATTGTGGTCACTGTTCCCGAAATGCTCCCCTCCTGAAACTTCTACCACCTGGCCGGGCTCATTCCCCAATTCCAGGTCCAGTACAGCCCCTGTCTACATATTGTTTTAAGAAGCCCTCCTGGATGCTCCCATCACAACAACCCTGTTGTTTTTACTCTTTTCCAAAATCTGTCTACCTATCTGCTCCTCTATCTCCCACTGGCTGTTGGGAGGCCTGTAGTAAACCCCGAACATTGTGACTGCACCCTTCTTATTCCTGATCTCTACCCATAGAGCCTCACTGCCCTCTGAGGTGTCGTAGTGCACTTCTGACCTATTGCTCCGGTGCCCACCCCCTGCCATACTAGTTTGAACCCTCCCGTGTGACACTAGCAAACCTCGCGGCCAGGATATTTATGCCTCTCCAGTTTAGATGCAACCCGTCCTTCTTAACAGGTCACACTTCACATATACACACATAAATGCACACACACATATATTCACATATACACACACGCACATGCATGTATATTCACACACATCTCCACACATATATTGACATACCTTCACATGTTTGTGGACATGATTATGCGCATATGCAGGTACACATTCTCCCAAGCGCAGTCTTGCATGCAGCACCCCCACAATATACATTCCCATTCACATCCCCATCCATATACCCGGACACAAACACTCGCCCAAACACACACAACACACATACACCACCCCACTCACTTACATATGCTCCCATTTATATATACATCTACAGAAGGTAGCACCTTTCATGTCAGTCTGTGTGTGTGTGAGTGTGTGTGTATGTGTAAACAAGGCATTCATCCATCAAACCCATCATGTAATAGAGTGAGAAACTTCAAACTCAAGGATGTTTTCATGTGGTGATACTGCACAATGTGGTTCATCGCATGAGCTGAATAAAGTACAGGAGATTAATAAGGGACAACTGGACGAGGAACTTCCATTCCAACCTTACTCCCTGCTACATCGAATAAGGATTATATATAAGAAAGGTTTGCATTTATATAGCACCTTTCAAAATCTGAGGATATCCCAAAGTGCTTTACAACCAATGGAATATTATTGATTGTGATGCTGTTGTTGGAATTGTGCAGCGATTTGTACAGACTTATCCCACAAACAGCAATATGATCATGATCATCTGTTTTGTAGTATTGGCTTGAGGGATAAATATTGGACAGGGCACGGGGAGAATGCCCCCCATCTCTTCTTCAAATATCATCACAGGATCCTTCATCTGCACTTGGGAGGGCAGACGGGGCCTCAGTTCAACAACACATCGGAAAGATAGTGCTTTTGACAGTGTAACACTCCCTCGGAGTGGCACTAGGAGTGCAAACCTCGATTATGTGCCCAACTCTCTGCGGTGGAACTTTGAAACCACCGACATCCTGACTCAGATGCAAGATAGAAAGATCCACAAGGTTGACACTTAAAAAGAGAAATTTCTGATCCATGTCACTTGTTACCTTGTCTCTTGGGCTGAACATGGAGCTGTGATCATTCTTAGTCCCATCGATCCAAGGTGCATACAGTAACACACATTTATATAGTGCCCTTCACATAGTAAAATAAGCATCACACGGGCACAATATCAAACAAAGTTTGATTCCGAAGCTCATAAGGAGGTATTAAGAAACAAGAGCAGAAGGAGATCATTCGGCCCTTGAACTGCTGCGCGAAGCGATATGATCAAAGCTGATCTTCTGCCTCAACTTTAATCCAGGACAGGTGAGCAGAAGTTTAGTGAGATGTACCGGGAGACAGCGGGTTGTTTTTAAGGAGCATCTTCAAAGAATGGAAAATGAGGCAGAGAGGTATAGTTGAAGGAATTTCGGATCTTAGAGCTGAGGGAGGTGTAAACATAGCCAGCAATGATGGAGTTATTAAAATGGGAGTGAACAAGAGGTCAATTGGAGGGAGAGCAGATATCTCGGAAGATTGCTGAGCTAGAGGAAATTACAGAGGTAAGGAAGGTTGAGCCATGCATACTTTAAGTCAGACACTGAACATTCAGTGCCCTCTTGCCGAAAGACCCAGACAACACATACAGCTTTGACAAGGGGTCATCTGGACTCAAAACATTAGCTCTTATCTCTCCCGAAAGATGCTGCCGAGATTTTCCAGCATTTTCTCTTTGGTTTCAGACAACATGGGGCAGCATGGTAGAATAGTGGTTAGCATTGTTGCTTCACAGCGCCAGGTTCCCAGGTTTGATTCCCGGCTTGGGTCACTGTCTGTGCAGAGTCTGCACATTCTCCCCGTGTCTGCGTGGGTTTCCTCCGGGTGCTCCGGTTTCCTCCCACAAGTCCCAAAGGACATGCTGTTAAGTAATTTGGACATTCTGAATTCTCCCTCTATGTACCCGAACAGACGGCGGAATGTGGCGACTCGGAGCTTTTCACAGCAACTTCATTGCATTGTTAATGTAAGCCCACTTGTGACAATAAAGATTTTGATTATGTTTGCTGTGGTACTGAGGTGGATTTTGCTTTAATTTTTACGCTGATGTAGTGTGGAAAATCTATCAGAAGAACAGTACTTGGCCCCTCCAGGCTGTTTTGCTGCTATTTAATGAGATTATGGTTGATTTGTGAGCGAACTCCATTTATCCAACAGCAAGTTCTACCACAATCACTGTGCCTCCACGAGGTGGCCACTGATACACGGAATACGCAGTAGTCCACACAGGCACAGAAAACCAATGACGCTGCCCCCCCCCCCCCCCCCCCCAGCTTTGATTTATTCCACCACAGTCAAAACCCAGACATCTGGATTCTTTCCTGTGACACCTTTAAAGTTGCCTTTAATTGTTTGCAGACAATTGAAAGAAGCTGGAGTTCGTGCTAATCTTGTACATTGTTCCCAATATTGATGTTTATCCAGCTAGCTGCTGGATGTCCCCTAACTCAGACACACCAACTGAAGGATCAATTTGATAATGGTTCACTTACGCACACCACTCCCCCACTGCCCCGGCTCCAGCTCAAAAGGATCTGGCAAGCAATTGAACACAGATTATTTTGAAAAGGTGAATGGTCCTGCTGGGGAAAAGGTGTTCAATGGTGTCAACTGCACATGGACAGATGTGCGTTGTGTGTAAACGGCACAAAGGTGCAGTTTCATGTTCATTTTGGAAGGGAGAGCAACAGAGAACAGTATTATATAAATGGAGAACACTGATAGAAAGGTGTAATACAAAGGGACTTGGGGGGACTTGCGCACAAAACACAGAAAGCCAGCAAGCAGGCACAGCAGGTGATCAGGAAGGCTAATGGAATGTTGGCACTAATTTCAAGGGGGTTGGAGTTGGGAAGTCTTGCTACAACTGTACAAGGTCCTGGTGAGACCACATCTGGAGTACTGTGAGCAGTTTTGGTCCCCTTATTTAAGGAAAGATATTGGGCGCGATCTTCACAAAAGGGAACAAAGTCCCTGAACGAGTGCATTTAGTCGCGTGTTTCCCAGCACTTGAGGTGCTAGGAAACACATGGCTACTCAACGCGACTTGTGTTGCATAAGGGGCCTGAATGGGGAACGCATGACCAAGGCCGCACATAGCCCATTTTTTACAATGGGGAGCTCTGCTCGCCGGAACTCCCAATTGTAGCAAGAGAATGGGGCGCCATTTTTAAATGGCGTCCTGATCTCCGAGGTCCCCATAAGAATGTCCCCCTCTGCCCAGCCTGAACACAATATGGGAGGCCCTCCCCTGCACCCCACCCAACACCCACACCGGGCAATCCCGGCCTGATCGCGCACGCGCAAAAAATGTCAGCTTGACACCTTGCCAATGTGACAGTGCCCCAGACAGCTGGCAGTGCCACCTGTGCATCTTGGAAGTGCCAGGGTGTCACTACCAAGGTACCAGGTTGGCACTGCTAGGGTACCCAGGTGGCACCAGCAGTGCCAGGACACCACCCTGCCCAAAGGGCATGCAGCTGGGGCCCTCTGATCCCTGCCTCCGCAAGTAACCATTAAAGACCTATCATCGTTTATTGGTTAAATGTTTGTTTGCAGTTTTAAAAGCTGCCTCATTAACACTGATTTTCAACCAATTATTTGACAACTTTAAAAAAATGTTATTGTGTTAATCTGACAATTGTGTTCACGAAGGAGTCACAATGATGTCGCAGGGCAAAACAGCACAATTGAGCACGTACGAGTTTGTCAGCATCGGTCATCACCAGGCTTTAAGAAACATCAAAGGCCTGAACATAGAAAGCATCACTCTCTTTCTCACACACATCGGCAAGCAGTATGAACTGCTTTGGTGCACTGTCACGTGTCAAGATCTGCTGCTATTTTGTTCAACTAGACCTCAGAAAGAGTGATGGATTGGCAAGATGTGTTGCTGAAACAAGGCTGGTCAAGGCGCTGCGAGAGCTAACTTCTCTCCTTTGACTACTGCCAAGATGTTATTAATATCTACTGCAGCCACTGAAGAAAGCAGGGGCTGAGGATTAATGTCACATTGAAAGGCTGGCACTTTCTACGATGAATCACTGTCTCATTGAAGAGCCATCTTAGTCTGCACATGTAACTTTGAGAGGGGGGGGCTGAAACCCACAAGCCTCTGACTCAGAGGTGAGAGTGCGACCCACTGAGCCAAGCTGCCTCTGCGTTTCTGCAGAATCTTAGTGTCATCTGGTGTGAATCAGCAATTAGCTCAGTGCCAGAAAACATGTGAAAAGCAGAGCGTCCATGAAACATGGAACTGGATCACTGTGTATGATAGGCACATCACTTTTGCCAAGAAATTAATGTGCTGAGTCATTCAAATGGTGAGTTTTATGAGCACCATGCTTTGATCAGTAATGCAAGGCTTTGAAATTTGAGAACAAAGTACCACCCACATAATCGACTTATTATTGTTAGTAACATATCGTCTAGTGACAGCATGCAGCTCACCTTCCAGAACGAGGGTCAGGGGATAAATAATGGGGCATCAGAACGTGCCATAACATACTGATAGCACTAGGGTTACATTCAAATACAATGTGGTGGGAATGACTGGGGTGATTTTTAATATCCCTGCCTGGGCGATTACCTGGCCTAGCGACTGACTTGACAGGTTTTTAATGACTGTCCTACAGATGTCACGGTCTAGATATAACCCGGAGTTAATCAATTCAATTCCACAATTTGCCCCAGTAGCACCTTAACTCACAATTTATGCCTGAATAGTTGGCTCAGCATATGGTCTAGGAAGTCCTAAACGTATTGCTTCAGTTCTTGTTCCATCACCATTTTACATATTCCTGCATTATCAGAGTTTATCCATCTTCAAATAGAAGTCTGTATTCAGAACCACACTGGGATTTTTTATCTATTACTGAATTCATAATGTTATTCACTCCTGGAATATGGGTGTCATTAGCAAGGGCAGCATTTTTTATCCGTCCTGCGTTCTCTTTGCGAAGAAGGTGGTGAGCTGCCTTCTTGAACCGTTGCAGTCAGCGTGGTGTTGGAACAGCTACGGTGCTGTTAGAGAGGGGGTTCCAGCATCTTGATCCAGTGACAGTGAAGGAATGGTGATATGTGTCCAAATCAGAGTGAGGAGTGACTTGGAGGGGAACTTAAAGTGGAGATGATGATGTTCCCTTGCACCTGCTGCCCTTTTTGTCTAGTTTTTTGAGGTCACAGGTTTGGGAGAGCTGGTGTTGTGACAACCTGGGCTTGTGTGTGGTCAATTCCAGCTCCGCTTGACCCGGACTCGCAACAATTAGATTCTATTTAAAATACCCGAGGTCGTTGGTTGAGCCCAAGCCCCTTCCCCCTTTCTTACTCGCCCCATTCTCTACACACATAAACACACACAGACAAATAACACAGAGGGGAAATGGAGGTGGAAAGGAAAATAAAAATATTAAGAAAAATAAAAGGATAAGGATCTTTGATGTACCAGGGTGACTTCCAGTCAATGTCTTTCCAAAGTTCAAGGTTTCATTTGGTACTTCTTCCTTCTAGACTTGAGATGGTTTTCTCTGACAAGGTTGTTTACCTTCTCTGCAGACTCAGCATCATTTCAAGTTCACAGCAAAGGATATGCCTGGCACTCACTGCTTTCAGAGCAATAGAACCGTTCTTTCAATTCAGCCAGCAGGAGGGCGGGAGTTCCTTTCATGTCCAAGGTCTAAACACTTCTGCTAAGTTCTCTCAGAAACGCGGGAACCAATCACTGACTGTTGTCAGGCAGAACACTGTCCCTGGCCAACCCACCAGTTGCCAGTTAACCAATTGAACCGAGTCCCTCCGAAGCTGGTTCCTAAGATCCACTTGGCACTGAAGCATCTGGCTTCTCCCTTCCAAAATACAAAACCTGGGAACACAGTGTCCTGGCAAGCAGGCTGTTTCAACTTCTGCTTAGAGGCACATTCCGATTATGGGTGCATGGACCAACAACAATAAAAAGAAGAAATGGGAACAAATAAATAACCGGAAGAACTATGTAATCTATGTAAACTCTTACACTGTTAAAGAAGCTTTGATTAGTTGCAATAGTGCATATTGTGGATGACGCATGCTGGAGCTATGGTGGTTCAGAATCACTGTCATCATGAACTCTCCCTCCATATGCAAACTGTTACAAAACCCTGGGCAACTGCATAGTCAATTCCAGTCCCACTTTACCCGGAGTCGCAACACAAGTGCATTAACCAATAATTCTTAGAAAAATACCTAAAGTCTCTGGCCGTTGCTGCCCAATAACTACAGTCACCAGGATTGTAAATTTGAACACAATTAGTTTTTTTTATTAATAACAAAAACTATAAAGAAACATGCAGCAAATACAAATGGTTAACTATCAGCTAATTCTTTATTCTCCACTTTAACTTGTCCCCACCCTCTACGTACACACAGGACAGATAAACACAAAGGGGAGAAGAAGGGTGAAAATCATGGGGAAAAGAGACTTTGTTTCAGTTGGTGGTCTTTCGCACCTTTCTCTTCTTAAAACATTGCTTTCAGTTTGAGGTTTTTACTGTAGATTCATTCAGGTCTCTGCAGCTTCATAAATACAGCACTCACAGCCTTTCTAGAGAGATAAAGAGAGAGATGGAGAGAGAGATAGAAGGGTATCTAAGGCTCAACTGCTCCCTGAGTTGTTTAAGAATCATCCCACCGGGGTAGGATCCAATCACCACCTATTACAGGGCAGACTACGGCCTTTTGACCAAATCATTGGCCACCAGCTAATCAATCAAACCGAGTCCCACCCCATCTCTCTCTCTCTCTCTCTGGTGCCGAAATGTCTGAGGTTCGAACTAGCAGAGTGTTCTCTCCTGTAACTTCTGAATTCCTCAATCTCTTTTCTGCTTGACTTAAAGACACATGTCCATTTATCACCCATGGATCAAAAATGCTAATGGCAAAATAAAAGAAAGGGGAAATAAGGCAAGAACCAGGAAGGAACCTTACAAAAGCAAGATCTTTCTGTTTGTGCAGTATTGCCCCCACCTCTGACAATAGATTACAACAGCTGTGCAGACACTGAACAAAAGAAAGTAATTTCACAAACTGACTTTTTAATCATTGGTTAATGAAGCTTAGAGTAATTCACCACAAGCAACTCATTGGCATGATTCACTGCACTCGAAGGGCTGTTAACTGCTGTCCTCACATCTCACACCCATGATATACTCCAGATTTCCTCTTCCACAAGGTAATCCACTTGAATCTGAAACAATCCAAACACCAGAACAGTATGAAAGAACAGAATCAGAAAGAGCTTGCATTTATGTAGCGCCTTTCACCACCTCAGGACACCTCCAAGTGTTTTCCATTCAATAAGGTATGTGTGAAAAGTAGTCACTATTCTAATTTAGAAAACACAGTGTCCAATTTGTGCACAGCAAGCTCCCACATGTAGAAGTGAGATAACAACAAGAGAATCTGCAGCAGGTATATTGGTTGAAGGATAAATACTGACCAGGCCCCCAGGAGAACACGCCTGTGCTGCTTGGAATCAGGCCAAGGGTGACCTGATACTGCCAGTTTTGGTGTAAATGCAGCCTGGAGTTAAATAATATCCATTGAAGGGGAGGACAGGACCTCAGTTTAACGGCTCATCCAAAACATAGATCGGAGCTGGACCTGTTCTTGGCTGGACCAAGAGATTATATTGAATAAAAGGCAAGTTGTTTCACATTTAACATGCAAACATTCTTGAGTTTATTCATGTGCAAGAAATAATCAGAGACTGGATTCTTCAGTTCCCCAGCCTTGTGTTTCTCGGCGACGCGCCAATCGCTAGCAGCGTGATTCTGCCTTCCCGCTCTTGTCAATGGGATTTCCCATTGAAGCCACCCCGCACCGCCGGGAAAGCCGGGAAACATGGTGCGCTCCCAGCGGGAAAAGTGAATCGCAACGATCGGAGAATTCCGGCCCAGAACAACAGTGGTACTTTTCATTCATTTCTAAATGAATATTTTTATTATGGTCTGTGCGATCTCCTGGACTAATTTCAATCACTGAAGGGTTGGAGTAGAATTTTTAAGATTTTTATTTTGCTTACTGGTGTTGGGATTTTAACAAAAGTTTCTCCTCTTCTCCAGGAGGCCACATTGATTTAGGAGGAGTGGAGGCAAAGGTGTGGAAGTCATTTTTTTTTCTGGTTTAATGGGTGGCACGGTAGCACAGTGGTTAGCACTGTTGCTTCACAGCTCCAAGGTCCCAGGTATGATTCCCGCCTTGGGTCACTGTCCGTGCGGAATCTGCAAGTTCTCCCCGTGTCTGTGTGGGTTTCCTCTGGGTGCTCCGGTTTCCTCCCACAGTCCAAAGATGTGTAGGTTAGGTAGATTGGCCATGCTAAATTGCCCTTAGTATCCAAAAAGGGGTGGGGTTATGGGGATAGGGTGGAAGTGTCGGCTTTGGTGGGGTTCTCTTTCCAGGGACCAGTGCAGACTCGATGGGCTGAATGGCCTCCTTCAGCCCTGTAGATTCTATGATTTTATGATTAGTAGCAATACCTCTTTTGGAGGGTCAGTGCATACTCGATGGGCCGAATAGCCTCCTTCTGCACTATAGGGATTCCTTGATACTTCAGCCATCAGGAGAGGTTGACAAGCCTTGTGGACCCATTCCCTCCCCAACATTTTGGCTTGTTCACACGTAGCACTTGGTGATGGCCATGCTCTCCTGTCTATTCTGATGCTTGTTCTCGTGTTTGTCCCGGTTGTGACAGCCAGCAACCTGCCTGACAGCCCACTACTGACGAATGTGATATAAAATAACTGTTTTAGAGATATTAGTTACTGTAATGTAGAGATAGGCCAGTCTCATTCTGGTGAGTTCACAGACAAAGGATTTCAGAACGCATGGCAAAGCAAGGGGGAGGAGTGTCCAGCAAAGGAGGAGAAAAGGATGCTGGGTCATAGGGGGCCAGAGGAAGGGATTGGAAGTGAGCCAATTAGGATGTATGGCCAGGTCAGGAGGGGTACAGGATGACCTATGGGAATCGTGTATGTGAAACTTGATGCCATTTGAATGTATTTGCAGAAATCCCTTTGTCTCCTTCTTCATTCATTTTCCAAGGGTCTAGGAGACTAGTTCTGTGTCCTGTGCCTCTGTGAAATGAATCAGACTTGCAAGTCAAATAAAATAACTAATGCTGTACCTGCAAATCCATCTCGACTTTTATTGAGGCCAGACTGATGGGTAAAGAAATGTATATTTGTCATTTGGTGCTGGAAACCCGGGATTTCTCAAGATGGTCATTGGCCAGCTGTGAACTCAGAATTAGACTGATTATGGACGGAGGGAGAGTGGAAAAAGGGGCCCACAATGTAAAGCTGGAAAATGACCACACATTGCTTTTTCCCCTCTTCTTATTGTCTGATTAGTCTGGTCACTCGCGGTTGGTACGGAAAGATCGTCTCGACGAAATCAAAGGTCAGTCTGGGGATTAGAAAATTAAACTGATGGGATATCATAATTGATAGTTCAGTTTTGGGTTAATTGTGTTGTTGATGAATTGATGGGACATCGGGAGATGGTTCAGTTCTACGAGTGTTTTGAATAACTGATGTGACCTCAGGATGAGGGTTCAGTTCAATGAGTGATTTTAAATCTAAAGATGGTTTAATTCCATATGTGAGTGTTTTGAATAACTGATGTGACCTCAGGATGAGGGTTCAGTTCAATGAGTGTTTTAAATCTATAGTTGATTAAGCTAAAATTGTATCCTTGGACTGAAGTGGCGAGAAACGATAAATTTTTAAACAAACTGGGTGCTGCATGTTAGTTAAAGCAGAAGTCTCTCAAAGGGTTAACAGCAGCTTGAGTTAACAGGCAGCCTGTGGTGTAATCGGATACCTTTCTTTCGAGTCAGTGAACTCCAGCAAAGTTACGTTTTCAATTAATTAAAGGAAACCAGTGGGTTTCTCCACCTCTTTGATAAAAGTTTATTATTTTCGAAAGCAATTGATTGAAATTGCCAGAATCTTAAGTTTTACTTACTTGAAATAATGTCAATCTCATTTTATTTGTGAATTAATAGAAACTTAAAGAAACTCACTGACACCATTTTAAAAAGTGTAAATCTGGAAATGACAGATGACTTTGCTCCAGTATAAATCACCTGTAGCACCGTCAATATGATGCGAGGCAGGTTGAGGTAATGTCAATTGAAGGCTTTATTAAGCAGAACTTTATCCCCAGCAGCGTGGTTACAGAATGCAACTGCTGAGGGAAATGGAGGGAAAAACTGGGTTCTTATACTGGCATTTCTGGGTGGAGTCCAGTAGGTGGCAGATCCTATCAGGACCTGGCATCCCTCCACCAATAGCCTGTCGACACGTGGTGTACCGTATTACCCCTAATACATACCACCACATCACCGCAGCTAACTGTTCCCTCATTGATAGCAGCCAACATTTTGTGAATGTATGAAAAACTTGTTGAAAGAAAATTGTTAAGATAAAGAATTAATTAAGTTGTAAAAGTTATACAGGTTTGTGTTAAGCAAATCGTAAATTTAGTACTGAGTTGAGATCAGAGCTAAGCTTGCAGGTTGCAGTAATTCAATTTGAATTTTCAAACATTTTAAGTTTTAAAAGAGCACTGTTAGAACCTTTTCAATAATTTTGCCCAGGAGCAAAAATTGCCATTGGTCATAAATAAGCAAATAAAAAATAAAAATATATAATAATAAAAAAGAAAGAGCCAAAGTATGAAAGCTAAAGAGTTAATCAGATTATGGAGACAATATTGTCAACATGAGAAGGATAAGATCATGTTATCAAGTTGGCAAGAAAATGCCCTTAAAATGGGAATTCCAATTAGTGAAGGGGGTAACAAAAAAAACATTACAGGTCTTGAAAAAGGGGTGTGCATTCAAAAAAAACGCGCAAGTAAAGACAGGGAAGGCTCGGGTCAAACAAAAGATGGGCTACGTAGTTCAATGGCTGGCCTTGAATTGGCAGAATATGACGAATTGGACAATTTGACCACGTCGGCTAGGATTCCGACTGCACCTGTAGCACAGTCTGCACGAATTCCAGAACCACCAGAGTATAATAATTCATATCCAGTCACTGCTCCCCAGATTCAAATCATGCCAGCCCGTCCAGCCCCTTTGGTACCATCTTCACTGTCTGAGAAAGAAGGGGGGCTCTGTTCCACAAGCCCAATTAGCTCTAGGACCCGATCTCGGACAGCGAGAGAAGGGCCTGATCCTATCCAGAAACAATCAAGCATACCACCTAAATTCCTTCAGACCGATAAGGGGGAACAGAAAACTCCGAGAACAAAGGGAGAAGAAAGGGATGGTTCTGAGGAGAAGGAGCCCTCTAGTGACAGGGAGGGACGTCAAAGTCTTGGAAGAGCCAGAGGAAATAGCTAGAGTGCCCCCTGGTGAGACTCGGAGACAGTTGCCGATTAGGAAAGTACCAAACCCTGATGCTGTGACGGCCGGGGCCCAGCCCACGATAGACGTTTATTTCCCATGGAGACCCAGTGAGATGATGGCTATTATGGCTACAATCCCAGACAGAAAAAAAATCTCCTGCTGCTTTCGTGGATTACTTGAGAACTACCATCTCAATTTATCAAGCTGATTCTAGGGACCTCTGGGCACTAGTCCAGCAGGTTTTAACCCCAGCAGAGTACCGCAATCATCTTAATCACTTGAATTATGCTAGCCACGCCACACTTCAGCAAGCCCATGCGTTGGACGATGATAGACGGACACAAATCCTGAATGCGTTGAATAGCACATTTCAAAAGCCCATAAATATTTCTGCTATCTTAGACCTCAAACCTAAAAAGATTGAAGAGCCAGAGGAATTTCTGGAACGTTTTAATGAAATCTACCGTGGGCAGTCAGGCGACTTGCCATATCAAAATGGTCAGAATTCCCCTCAATATTGTGCTATGTTAATGCGTTGCCTACCACCTTCCGTGGCTACTGCCGTGAAATGTAATAACATGAATTGGACAGAGAACGACCCTTCCCAGATGACCAGGGCAGTCAGATTTTAGTGAAAGGAGGGTGTAGGCCAGGAAGGAGGCTCAGTTACAAAGATTAAGACTGAGTATGTAATGAAAAAGGATGATCTGAGACCCCAACCAGCGGCAGAAACGGTGGCTTACCAGCTGGCACTCCAATATTGTGACTTTGGGTGGGTGGATCAGCAAGGGGGAGGATATCAAACACACCCAAAGGGACCCTCAGCTCCTCTTTATGGCCCACCGTAAATACCAACAGCTTTACAACCGCCGCCCCCTCTGAGGGGCCATTGGTCTACTGGGAGAAAAGGACGGGGCAGATATAGAGGGAGCAATGCATGTTTTAATTGCGGCCGTGCAGATCACTGGCAACAGGAATGCCCCTTTAAAAGACAGGCAGCAGAAGGAGACTACCCGACCCAAAGGAGGGGGTACCCACCAAGGGGAGGACAGACGAGATGCACTGACTTCTCCCAGGCAAACCCTTTCCCAACACAGGATTGACTAGCTAATTTAGTCATAAGGACTCTCCAATCGGACAGGGAACCTAGTATCTCTCTGCAGACAGGAGATCAACATTACCCATTTGTAATCGACACTGGAGCAGCCATGTCTTCGGTACAATCAGAACTTCGATACCACTATCCGACCACACGCAGCATTTGTCGGGGTCCCAAGGACAGGTGTGTGAGTATCCTATCTCTGAACCTGTGACAGTCACTTACGAGAATAAGTCTGCAGATCATCAGTTTGTAGTGACTACTGGATTGGACTGTAACTTGTTCGCCCGAGATTTACTGTGTATCTTCCAGCTACAGCTAGAGTGCGGAGACGAAGGGGTAACGGTTCAATCATGGAGGATGAGACAACAGTGCTATATTTCTATCACCCCCCAGTGGTGGACGTTAGACATTGAACATTCACTGCATCACGCTACCCTGGCCTATGACAGAACCGGACAAAACAGGGAGTTGGAGGACAAATACCGGCCATTAATTGGGACCGAATGGCCAGTCAAAGTTACAGCCACAGTCACGGGAAAAGAAGGTACAGCCGATTTTGTTACAATACCACCCCATTTATGGCCACAGTCAGCTTCGGTAAGCCCTCATATTACACGTCAGGTCCACGACCAGTACCATGCCAGGGACCTGGGACCTATGGTAAGGAGGGCAGTGGATCATTCAGATCCAACAGAGTACGCACTTCAAGTCACGCCAGACGGCACTGCCATAAAATATTTTGAGGTCCCTGAAACGATTAATACTCGACTGCAGCATCACCGTGGACATGATGTTTTGGAATATGTCAATCCACAGGTATGGGCAGAATACCCGTCACAAGTGGGAAAGACAAATGTTACACCTATTAAGGTAACGATTAAGGACCATGTAAAGCTGCCTTCCATTCGGCAATACCCCCTGAAACCCCAAGCTGCCCTGTCTATAGACAAATTAATCCGAGAACTGTTGCAACAGGGTATTTTGGTCCCTTGCCAATCAGAATGTAACACCCCCATACTTGCTGTGCCTAAACCAGCCAAGCCAGACCAGTACCGATTAGTACAGGATTTAAGTTCAATCAATGCCATCGCACAGCCGTTACATGCTCTCACTCTCCAACAGGATATTACGGTGTATAGCTCCCACTCGGTCATCACACTACTGAGGCAACTGCAGACTCTGCATCTTACTGCAGCTCGTCAGAATAGGTATGAGATATACCTTTTGAACAATCCACGTCTGACATTTAAACACTGTACCACTATCAATCCAGCCTGTTTTCTTAGTGGTCCCCCTGTGCATGAAGACGCACCTGGCCACGACTGTTTAGCCTTGATTCAGGAAACTACCACAATAAGGGACGATTTGAGTGACATTTCGTCAGAACAACCTGACATGATTATGTGTGGTCAAATATCCCACCGGGGTTTAGTTAATGACCTACTACAGGCCCTCCTTATGCCCGCGCAGATTTCCGTCATTAAATGCGCTGCCCATACAAACGGTAAGACCCCAGTTGATGTTGGTAATGAACAAGCAGATTGTGCAGCGCGGACAGCCGCGCAAATTCAGCAAGTGATGGTGCCTAAAATGTTAAGTCAGACTAAACGATCTACTATAAATATGTCTGCTTCTGACAAGCCAATGCCAACCATCCAAGACGTCATAAGGTTACAGGAGGACGCTCCTGAGAGTGATAAACAAATGTGGAAACGGTTAGGTTGTACATATGATTCTGTTTCCTCTTTATGGACCACGCCAGCACATCAGACTTGTATGTCTGATGTACTGGCTTTATGGGCCACTGAATGTGTACACTTTGCAACTCATTGTGGGGCTCGGGGGACTAGTGATTTGTTGCTGGACACTTGGTGGCACCCTAAAATGCAGGGGTTGGCTCAGAGTATCAGCACTCGGTGTTTGATTTGTCAGCAATATAACACCGGCAAAGGTATCCCTTGTGGCATGAGGCAAACCCCGTTGCCCACTGGTCCCTTTGAGACGCTCCAGGTGGATTACATTGAGTTGGAAAGGTGTCAATGTTGTCAATATTATAAATATGTTTTGGTTATTGTGGATGTGTTCAGTAGATGGGTTGAGGTGTATCCGACTATCGATAATAAAGCTGCTACTGTGGTTAAAGTTCTGACATGGGAAATCATTCCCCGGTACAGAATACCAGCTCAGTTGAGTTCTGATAACGGGCCTAATTTTCTTGGACAGATTAACCTGCCTCCCTTCCCCAGCGCTGTTTTACAGGTGTGGAGCATGATGGGGTGGCTACGCACCACCTGTGTGATCTTCGGCCTCACCTCGCTTGGAGTGTCATTGGCGATGGACATGGAAAAGGGAAATATTATCTACATTTGTAACCCCAACCAAACTACAAGGACATTTCGGTTATGCAGAGGTGATGTTCTTCGATGCCCCCATATACGAAGACATGGTATCGACTCAGGGAAGGTCATCAGGCTAACGGACAATGCAGGACTCATGAAGCAATTGCACCGGTCCCGGCAATGGGAAGGGAACATTATATGGACATTGCCTTGTTTTTGGAGTACATGTAAATTTGATTTTGGATGTGTTAAGATTGGTGCCATAAAGGTAAAATCAGACCGTCAGGAGAGAGTAGGAAGAGGTTGTGAGAGAGAGAGGGGGACTAGAGAGAGGACGGGGCGTGGAAGGAGGGGAGTACAACTAGAACGCAGGTTATCAGGAGATACACTTAATTCATTTAGGACCCAGACTGAGGAAAACCCGGGTAGTATGAATCTCTTTTACCAGATTTACCACCGCTTGTATGGCCAGGGACGGGTTGTCTGCTACCCGAACCCCGCAGCGGTGTCTAGGTTATTTTCTGTTTCACCGCTTTGGGGCACTCCCCAAACGGTGGTTCATTGTCAGCATTCCGAGCCACCGCCCGAGCAAGTCACTCTTCCTTACGATCCGGGTTCAGCACCACCAGCTATTTGCCTTCCCCTTCCTTGGGATAATTCCCACTCACAGTATGATAGGCTGCAACGGTGGAGGGCGTATATACCTAGCCACTTCACTCCCAATAGGGACTCCCGGTCGTACGAAAATTGTTTCAGCAGTGAAGGATACGGCTGTTTGCTGGTAGAGGTGGAAACGAATATAACATGTCTGTTCCCCACCTGTACGGACAGGAGGTGTCATATCACCCAGGCGTCTGGCCAAGGCGTTTGTTATAACACCACCTGCGTTCCATTGAACGCCGGCCTCCAGCTCCTTTGTGGCTGGGCGAATGTCTCTCATATCACTGTTGGGACTAGGGCTTTCCGCATTGCTAGGTGGCCCGAATGGGCGTTTGAAAACTGGATAAACTGAGCTACTGGGGGATCCCTGCGCAATCGATATACTGATTGTGATGCTAGCCTGCACACGGAGCAAGGATACTACTTTTTATTTAATGGCACAGCGACCAATGTTTTGTCACCCCCATTTCCCCACCAAATTGCTATTGGGACTCTAGTCCCTACCACAGTCTCCTGCCCCACGGTGTGGATGCTGCATACTCAGTTAACCCGCCGGGCAGTCTCAGCTGAATCCTGCGAGAACTGGAAAAAACCTCAGGTTCTCGCACCCAACCGGGGCCACTCAGCCGGGTGGGGGATTCTGAGCGTCTTGTAGCTGCGGTTGTTTGCAATGCAGAACCGGTATGCTCTTGACTATCTTCTGGTCCGTGAAGGTGGGGCATGCGCCATAGTACAGGGCAAGTGTATCATGGCAGTTCAAGACTTAACCGCCAACATCACTAAATTTATGGATCGCATACGGGATCACCTGGACGGAATGCAGGATCCTGGCTCTTGGGGTAACTGGGGATTTGGAGGTTGGAAGGACTGGTTGATAAATATGGCCATGTATTTAGCAGTGGCTATTGGCTGCATCTTTGTGGGCCCAGCCATCCTTAAATGTGTGATGGGTAGAATGCGGGGTGCACTGGAACAGATCAACGCCCCTAAAATCTTGGCTGTCAAAATCCATGAGGGTGCAGCGGATGAAGGGGGGCTACTACAGGAATTGGAAATGCAGCGACGGATCTTTTTAGATGAGGGACCGTAGCTATGGATTGAATAGTTCGGTTATCATGGAATGATAAAAGGAGGGAACGACGAATGTGATATAAAATAACTGTTTTAGAGATATTAGTTACTGTAATGTAGAGATAGGCCAGTCTCATTCTGGTGAGTTCACAGACAAAGGATTTCAGAACGCATGGCAAAGCAAGGGGGAGGAGTGTCCAGCAAAGGAGGAGAAAAGGATGCTGGGTCATAGAGGGCCAGAGGAAGGGATTGGAAGTGAGCCAATTAGGATGTATGGCCAGGTCAGGAGGGGTACAGGATGACCTATGGGAATCGTGAATGTGAAACTTGATGCCATTTGAATGTATTTGCAGAAATCCCTTTGTCTCCTTCTTCATTCGTTTTCCAAGGGTCTAGGAGACTAGTTCTGTGTCCTGTGCCTCTGTGAAATGAATCAGACTTGCAAGTCAAATAAAATAACTAATGCTGTACCTGCAAATCCATCTCGACTTTTATTGAGGCCAGACTGACGAGTAAAGAAATTTATATTTGTCACTACCAGCGTGAGCTTCCTGGGATAGCGATAGCGCTCAAACTCTGCACACAATGCTGTCCCATATCAGCCTGCTTGAGGTTGATGGCTTTTCTGCTGTTGAGAGGGAGCCCAGACCTCACTTGCCCTCAAATTCCTGACCACTCAGTGGAGGGGAAGGCAGGTTTGTATCACCATGTTGCCCGGGGCAACCAACAACATTGCGCCAGCTCCGGTGCAAGCCTCCATCTCACATGTGTGGGTGATCACATCTCCTTTTAATGATTCTAAGCTATTCACCTCAATCATTATATCTAATATTGAGTCCCACATTCTCACCATGAGGCAGTGGCACAGTGGTACTGTCACTGGACTGGTAATCCAGAGACCCAGGATGATGCTCTGGGAACCCGGTTCAAATCCCCCAATGGCAGAATCTGAAACTTAAAGTCCAATGATGACCATGAAATCATCGTTAACCCACTGAGTCCATATGGGTAGAATTGAAAAATAAGAAGGGTGCGATCACTTTGATGGGACTGTACTATAGGCCCCCAAATAGTCAGCGGGATATGGAGGACAAATATGTAAAGAGATTACAGATAGCTGGCGGAAAAATAGGGTGGTGATAGTTGTGGACTTCAACTTGCCCAACATTAACTGGGACAGCCATAGCACGAGGGGTTTGGATGGAGAGAAATTTGTTGAGTGTATTTAGGAAGAATTCTTCATTCAATATATGGATGGCCCGACCAGAGAGGGAGCAAAACATTTTTTGATAAACAATTTTATTGAGGCATTTTGGCATAGTAAACAACAACAATACAAAACAACAATAAAGAACAGTCAACATAGTGCAAAAACCAGCTCTCCTCCCACAAGGACCCGCCTAACTAACCCCCTAATCTACATTGCGCTAACCCCACCCCTGCTGACAGTTAATTTTCCGCGAAGAAGTCGATAAATGGTTGCCACCTCCGGGCGAACCCTGACAGTGACCCTCTCAGAGCGAACTTAATTTTCTCCAGACCGAGAAAGCTCGCCATATCCGATAGCCAGGCCTCCGACTTTGGGGGCTTTGAGTCCCTCCATGCCAGCAGTATTCGTCGCCGGGCTACCAGGGAAGCTAAGGCCAGAACGTCGGCCTCTCTCTCCTCCTGGACTCCCGGATCCTCCAAAACCCCAAAAAGTACCACCTCTGAACTCATTACCACCCTTGTTTTCAGTACCCGGGACATAAAGTCCGCGAATCCCTGCCAGTACCCCCTGAGTTTTGGCCATGCCCAGAACATGTGGGCATGGTTCGCTGGTCCTCCCGCACATCTGGCGCACCTGTCCTCCAGTCCAAAGAATTTACTCATCCGGGCCACTGTCATGTGAACCCAGTGGACGACCTTGAATTGAATCAGGCTGAGCCTAGCGCATATTGCGGTCGCGTTAACCCTGCTCAACGCCTCCACCCATAAGCCCTCTTCTATCTCACCTCCGAGCTCCTCTTCCCTCTTAAGCTTCAGCTTCTTGGTCCGCGTCTCCTCTGCCCCCATAAGTTCTTTATATATATCCGAGACCCTCCCCTCCCCCACTCATCCACTGTACACTACCCTGTCCTGGATCCCCCTAAGTGGCAGGCGTGGGAAGGATGGAATCTGTCTGCGTAGAAAGTCCCGCACCTGCAAACACCTGAAATAATTCCCTCTCGCCAGCCCAAATTTCTCCTCTAGCGCCCTCATGCTTGGGAAGCTCCCTTCCAAGAACAGATCCCCCATCCTCTCAATCCCAGCCCTCCGCCATGTTCGGAACCCACCATCCATATTCCCCGGGGCAAACCGGTGATTGTTGCAAATTGGGGACCAAACTGATGCTCTCACTTCCCCCACGTGCATTCTCCATTGGCCCCAGATCCGCAAAGTCGCCACCACTATCGGGTTGGTGGAGTACTGTGCCGGCGGGAGCGGCAGGGGTGCTGTAACCAGGGCCGCCAAACTGGTGCCCCTGCACGAAGCGGCCTCTACCCGCCCCGAAACCGACCCCACACCCACCATCCACTTCCTTACCAAAGCTATGTTGGGCGCCCAGTAGTAATTACTAAAGTTTGGCAGCGCCAGCTCCCCTTCCCCTCGGTTCCTCTCGAGCATCAATCTCCTCACCCGCGGGGACTTTCCCGCCCACACAAACCCCTCATCATTTTATTGACCTTCTTAAAAAAGAACCGCGGAATGAAAATGGAAATGTACACTGGAATACGAACAGGAATCTCGGGAGGATCGTCATTTTAACCGTCTGCACTCTCCACGCTAGTGTCAGTGGGAGCGCATCCCACCTCCGGAACTCAACCCTCATTTGCTCCACCAACCGAGATAATTTCAACTTGTGCAAGTCTAAAATAGTCCGACGTCGTCCTATTCATCCCAACACTGGCCTCCAGAGCCTGGTACAACAGCCTGACCCAGTCGATAAAGCCTTCTCGGCACCCATTGCCACAACTATCTCTACCTCCCTACTCTCCGGGGGCATCATGATCACATTCAGCAGCCTTCTTAGGTTGGCCACCAATTGCCTGCCCTTGACGAACCCAGTTTGGTCTTCCATATTAACGTCCGGCACACAGTCCTCAATCCTAGCAGCCAAGAGCTTAGCCAGTAATTTTGCTTCTACATTGAGCAGAGAGATCGGCCTATAGGACCCACACGCTTCCGGGTCTTTGTCCCTTTTCAATATCAGGGAGATGGTGGCCTGTGACATCGTCGGGGTAAAACCCCTCTGTCTCTTGCCTCATTAAAAACCGTAAACAGCACCGGCCCCAACATCTCAGAGACCATTTTATATATCCGATACCCATCCGGCCCCGGGGCTTTACCCGATTGCATGGCCCTCAGGCCCACCAATATTTCTTTGGTCCTAATCGGGACCCCCAGTCCATTTACCAATCCCATACCCACCTTTGGGAAGGTCAGTCCATCCAGAAAGCGCCTCATCCCCTCTGGCCCTGCGGGGGATTCCAAGGTATAAAGCTTACTATAGAAGTCCCTGAACACCTTGTTCAGCCCTGCCGGATCTCCTACCAAGTCTTACCTGTGGATAACATCCCAAACTCTGTCTGTAGCCTTCGTCGTTCCCTTAAAAGCTCTGCCCTCGGGGTTTCCGCATATCTCCTGTCTATCTGTAAAACCGCCTTCACTAGTCAGTCCATTTCTGCCCTGTCCATCCTGCCCCTATGTGCTAGAATCGAGATCAGCTCCCCTCTCACCACTGCCTTCAGCGCCTCCCAGAGCACCGCAGCTGAGACTTCCCCTGTGTCATTGACCTGCAGGTAGTTTTGCATACATTTCCTCACCTCCCACACACCGCCTCGTCCGCCAACAGGCCGACCTCTAACCTCCATTGAGGGCGCTGAAAGCTTTCCTTACAGACCTGCAGATCAACCCAATGTGGAGCATGGTCCGAAATAGCGATCACCGAATATTCTACGTCCGTCACCCCCGCCAGCAAATCCCTGCTCATGATGCAAAAATCAATTCGGGAATACACCTGTGAATAGAACGAAAACTCCTTCCCCGTTGGCCGACTAGCCCTCCATGGGTCAGCCCCACCCCCAATTTGCTCCATGAATCCCCTCAGTCCCTTTGCCATTGCCTGCACCTTACCCGAGAGGGAGCAAAACTTGACCTCATCTTGGGGAATAAGGAAGGGCAGGTGATGGAAGTGTTCGTGAGGGATCACTTTGGAACCAGTGACCATAATTCCATTAGTTTTAAGATAGCTATGGAGAATGATAGTTCCGGAACAAAAGTTAAAATTTTAAATTGGGGCAAGGCCAATTTCGAGGGTATTAGGCAGGAACTTTCAAAAGTTGATTGGGGTTGCCTATCTGCAGGCAAAGGGACCGCTGGTAAGTGGGAATCTTTCAAAAAGGTGTTAACTTGGGTACAAGGTGAGCACATTCCTCTTAAAGTGAAGGGTAAGGTTCGTAGAAGGAGGGAACCCTGGATGACTCGGGGTATTGAGGCCATGGTCAAAAGGAAGAAGGAGGCATATGACATGCATAGGCAGCTGGGATTAAATTGATCCCTTGAAGAGTACAGGACTTGTCGGAGTAGAGTTAAGAGAGAAACCAGGAGGGCAAAAAGGAGACATGAGATTGTCTTGGCAGATAAGGCAAAGGAAAACCCAAAGAGCTTTTACAGATACATAAAGGGTAAAAGGGTGACGAGGGAGAGGGTAGGGCCTCTTAAGGATAAACAAGGTAGTCTTTGTGCAGTGCACAGGGCATGGAGAGGTCCTAAATGAATATTTCTCGTCAGTATCTACTGTTGAGAAAGGCACGAATGTTAGGGAAATTAGGGAAATAAAAAGTGATGTCTTGAGGAGTGTACATATTACAGAAAAGGAGGTGCTGGAGATATCAAAGTGCATCAAGATAGATAAATGTAATACCTGATTAAATGTATCCCAGGACGTTGTGGGAGGCTAGGGAGGAAATTGCCGGCCCCCTTGCTGAGATAATTGAATCATCAACAGCCATAGGAAAGGTGCCTGAAGATTGGAGGGTAGCAAATGTTGTGCCCATGTTTAAGAAGGACTGTAGGGATAAGCTTTAGAACTACATTCCTGCAGAATGTTTGAGGTGAGGGACGCCGTGAGTGTCCCTGCTGATTTCACCTGTGGGAAGTGCAGCCGTCTCCAGCTCCTCAGAAACCGCGTTAGGGAACTGGAGCTGGAGCTGGATGAATTTCAGATCATTCGGGAGGCAGAGGTGGTCATAGATAGTAGCTTCAGGGATGTAGTTACTCCGAAGAATGTAGATAGATGGGTGACAGTGAGAGGGGCTGGGAGGAAGCAGTCAGTACAGGGATCCCCTGTGGTTGTTCCCCTCAGTAACAAGTATACCGCTTTGGATACTGTTGAGGGGGACGGCCTACCAGGGGTAAGCCACGGTGACCGGATCTCCAGCACTGAGTCCGTCCCTGTGGCTCAGAAGGGAAGGAGGGAGAGCAGGAGAGCAATAGTTATTGGGGACTCGATAGTTAGAGGGACAGATAGACGGTTCTGTGGCAGCGAAAGAGACTCACGGATGGTATGTTGCCTCCCGGGTGCCAGGGTCCGTGACGTCTCAGACCGTGTTTTCAGAATCCTTAAGGGGGAGGCGGAACAGTCACACGTCGTGGTACACATCGGTACCAACGACATAGGTAAGAGAAGTGACGGGGATTTAAAACAGGAATTTAGGGAGCTCGGGTGGAAACTGAGAGCCAGGACAAACCATGTTGTCATTTCTGGTTTGTTGCCGGTGCCACGTGCTAGCGAGTTGAGGAACAGGGAGAGAGTGCAGATAAACATGTGGCTGCAGGGATGGTGTAGGAGGGAGGATTTCAGTTACGTAGATAATTGGAGCACATTCTGGGGAAGGTGGGACCTGTACAGACAGGACGGTTTGCACCTGAACCAGAGGGGCACCAATATCCTGGGAGGGAAATTTGCTACGGCTCTTCGGGGGGGTTTAAACTAATTTGTCAGGGGGATGTGAATACGAGCTGTAGTCCAGAAGCCAGTGTTGAGAGTAGTGAGGTACTGAGGAGGGTATCAAGGTCGCAGGAGTGTACCGGCAGACAGGAAGGTGGGTTGAAGTGTGTCTATTTCAATGCAAGGAGTATCCGGAATAAGGGAGGTGAACTTAGAGCGTTGATTAGTACTTGGGACTACGATGTTGTGGCCATTACGGAGGCATGGTTAGAACAGGGACAGGAATGGTTGTTGGAAGTTCCGGGGTATAGATGTCTCAGTGAGAGTAGGGAAGGTGGTAAAAGAGGTGGAGGAGTAGCATTATTAATCAAGGATAGTTTAACGGCTGCAGAAAGGCAGTTCAACGGGGATCTGCCTACTGAGGTAATATGGGCTGAAGTTAGAAATAAGAAAGGAGCGGTCACGTTGTTAGGAGTTTTCTATAGACCCCCAAACAGTAATAGAGATGTGGAGGAAGAAATTGCAAAGCAGATTATGGATAGGTGTGGAGGTCTCAGGGTAGTTGTCATGGGTGACTTTAACTTTCCAAATATTGATTGGAACCTCTATAGGTCAAACAGTTTGGATGGGGCAGTTTTTGTACAATGTGTGCAGGAGGGTTTCCTGACACAATATGTGGATAGGCCGACAAGAGGTGGGACCACATTGGATTTGGTACTGGGTAATGAACCGGGCCAAGTGTTAGATTTGTTTGTGGGAGAGCACTTTGGAGATAGTGATGACAATTCGGTGTCTTTCACTATTGCAATGGAGAGGGATAGGGCCATACGGCAGGGCAGGGTTTATAATTGGGGGAGGGGTAATTATGATGCGATTAGGCAAGAATTAGGGAGCAGAAGGTGGGAACTGAAACTGTCAGAGAAAGGCACAAATGAAAAGTGGAGCTTGTTCAAGGAACAAATACTGCGTGTCCTTGATAGGTATGTCCCTGTCAGGCAGGGAGGAAATGGCCACGTGTGAGAACCATGATTCACAAAAGAGGTTGAATGTCTTGTCAAGAGGAAAAAGGAAGAGTATGTAAGGATGAGAAAACAAGGTTCAGTTGGGTCTCTTGAGGGTTACAAGGTAGCAAGGAATGAGCTAAAAAAAAAGGGCTGAGGGGAGCTAGGAGGGGGCATGAGAAATCCTTGGTGGGTCGGATCAAGGAAAACCCCAAGGTTTTATGTGTGAAATAAAATAAAAGAATGACCAGGGTGAGGTTAGGGCCGGTCAAGGACAGTAGTGGGAACTTGTGCATGGAGTCAGAAGAGATAGGAGAGGCGTTGAATGAATACTTTTCTTCATTGTTTACCAAGGAGAGGGGCCATGTTTTTGAGGATGAGAGTATGATACAGGTGGGTAGGCTGGAGGAGGTAGATGTTCTGAGGGAGGATGGATTAGCAATTTTGAAAAACCTTAGGGTCGATGGGATGGGATGGGATATAGCCTAGGATTCTTTGGGAGGCAAGGGATGACATTGCAGGGCCTTTGGCTTTGATCTTTGGGTCCTCACTGTCCACGGGAATAGTGCCAGAGGACTGGAGCGTGGCAAATGTTGTTCCTCTGTTCAAGAAAGGGAATAGGAATGACCCTGGTAATTATAGGCCGGTTAGTCTTACTTCGGTGGTCGATAAGTTAATGGACAAGATCCTGAAGGATAGGATTTATGACCATTTGGAAAGATGCAGCTTAATCCGGGATAGTCAACGCGGATTCGTGAAGGGTAAATCTTGCCTCACAAATTTGATTGAATTCTTTGAGGAGGTAACTAAGTGCGTAGATGAAGGTAGAGCAGTTGATGTCGTATACTTGGATTTTAGTAAGGCATTTGATAAGGTTCCCCATGGTCGGCTCATGAAGAAAGTAAGGAGGTGTGGGATAGAGGGAAATTTGGCCAATTGGATAAGTAACTGGCTATCACGTAGAAGACAGAGGGTGGTGGTAGATGGAAAATTTTCAGACTGGAGACCAGTTACCAGCGGTGTACCACATGGATCAGTGCTGGGTCCTCTGCTATTTGTGATTTTTATCAATGACTTGGAGGAGGGGCCTGAAGGGTGGGTCAGTAAATTTGCTGATGACACCAAGATTGGTGGAGTAGTGGATGAGGTGGAGGGCTGTTGTAGGCTGCAAAGAGACATTGACAGGATGCAGAGTTGGGCCGAAAAATGGCAAATGGAGTTTAACCCTGATAAGTGCGAGGTGATTCATTTTGGTAGGAAAAATTTGAATGCTGATTACAGGATCAACGGCAGGGTTCTGAGGAATGTGGAGGAACAGAGAGATCTTGGGGTTCATGTCCACAGATCTCTGAAGGTTGCCACTCAAGTGGATAGAGCCGTGAAGAAGGCCTATAGTGTGTTAACGTTTATTAACAGGCGGCTTGCGTTTAAGAGCCGTGGGGTTATGCTGCAACTGTACATGACCCTGGTGAGACCACACTTGGAATATTGGGTGCAATTCTGGTCACCTCACTATAGGAAGGATGTGGAAGCATTGGAAAGGGTGCAAAGGAGATTTACCAGGATGCTGCCTGGTTTGGAGGGTAGGTCTTATGAGGAAAGATTGAGGGAGCTAGGGCTTTTCTTATTGGAGCGGAGGAGGATGAGCGGTGACTTAATAGACGTTTATAAGATGATGAAGGGGATAGATAGAGTGGGCATTCAGAGACTATTTCCTCGGGTGGATGTAGCTGTTACAAGGGGGCATAACTATGAGGTTCAGGGTAGGAGATATAGGAGGGATATCCGAGGTAGGTTCTTTACTCAGAGAGTGGTTAGGGTGTGGAATGGACTGCCTGCTGTGATAGTGGAGTCGGACACTTTAGGAACTTTCAAGCGGTTATTGGATAGGCACATGGAGCACACCAGAATGACAGGGAGTGGGATAGCTTGATCTTGGTTTCGGACAAAGCTCGGCACAACATTGAGGGCCGAAGGGCCTGTTCTGTGCTGCACTGTTCTATGTTTTATGTACAGACCGGTTACCCTTACTTCTGTCGTGGGCAAATTGTTAGAATGTATTCTGAGGGACAGGATCTACAGGCATTTATACAGGCAAAGGCTAATTAGGGAAAGTCAGCATGGCTTTGTTATGGGAAAGTCATGTCTCACCAATTTGATTGAGTTTTTTGAAGGGGTAACCAAGAAGGTAGATGAGGGCAGTGCAGTCGCGTTGCCTAACTGGACTTTAGCAAGGCCTTAGACAAGGTACCGCATGGTAGGTTGTTGCAAAAGGTTAAATCTCACGGAATCCAGGGTGAGGTAGCCAATTGGATACAAAATTGGCTTGGCGACCAAAGCCAAAGGGTGGTTGTGGAGGGTTGTTTTTCAAACTGGAGGCCTGTGACCAGCGGTGTGCCTCAGGGATCAGTGCTGGGCCCACTGTTATTTGTGATATATATTAAAGATTTGGATGACAATGTGGGAGGCATGGTTAGTAAGTTTGCAGATGACACCAAGATTGGTGGCATAGTGGATAGTGAAGTATATAAGATTGCAACAGGATCTTGACCAATTGGGCCAGTGAGCCGATGAATTGCAGATGGAGTTTAATTTGGATAATGTGAGGCGATGCATTTTAGTAGATCAAATCAGGGCAGGACCTATTCAGTTAATGGTAGGGAGTTGGGGAGAGTCACAGAACAAAGAGATCTAGGAATACAGGTTCATAGCTCCTTGAAGGTGGAGTCGCAGGTGGACAGGGTGGTGAAGAAGGCATTCAGCACGCAAGGTTTTATTGGTCAGAATATTGAATACAGGAGTTGGGACGTCTTGTTTACAAAATCATAGAATTTACAGTGCAGAAAGAGGCCATTTGGCCCAGTGAGTCTGCACCGGCCCTTGGCAAGAGCACTCTACCCAAGCCCACCCCCCCCCCCCCACCCCATTCACGTAACCCAGCCACCCCACCCAACCTTTTTTTTTGGATACTAAGGGCAATTTATCATGGCCAATCCACCTAACCTGCACATCTTTGGACTGTGGGAGGAAACCGGACCACCCGGAGGAAACCCACGCAGACACGGGGAGAAGTTGTACAAGGCATTAGTAAGACCACACATCGAATACTGTGTTCAGTTCTGGTCATCCTATTATAGGAAGGATATTGTTAAACTAGAAAGAGTGCAGAAGAGATTTACGAGAATGCTACCAGAATTTCATAGTCATAGTCATAGTATTTACAGTGCAGAAGGAGGCCATTCGGCCCATCGAGTCTGCACCGGCTCTTGGAAAGAGCACCCTACCCAAGGTCAACACCGCCACCCTATCCCCATAACCCAGTAACCCCACCCAACACTAAGGGCAATTTTGGACACTAAGGGCAATTTATCATGGCCAATCCACCTAACCTGCACATCTTTGGACTGTGGGAGGAAACCGGAGCACCCGGAGGAAACCCACGCACACACGGGGAGGATGTGCAGACTCCGCACAGACAGTGACCCAAGCCGGAATCGAACCTGGGACCCTGGAGCTGTGAAGCAATTGTGCTATCCACAATGCTACCATGCTGCCCTAAAACTTGATGGTCTGAGCTATGAGGAGAGGCTGGATAGGCTGGCACTTTTTTTCCTGGAGCATAGGAGGCTTGGGGTGATCTTATAGAGGTCTGTAAAATAATGAGGGGCATGGATAAGGTAGATAGTCAACACCTTTTCCCAAAGGTAGAGGAGTCTAGAACTAGAGGGCATAGGTTTAAGGTGAGAGTACAAAAGCGACCAGAGGGGAAATTTCTTCACACAGAGGGTGAGCAGCTGGAACGAGCTGCCAGAGGCAGTGGTCGAGGTGGGTACAATTTTATCCTGGATGGTGTTGAGCTTCTTGAGTGTTGTTGGAGCTGCACTCATCCAGAAAAGTGAAGAATATCCCATTACTCTCCTGACTTGGACTTTGTAAATGATGGTCAGATTTTGGGGAATCATGAGGTGAGTTTCTGACCTGTTCTTATAGCCACAGTATTTATATGGATGGTCACCCAAGTTTCTGGTTAATGGTAACTCCCAGGATGTTAATGGTGGGCGATTCAATGGTGGTGTCACTGAAGATTACAGGGAGATAATTATATTTGTTCTTGTTTGGCATTTCTGTGTCATGACATTTGCTTGCCACTTATCAGCTCAAGCCTGAATATTGGTCAGTTCTTGTTGTATCCAGGCGCTTCAGTGTCTGAGGAGTTGAAATTGGACTAACATTCTACAATCACCAGCGAACATCCCCATGATCTTATGATGGAGGGAAGGTCATTGATAAAGCAACCGGAGATGGCTGGGTCTAAGACACTACCACCCTGAGCAACTCCTGAAGAGTTGTTCTCGAGTTGCCATATTTGACCTCCAACAACCATAACCATCTTCCTTGCGCTGGGAATGCTTCCAGCCAGCAAAGAGATTTCCACCAGATTTTAAAAAATTAATTTATGGGATGTGGGTGTCGCTGGCTAGGCCAGCATTTATTGCCCAGCCCTAGTTACCCTTGAGAAGGTGGTGGTGAGCTGCCTTTTTGAATCACAGCAGTCTCTGAGGTGTAGCTACACCCATAGATTACCATTGACTCCAGTTCTGCTAGTGCTCCTCAGTGTCACTCGATAAAATGCAGCCTTGATATTAGGAATTTAACTCTTTTACGCATGTTTGAACAAAAGCTGTAATGAGATCTGGAGCCAAGAGACCCAGGCGGAACTTGAACTGAGAATTGGTGAGCAGGTTATTGTTTTAAAAAGTGCTGATTAATAGCGCTGCCTGGTGATGATTGAGAGCGACTGATGGAGCAAATTGGATTTGTCCTGCTTCTTATAGACAGCACAACCTGAACAATTTTCCACATTGTGTGTGGAGTTCAGTGTGGTAGCTGGACTGGAGCAGCTTTCAATTAGATCATGTCCAATCTGTGACCTTACTCCACATTCCACCTTTGCCCCATATTCATTGCTGAACAAAACTCTATCAATCTCAGATTTTAAATTAACAATTGACCTAGCGGCAACTGCCATTTCCAGAAAGGAGTTCCAAACTTCTACCACCCATTGATGTGTAGCGATGTTTCCTAAATTCACTCCTGACAGACAGTGTCATTAACTTTCAGACATGTCTCCCATATCTAGATTTCCCAACCACCAGAAATTGTCTCTCTTCATCTGTTTCCCGACAACTTCAGCCAAATTACCCCTTAACGTTCTAAATTCTAGGGTATACATCACTAGTTTGTTCAATCTGCCTTCAGAATAAGCCTCACAGCACCAGGGACCTGGATTCAATTCCAGCCTCGGGTGACTGTCTGCTTGGAGTTTGCACGTTCTCTCCACGTCTGCGTGGGTTTCTGCCGGGTGCTCTGATTTCCTCCCACAATCCAAAGGTGTGCAGGCCAGGTGGATTGGCCATCATCAATAGCCCCTTAGTGTCCAAGGATGTACAGGTTTGGTGGGGTTACGGGGGTAGTGGGCTTGGGGGTGGGTGCTCTTTTGGAAAGCCGGTGCAGATTCAATGGGCTGAATGGGCTCCTTCTGCACTGCAGCAGTTCTTTTTTTTTTAATTTAAAGTACCCATTTTTTTTTCAAAGTTATGGGGCAACTTAGTGTGGCCAATCCACCTATCCTGCACATCTTTGGATTGTGGGGGTGAGACCCGCGCAAACACGGGGAGAACGTGCAAACTCCACATGGACAATGACCCAGGGCGGGGACCGAAGCCGGGTCCTCAGCACCGTGAGGCAGCAGTGCTAACCATTGCAGCACCATGCTGCCTAGCACTGTAGGAATATTATGAAAATTGCCTCCCTAAAGTGAAGAGTGGACCAGATAGGTTTTTACAAACATCGAAGGTACCTGCCGTGATCACAATTCCTGGGACCAGGTTTATATTACAGATATATTATTTAATATCATAAAGCAGATAATCTATTTCAATGATGTCAGTTGAGGAGGGTTTAAACTAGTATGGCAGGGGGGTGGGCACGGGAGAAATAGGTCAGAAGGTGAGAGCATTGAGGGAGAACTAGGGAATAGGGACAGTGGGGCTCTGAGGCAGAGCAGACAGGGAGAAGTTGCTGAAAACAGCGGGTCTGGTGGCCTGAAGTGTATATGTTTTAATGCAAGAAGTATTACGGGTAAGGCAGATGAACTTAGAGCTTGGATTAGTACTTGGAACTATGATGTTGTTGCCATTACAGAGACCTGGTTGAGGGAAGGGCAGGATTGGCAGCTAAACGTTCCAGGATTTAGATGTTTCAGGCGGGATAGAGGGGGATGTAAAAGGGGTGGCGGAGTTGCGCTACTGGTTAGGGAGAATATCACAGCTGTACTGCGGGAGGACACCTCAGAGGGCAGTGAGGCTACATGGGTAGAGATCAGGAATAAGAAGGGTGCAGTCACAATGTTGGGGGTTTACTACAGGCCTCCCAACAGCCAGCAGGAGATAGAGGAGCAGATAGGTAGACAGATTTTGGAAAAGAGTAAAAACAACAGGGTTGTGGTGATGGGAGACTTCAACTTCCCCAATATTGACTGGGACTCACTTAGTGAGGCCTTTGACAAGGTCCCTCATGGTAGACTAGTACAAAAGGTGAAGTCACACGGGATCAGGGGTGAGCTGGCAAGGTGGATACAGAACTGGCTAGGTCATAGAAGGCAGAGAGTAGCAATGGAAGGATGCTTTTCTAATTGGAGGGCTGTGACCAGTGGTGTTCCACAGGGATCAGTGCTGGGACCTTTGCTGTTTGTAGTATATATAAATGATTTGGAGGAAAATGTAACTGGTCTGATTAGTAAGTTTGCAGACGACACAAAGGTTGGTGGAATTGCGGATAGCGATGAGGACTGTCAGAGGATACAGCAGGATTTAGATTGTTTGGAGACTTGGGCGGAGAGATGGCAGATGGAGTTTAATCCGGACAAATGTGAGGTAATGCATTTTGGAAGGTCTAATGCAGGTAGGAAATATACAGTGAATGGTAGAACCCTCAAGAGTATTGAAAGTCAAAGAGATCTAGGTGTACAGGTCCACAGGTCACTGAAAGGGGCAACACAGGTGGAGAAGGTAGTCAAGAAGGCATACGGCATGCTTGCCTTCATTGGCTGGGGCACTGAGTATAAGAATTGGCAAGTCATGTTGCAGCTGTATAGAACCTTAGTTAGGCCACACTTGGAGTATAGTGTTCAATTCTGGTCACCACACTACCAGAAGGATGTGAAGGCTTTAGAGAGGGTGCAGAAGTGATTTACCAGAATGTTGCCTGGTATGGAGGGCATTAGCTATGAGGAGCGGTTGAATAAACTCGGTTTATTCTCACTGGAACGACGGAGGTTGAGGGGCGACCTGATAGAGGTCTACAAAATTATGAGGTGCATAGACAGAGTGGATAGTCAGAGGCTTTTCCCCAGGGTAGAGGGGTCAATTACTAGGGGGCATATGTTTAAGGTGAGTGGGGCAAGGTTTAGAGTAGATGTACGAGGCAAGTTTTTTACGCAGAGGGTAGTGGGTGCCTGGAACTCACTACCGGAGGAGGTGGTGGAAGCAGGGACGATAGTGACATTTAAGGGGCATCTTGACAAATACATGAATAGGATGGGAATAAAGGGATACGGACCCAGGAAGTGTAGAAGATTGTAGTTTAGTTGGGCAGCATGGTCGGCACGGGCTTGGAGGGCCGAAGGGCCTGTTCCTGTGCTGTACATTTCTTTGTTCTTTGTTGTTTGTTGAGGAGTAAATATTGACCTTAGCACTAGGAAACACTCTAGTACCCTCCTGCAAAAGGTATAGTCACCTCCAAGTTGCTGAACAACTGATGTGAAAGGCATACCCTCCTACAGTACAGCACTCCCTCTGCACTGCACTGGAGTAGCAGATGAGGACTGGTGCTGTGGTGAACCATGTATTAGAGGATGCAAGGTAGGACCTGCACTACAGGTTCACCGGTAGCCCCTGCCGGCTGGCTCCGCCCACTAAGAACTGTATAAATATGCATGACCTCCAGTGCCCTGCCATTGCGTCAGCTGCAGCAGGAGGCCACGCATCTGACTGCAATAAAGTCACAGTTGTACCCAATCTGCGTCTTTGTGCAATTGATTGCGCATCAATTTATTGCAGTCAGATTTTTCCACAGAATGGATATCAGAATCAAACCCGATCGCCTGCAGCTGGATCCGCACTCGCCCGATGCCAGAAAAGACTTTACTCACTGGCTAGCATGTTTTGAGGCCTACATCAACGCTGCGGACCCTGTGCCAACGGAGGCTCAGAAGATAACCGTCCTGTACTCCAGACTGAGCTCCAGTGTGTTCCCGTTGATCCAAGACGCCACGAATTATGCGAAAGCAATGGAACCCCTTAAAGAACACTACACACAGAAGGCGAACACGCTCTTCGCCAGGCATGTACTCGCCACCCGCTCGCAACTACCTCGTGAGTCCATTGAAGACTTCTGGCGCGTCCTGATTCCAATCGTCCGGGACTGTGACTGTCAGGCCGTTATGGCCGCCGAACATGCAAATCTCATCGTGCGCTATGCTTTCGTGACGGGGATTGCGTCGGACCGCATCCGAGAATGATTACTGGAGGGGGCCACGCTCGAACTGACGAAGATGAAAACCTTGGCGCTCTCCATGACGGTCGCATCTCGTAATGTGCAATCTTACCCCTCCCGCCGTGCTGCCCACCCTTCTACCCCTTCCTACCCCTCCTGGACCCCGTGAAAGTGTACAAACTCAGCAATAGCATGATGGGAAAAATAGCCAACTTATGTAACCAAGTGTGAGAAAGCTGTGTCAGCTAGTGCCAAGATCAGACCCTGACAAACTAGACAAAGCTAAGAATCCACATAATTGTATCATACAAGGCCAGAAGAGGGAAGATAGTGCCTGACCTTATTAAAACCTGATAACAAAGCCACGATCTAGGAATGTCCTAATAACACAACTTCCTCATGACCTAGGTCCATCTGCGTCAAGGCATCATGAGGGCAGAGGTGAAAAACAAAATAGGACCACGTCTTATTTCCTCTAAAAACAAACTACTGCAAATAAGCCGAGTCAGGGTCTTTCCATGACAACATGTTTGATCAGAAGTTATGACTGTATTGACATTTTTGAACAAGGTCTGTTTTTGTAAAATGATACAGCTTGTGTATAAATATTGAACGTTTTCTCCATGTCTTTGCGAGCTTGAGAAAGAATGAGCAGGTTTACCTTAACAGCTCTCTCTCTCTCTAACCTGTAGCCATCTGCATGCAGACTTTGGTCAATAAAGACAAAGTTATTTATTTCGAAACAGAGTTGTAAAGTTGTTTTTCCTCACAGTCTTGAAGTAGGAAAGATTTTAAAAGACGACAGTGGCGCTGCGAGCAGGGTTCGAACCTGCGCGGGGATCCCTATGTTTTAGTAAATCAGGAGAAGGACCATCAATGGGGCAGAGTAGGTGTAATCTTACAACTGAATGGCAGGGACCGATACCAAACATCTCCAACAAGGGTATGTTTGTTCTTGATTGGTCCAGGGTGTGGAATAAAACATCAAATAGCTCATGAACGCATAATTCCCAGGTACCCTGGATGACAATGGCTGAGAATTTTACGGCCTATAACGGGACCTATTTCATATGTGGCACTAAAGCATACTCCTGGCTTCCCAGAAATTGGACAGGGTCCTGTTATCTAGGATATGTCGTACCCTGCATGCACCACCTACGCTCCCTTAAACAACATTCCTCACGAATCAGGAGGACCATTAGTAAAACCGAGGAGTTCTTTATGATCGCCTTTCCACAATACGGAACAGGCAAGGCAGCAAACGAACTGATCCTTATGGCCTCGGCATTGGAACAACTGTCGAACATAACAGCAGCAGAATCCAGGGCAACTGGACGGGCACTAGCCGAGGTCTCGGCTGAGCTGGTGGCTGTCCGGACAGTGGCATTACAAAATCGAATGGCTCTGGATTATCTGTTAGCCTCGCAGGGAGGAACGTGTGCCATTATAGGTCAGGAATGCTGTACTTATATCCAAGATGCCTCTGAAAATATTACCAACCTAGCTGACCATATAAGAAGAATCAACTTCAAGAAATTGGCCAAGAATTTCACAATTATAACCCACCAGGTTGGTTAGGTTGGCTGGGACACGGATTGTTCGATTGGATCTTTAAGGCCTTCATATTATTACTATTAGCAATAGGATTGCTTGGATGCTTGTGTCAATGTATTTACACCCATCTCCTGAATATCCCTATTTGAACAAATTGAGTGGTTGTCCTGATGGGACAACAGGAGGGAATGTGAAAGTGTACAAACTCAACAATAGCATGATGGGAAAAATAGCCAACTTATGTAACCATGTATAAGAAAGCTGTGTCAGCTAGTGCCAAGATCAGACCCTGACAAACTAGACAAAGCTAAGAATCCACATAATTGTATCATACAAGGCCAGAAGAGGGAAGATAGTGCCTGACCTTATTAAAACCTGATAACAAAGCCACGATCTCCACGGCTCCACAAGTCCAGCCTCGAAATATACCCCTTTTTTTCACTCCCCAATGGTGGTCCGTTGATTTTGATCCCTCCAATTTTTTACCTCCCTTGCATGTTCCTCATCCACACGTGACCCTTTGCTCTGACCACACGGGGTGCTTGCCCGATTTGGAGACCATCTACCGGGACTCCCTCGGGTCCATGGTGGCGGTTACTTTCATCGCTCATGCTGAGGGAAAAGAGGGCTCTGCATTTCTTGTTGAAGTGCCCCTCGTATTCTGGAATCAGTCTGGACTAGTGGCACCTCACGTTACCCTCACTGTCAATGCAGGCTACAGTGCCAGGTCACTGGGCTTTCTGGTTGCTACCCTCCAAGGAAAATGTGATGCTTTTTATACTGGACGACAGACCTTCCCTGAAGGCACGTTACAGTATTTTTCACAGCCCTTTTGTGTTGATGGTACATTGAACCACCATCGGACCAACCGTTCCTCATCCCCAGAGATTCCTGCAGACTTATGGGCTGCGTCCAATCACGAAGTGGGTCTTACTAATGTGCCTCCAGTTCTCATTAAGGTTAAGTCCGGTGTGCCCTGCCCTCCATTTCTCAGTACCCTATTCGCCCTGACGCTGAGGAAGGAATCTCCAGCATGATACAGTCCTTCCTTCAACAGGGAATTTTGGTTCCGTGCCATTTGCCCTGTAACACTCCTATTCTTCCGGTTCCTAAGGTTGGGCGGCCGTCTGAATGGCGTTTGGTCCAGGACCTCCGCCGTATCAATCAAATCGTTGAACCCTTGCATCCCCTGGTCCCTAACCCGGCTACAATCCTCAGTAATATCCCGCCTGAGGCAGCTGTCTTTACCCTTGTGGACTTACAACATGCCTTTTTTGCGATACCCCTTGCCGCTGAATCCCAGTATTTGTTTGCCTTCACATTCAAAGGGCACCAGTACACTTGGACTAGGCTACCGCAAGGTTTCATTCATTCATCGACACTCTTCTCACAGGCACTGCACTCCCAATTAGCTACTTTGACACCCCCGGGGGGATCTACTATTATACAGTATGTCGATGACTTACTCCTTGCTAGCCCTGACTTTGCTTCTAACGAACGCGACTCCATTTATCTGCTCACCCGTCTCCATTCCTGGGGATATGTAATACCACCTAATAAAGTACACAAAGGACAGAGGCAGGTTAAATTTCTGGGCGTTCTGATAAGCGCTACTGAACGTTCCCTTACGCAGGATCGTATTACTCCCATTTTGCAAACCGCACTTCCTACCTCGCCGAAGCAGATGAGAGCCTTTTTAGGTTTAGTGAACTTTTGCAGACAATGGATTCCGAATGTTACTGCTCATACCAAGGAGCTTACTCCTTATTCCTCCCAGAATTCACCCCTTAAGTTTGAACTACCCGATTTAGCACAGCAATCTTTTGTTACTCTCAAGAACGCGCTGGCTTCCGCCCCGGCTCTAGGACGACCTCTTTATGACAGGCCCTTCCAGTTGTATGTTAATGTCCTTGACCTATGTGCCACGGGTGTCTTGACACAGGAACATGGTGACCAACGCCGTCCGGTTGCCTATTATTCTACTAAATTGGATCCAGTAGCTTGTGGTTTGCCCCCCTGCACTCAAATTCTCACTGCTGTACATGTGTTAGCTCAGGCAGCCTCTAATCTAACCCTTCATCAGCCCGTGCATGTGTATACCTCACACTCTGTTGTGGCTCTCCTTACATCTCAGCAGACCCAGCATCTGACACAGGCCCGCTTGAGCCGATATGAGGTCTATTACAGAACCCATATCTGTCTTTCCATTACTGTTCCACTTTAAATCCCGCAGCATTCCTCGAACATCCCCCTGATGTACTTGTTGATCCACCACATGATTGTTTGCTTAGGAATCACTTCCTTACCGCACCTCGTCCCGATTTAACTGACCCTCTTGATAATCCTGATCTCACTTTTTATGTTGATGGCAGTTCTTCTATTTCCCAAATGGGTGTCCCGCAATCGGGGTATGCCATTGTTACAGACACTGACATTCTGGAAGCAGCTGCTTTCCAGATTCCAGTCTCGGCGCAGAAAGCCGAGCTATTCGCCCTTACTAGAGCTTGTGTTCTGGCCAAAGACCAAAGTGCGAATGTGTACACAGACTCTAGGTACGCTTTTGGTGTCACCCACGATTTTGGCCGCCTCTGGCAGCAACGTGGATTCCTTACCTCTGCAGGCTCTCCCATTCTAAATGCTCTTTGGGTTAAAAATCTCCTCGTTGCTATTCAACTTCCTCGTCAATTGGCTATCATTAAATGTGCTGCGCACACTTCCGGGGGCACTCCTGTGCAATTAGGAAACGCCCGTGCTGATTCAGCCGCTAAGGCAGCGTCTGCATCAGCCCCTATGATTGTTCCCGCAGGGGGTACACAGGCTTTAAATCAGCTACCTATTCTAGCAAAAAAGGGCATGCCAGAGTTAGCTGAAATTCAAAGGTTACAGAGGGACGCCTCTGATTCTGAGCGCACACTATGGAAGTCAATGGGGTGTTCGCACTCGTTGACACAAAACCTCTGGCTTAGTAGGTCAAGTTTGTGTTCCAGATTCGTTATTGCCGATACTTATTGATTATTTGCATTCTTGTACCCATCTTGGCAAGGAGGGAATGGTACAGCTACTTTTGAAAACTTGGTGGCACCCAGATCTGAATACAGCAGCACAAATGCGGCTGGATCGATGTCTTATTTGCATGAAAAATAATAAGGGTAAAGGCATTAAATGCCCTCCCGGAACAACCCCCTTGCCAGATGGTCCTTTTGCCTGCATACAGCTTAATTTTATTGAATTACCTAAAGTACAATGCTATAAATATTGTTTAGTGATCATTGATGTATTTAGTAAATGGATTGAAGCCTTCCCCACCACCAACTGTACTGCACATACGGTGGTAAAATTACTATTGACAGAAATTATTCCCCGATTTGGGATTCCCAGAATGATGAGCTCAGATAATGGAACACATTTTGTGGCTCGAATCAATTCTGAATTATGCGAAGCACTCAAAATTAAACAACAGCCGCACTGCGCGTATCATCCACAGGCAGCAGGAATTGTAGAGAGAGCAAATGGGACCTTAAAAGAAAAATTATCTAAATTGACCGAAGAAACTGGATTAAATTGGCTAAAGGTATTGCCTTTGGCACTGTTTCACATGAGGGTTACTCCACATTCGCGGTCCGGACTGTCAGCTGCAGAGATAGTCTACGGTCGGCCAATGAGGACTCCCTGGGATGCCCATGAAGACCCCCTAGAGGGAGTAGACCTCCACGTTATGGGAGATAAAATGCTGAGTTATTTGAAGCAATTAACATTTTCTTTAAAGTTTCTCCACTCGCAGGTAAAACAGGCCCATCTCCCAGCAGCAGCCGGAACAAAGATCCCTCGATATCCAGTAGTCAAACCAGGAGACTACGTGCTGATAAAGAATTGGGACAGAGAGAAGTTAGGGCAACGCTGGAGCGGCCCTTTTCAGGTATTGCTGACTACTACACCGACTGCCGTTAAACTCGAAGGACGTTCGAGTTGGGTACACCTATCAGATTGTAAGAAGATTGGTTCCAGCCCCAACGAGGACGCAGAATGAGGATCTTCATTATCACATTTGGACTATTTGGACTAATTGGTCTTAATGGCCATTCGACAGTAGGCGAACAAACTGACCAAGAGCTGCGTGCTAATAGCTTTCTATATATGTCATATATTTATGCTGACAGATTGAATGTAAGTAACTGTTGGGTTTGTACCCGTATCCCCATCCATTCCAAGGAGAGGCTACCTCTCCAATCACTCCCATTCCACTTAGCAGAAACAGTTGAGTGGATACTGCGTCAAAACCGAACACAGGGGTTCGGTGGAGATATGAAAATTTGGAAATCAGCTGGCTATGGGATGACTAGATTTTCAGCCTGGTATCAACCTGGATATCCCCATGTTTTGAATCCCCCTGCCCTTACCATCCCATCGAGCACTGCGCAAGGATCCCTATGTTTTAGTAAATCAGGAGAAGGACCATCAATGGGGCAGAGTAGGTGTAATCTTACAACTGAATGGCAGGGACCGATACCAAACATCTCCAACAAGGGTATGTTTGTTCTTGATTGGTCCAGGGTGTGGAATAAAACATCAAATAGCTCATGAACGCATAATTCCCAGGTACCCTGGATGACAATGGCTGAGAATTTTACGGCCTATAACGGGACCTATTTCATATGTGGCACTAAAGCATACTCCTGGCTTCCCAGAAATTGGACAGGGTCCTGTTATCTAGGATATGTCGTACCCTGCATGCACCACCTACTCTCCCTTAAACAACATTCCTCACGAATCAGGAGGACCATTAGTAAAACCGAGGAGTTCTTTATGATCGCCTTTCCACAATACGGAACAGGCAAGGCAGCAAACGAACTGATCCTTATGGCCTCGGCATTGGAACAACTGTCGAACATAACAGCAGCAGAATCCAGGGCAACCGGACGGGCACTAGCCGAGGTCTCGGCTGAGCTGGTGGCTGTCCGGACAGTGGCATTACAAAATCGAATGGCTCTGGATTATCTGTTAGCCTCGCAGGGAGGAACGTGTGCCATTATAGGTCAGGAATGCTGTACTTATATCCCAGATGCCTCTGAAAATATTACCAACCTAGCTGACCATATAAGAAGACAGGCGGATCAACTTCAAGAAATTGGCCAAGAATTTCACAATTATAACCCACCAGGTTGGTTAGGTTGGCTGGGACACGGATTGTTCGATTGGATCTTTAAGGCCTTCATATTATTACTATTAGCAATAGGATTGCTTGGATGCTTGTGTCAATGTATTTACACCCGTCTCCTGAATATCCCTATTTGAACAAATTGAGTGGTTGTCCTGATGGGACAACAGGAGGGAATGTGAAAGTGTACAAACTCAGCAATAGCATGATGGGAAAAATAGCCAACTTATGTAACCAAGTGTGAGAAAGCTGTGTCAGCTAGTGCCAAGATCAGACCCTGACAAACTAGACAAAGCTAAGAATCCACATAATTGTATCATACAAGGCCAGAAGAGGGAAGATAGTGCCTGACCTTATTAAAACCTGATAACAAAGCCACGATCTAGGAATGTCCTAATAACACAACTTCCTCATGACCTAGGTCCATCTGCGTCAAGGCATCATGAGGGCAGAGGTGAAAAACAAAATAGGACCACGTCTTATTTCCTCTAAAAACAAACTACTGCAAATAAGCCGAGTCAGGGTCTTTCCATGACAACATGTTTGATCAGAAGTTATGACTGTATTGACATTTTTGAACAAGGTCTGTTTTTGTAAAATGATACAGCTTGTGTATAAATATTGAACGTTTTCTCCATGTCTTTGCGAGCTTGAGAAAGAATGAGCAGGTTTACCTTAACAGCTCTCTCTCTCTCTAACCTGTAGCCATCTGCATGCAGACTTTGGTCAATAAAGACAAAGTTATTTATTTTGAAACAGAGTTGTAAAGTTGTTTTTTCTCACAGTCTTGAAGTAGGAAAGATTTTAAAAGACGACAACCCCGCCGATGACCTCCTCAGCTGGGGCCCTGCCTTCCCAATACGCCTGCGCCGCACGCCGATCCGCGCACCACGGAGGTCCCCGCTGCTACTTCTGCGCTCAGCGGAAGCATCCCCGCCAAAACTGCCCGGTCCGCACTGCCGTTTGAAAATCCTGCAGTAAAATAGGCCACTTCACGGCTGTGTGCAAGGCCTGCGCAATCGCTGCGATCGCGCCCGCTATCGCCCCCTCCCCCACGCCAGACGCACAATGGGAGCCGCCATCTTCTCCTCCTGGGGCCACGTGCGACCAATGGGCGCCGCCATCTTGCCCCCCTTCGGCCACGTGCGCCCCATGGGCGCTGCCATCTTATCCCGACCCCGCAATGTGCGCACCATGGGCGCCGCCATCCTGTCCCGACCCCGCAATGTGCGCACCATGGGCGCCGCCATCCTGTCCCGACCCTGCAATGTGCGCACCATGGGCGCCGCCATCCTGTCCCGACCCTGCAATGTGCGCACCATGGGCGCCGCCATCCTGTCCCGACCCTGCAATGTGCGCACCATGGGCGCCGCCATCCTGTCCCGACCCTGCAATGTGCGCACCATGGGCGCCGCCATCCTGTCCCGACCCTGCAATGTGCGCACCATGGGCGCCACCATTTTGTCCCCCACAGGGTCTCCGGACATCCCGAGATCGAAACCGCACAGGCTCGCCACCCGAAGCATCCGACGGCTACCCGCAGCTCGCTTCGATGATGCTGGACCAATCTCGCCCGCACAACCTGACCTCCGCGTCGACGACGGTGAAAATCAACGGCCACGCGACCTCGTGTATGCTGGACTCCGGGAGCACCGAAAGCTTCGTACACCCAGATACGGTAAGGCGCTGCTCCCTCGCGGTCCACCCTGCCAATCAAAGGATCTCCCTAGCCTCCGGATCCCACTCCGTCCCGATCCGAGGCTTCTGTACAGTCACCTTCACGGTCCAAGGCGTAGAATTTAGTAACTTCCGCCTCTATTTCCTTCACAATCTCTGCGCTGCACTCCTGTTGGGCCTGGACTTACAGTGCAATCTCCAGAGCCTCACCCTCAAATTCGGCAGGCCCTTACCCCCCCTTACCGTTTGCAGCCTCACGACCCTCAAGGTCGATCCCCCCTTCCTTTTTGCTAATCTAACTGCAGATTGCAAGCCCGTTGCCACCAGGAGCAGACGGTACAGCACCCTGGACAAGACCTTCATCAGGTCCGAAGTCCAGCGGCTGCTTAAGGAGGATATTATCGAGGCCAGCAACAGCCCCTGGAGAGCCCAAGTGGTAGTGGTTAAAACTGAGGAGAAACACAGGATGGTCATGGACTACAGCCAGACCATCAATCGATACACGCAGCTCCACGCGTACCCCCTCCCATGCATATCTGACATGGTCAATCAGATTGCACAGTACCGGATCGCCTCAACAGTTGACCTGAAATCTGCCTACCACCAGCTCCTCATCCGGAAGTCGGACCGGCCATACATTGCCTTCGAGGCAGACGGTCGCCTCTACCACTTCCTTAGGGTGCCTTTCGGCATCACAAATGGGGTCTCGGTCTTCCAAAGGGAGATGGACCAAATAGTCGACCAGTACGGTTTGCGGGCCAGCTTTCCATACTTAGATAATGTCACCATCTGCGGCCATGAGCAGCAGAACCATGATGCCAACCTCGATAAATTCCTCCGCACTGCCACTCTTCTCAACCTGACCTACAACAAAGAGAAGTGTGTGTTCAGCACGACCCGGTTAGCCATTCTCGGCTGTGTAGTCCAAAACGTTCTTCTCGGGCCCGACCCCAACTGCATGCGCCCCCTCATGGAGCTTCCCCTCCCCCACTGCCCCAAGGCCCTCAAACGCTGCCTGGGGTTCTTTCCCTACTACGCTCAGTGGGTCCCAAACTATGCGGACAAGGCCCGCCCACTCATTCAGTCCACCCAATTCCCCCTCGCGGCCGAGGCACAACACGCTTTCGCCCGCATCAGAGCAGACATCGCCAAGCCTGGGATGTGCGCAGTGGATGAGTCACTGCCTATTCAAGTAGAAAGCGACGCTTCAGACGTCGCCCTTGCTGTCACTCTAAACCAAGCAGGCAGCCCCGTGGCATTCTTTTCCCGCACCCTTCATGCCTCTGAAATTCGACACTCATCCGTCAAAAAGGAGGCCCAAGCTATCGTTGAAGCTGTGCGGCATTGGAGGCATTACCTGGCCAGTAAGAGATTCACTCTCCTCACTGACCAACGGTCGGTAGCCTTCCTGTTCAATAACACACAGCGGGGCAAGATCAAAAATGATAAAATCTTGCGGTGGAGACTCGAGCTCTCCACCTATAATTACGAGATTTTGTATCGCCCCGGTAAACTCAACGAGCCCCCAGACGCCCTCTCCCGAGGTACATGTGCCAGCGCACAAGTGGACCAACTCCGGGCCGTATACGACAGCCTTTGTCACCCGGGGGTCACTCAATTGTACCACCTGGTCAAAGCTCGCAATCTGCCCTCCTCCGTCGAGGAAGTAAGGACAGTCACCAGGGACTGCCAGGTCTGTGCGGAGTGCAAGCCGCACTTCTACCGGCCAGACCGTGCGCGCCTGGTGAAGGCTTCCCGCCCCTTTGAACGCCTCAGCGTGGATTTCAAAGGGCCCCTCTCCTCCACCGACCGTAACACGTACATTCTCTGTGTGGTCAATGAGTACTCCAGATTCCCCTTCGCCACCCTATGCCCCAATATGACGTCTGCCACCGTCATCAAGGCCCTCAGCACCATCTTCGCTCTGTTTGGTTTCCCCGCCTACATCCACAGTGACAGGGGATCCTCATTCATGAGCGATGAGCTGTGTCAGTTCCTGTTCAGCAGGGGTATAGCCTCCAGCAGGATGACCAGCTAAAAGCCCTGGGGAAATGGGCAAGTAGAACGGGAGAATGGGACAGATTGGAGGGCCGTCCAGCTGGCCTTACGGTCCAGGAACCTTCCAGCCTCTCGCTGGCAGGAGGTCCTTCCTGACGCTCTACACTCCATCCGGTCACTGTTGTGCACCGCCACTAATAACACACCCCATGAACATGTTTTTACCATCCCCAGGAAGTCCACATCCGGGGTATCGCTCCTGACTTGGCTCGCAGCTCCAGGACCGGTCCTTCTCCGTAGGCACGTCCGACTCCACAAAGCGGACCCCTTGGTGGACAGGGTTCACCTGCTCCACTCCAACCCTCAATATGCCTACGTTGAGTTCCCCGACAGCCGCCAAGATACAGTCTCACTCAGGGACCTGGCACCATCAGGTTCCACCACAACACCCCCCCCCCACCCATGCGCCACCCCCCTCCCACCGCGCCGCCAACACTGACCCCACCAGACCACACCCCACTTTCCGCACAAGAGAACAAAGAGGATTTCGGCACGCTCCCGGAGTTCCCCGATGACTGGCCAGCATCAGCACCGCCACCACCGCCATCGGTGCCACATCCACCACTGCCAGCTCCGGCTTCGCCGCCACCGTTACGCCGCTCCCAATGAAGCACCAAAGCACCGGACTGGCTGAACCTTTGACCGACTCCGGACCGTCAACATGGACATTTCTTTTTTTTCTTCTTAACATTGTACATAATTGTACTATTTGTATATAGTTTCACATCACCCCCGCCGGACTCATTTTTAACAGGGGGTGAATGTGGTGGACCACTGTCTTAGGGGATGTAAGGTAGGACCTGCACTACAGGTTCGCCGGTAGCCCCTGCCGGCTGGCTCCCCCCACTAAGAACTGTATAAATATGCATGACCTCCAGTGCCCTGCCATTTCGCCAGCTGCAGCAGGAGGCCACGCATCTGACTGTAATATAGCCACAGTTGTACCCAATCTGCGTCTTTGTGCAATTGATTGCGCATCAGGTGCTCAGCGGCAGGATTCGCCGTTCCTGAGATTAAGTGGTGACACTGGGGCGTTCCAGCCAACAAGATGGCAGCAAGACGCCAGATCTGAGGTTCACTATCGCTGAACTGGAAACCTATGCCTATGGCGGGATTCTCCGACACCCCACTGGGTCGGAGAATCGGCGGGGCGGCGGCGTGACTCCCGCCCCCGCCGGCTGCCGAATTCTCCGGCGCTGGGGATTTGGCAGGGGCGGGAATCGTGCCGTGCCGGTCGGCGGCCACTGGCTGCAGTCCCCCCCCCCCCCCGGCGATTCTCCGGCCCGCGATGGGCCGAGTGGCCGCCCGTTTTAGGCCGGACTTGCCCGCGGGTGGCCACCGGGGTCCTCCGGGGGGCGTGGGGGGGATCTGGCCCCAGGAGGTGCCCCCACGGTGGCCTGTGCCGTGGGGGCAGTGTATTCCTCCGCATCGGCTGCTGTGGACCTCCGCGATGGCCGACATGGAGATGAACCCCCCGTGCGCATGTGCTGGGGTGACGCCACCACACGCTGGTGCTCCCGCGCATGCGCCAATTCGGGTCGGCCGGCGGAGGCCCTTCGGCACCGGTTGGTGTGGCGCCAAGCTCCTTCCGCGCCAGCCGGGGCGGCGCAAACCACTCCGGCGCCAGCCTAGCCCCTGAAGGTGCGGAGGATTCCGTACCTTCGGGGCGGCCCGATGCCGGAGTGGATCACGCCACTCCTTCCCGCCGGAGTTGCCCGCCGGCCGATTCCCGCAGAATCCCGCCCCTAGTGTGGACAGCACGGTAGCACAGTGGTTACCACTGTTGCTTCACAGCACCAGGGACTCGGGTTCAATTCCCGGCTTGCGTCACTGTTTGTGCGGAACCTGTACGCTTTTCCCATGTCTGCGTGGGTTTCCTCCGGGCACTCCGGTTTCCTCCCACAAGTCCCGAAAGACGTGCTTGTTAGGTGAATTGGACATTCTGAATTCTCCCTGAGTGTACCCAAACAGGTGGACGAGTGTGGCGACTAAGGGCTTTTTATAGTAACTTCATTGCAGTTAATGTAAGCCTACTTGTGATACTAATAAAGATTATTATTAAACCCTGCTAGACACCGTGGAGGAGAGGCCGGTGGGAAGGAGGCTGCCATTCTCCCGTTCGCCAGCCCTGGACGCAAACGGCCGAGATGGTCAGCGCCGTGCGCAGCACCGTTTGGACAGGCACAACCTCCTCAGGGCGGCGAGGGTGAGTAAGCAACATTGTGCCCCTAGCACTAACCCCCGTCCCACACACTGTGACCCAACCGCCTCCCCCAAATCTGGAGAGCGTCCGAACCCCCACCCTGTACCACATGCTTGCACCCATCCTAATAATAATCGCTTACTGTCACAAGTAGGCTTCAATGAAGTTACCGTGAAAAGGGGTACCAGAGAATTTCGGTTTGTTGTGAACCTGGCGCTCGCCACGCCTTCAGCATCAAAACCGATTCTCCGCCCAATCGCCTTTCCCGATTTCAGCATGACGGAGAATCCTGCCCCAGATCCCTGCCATGTGACTTCAATCCATGACTTTAAGCCACACCATTGCAAGTGAGATGTAATGTTTTGTCTTCAGCTTGTCCGAGTCCATGATACCTGTAATGAAGTCAAATTAAGTAATAATGTGAGCCACATTAATGACAAAATCGTAACAACTGGCAAAACGCCCTCACCAAATCTAATTATTGAGGAACAGTTAGAATTCGGGATTAGATGGACCCAGCGCGAGGAATCAAAGGCTAACACGCCTCGTGTTCACAGATTACTTCATTCGGAAATGCACCTAACTGGGAATAAATAATTGATCGCAATTGCAAAATCTCGTGGGTCAGGGAGCCGGGAAATTGGGACCTAAAATACAACAACAGGGATTGGAGGCGGTTTCCCGGCTATAAAACGGGCTGGTGTTTGGGGGAGTTATTATCCTGATTCAGTAGCCAGGATGGGACGTTGGTTGGGTTTTTGTTCGCTCTGTCTCCTGGCCGGCTCGTTACTCTCAGCCCAGCCGCCACTCCTCGGGAATGATGTTTGTGTCCCAGAGCCAGGCTGGAGATTTGAGTGCGGTCACTCCGGGGTCAGCAGTACCGAGTGCAGCCGCCAGGGTTGCTGCTTTGACCCGCAGAGCTCCAGTCCCCATCCCTGTTTCTACAATCTGAGAAAGAGCTCAGGTAACAAACCCTCTCCCCAGTCTAGGGGGGCAGATTAGTGGAGAGAGAAAATCCAACTTGGCAAATCCGGAACTAATCCAGGGATGTGTTGCTGTCTCTGTGTAATGGCGCAGGGTGGGAATGAGTATTTGACATCTGAAGCTTCAAGTCTTGAATTCCTTCACTGACATATATCCACTCTGAGCATATTGGCTGGCTGGCTGCTTTAGCCTTGTACTGACTTATTGTTCAGGCCTATCTCTGGTCTAAAGCACTTGGAAGTCATGGCACCCAAACCATCAAGGTGGTTGGCTACCCTATTGGCTTGTGGGGCTGGAGAGGAGGTTTGGTGGCACAGTGGTTTGCACTGCTGCCTCACTGTCAGTCACCCAGGTTTGATCCTGACCTTGGGTGACTGGAGTTTACATGTTTGCTCTGGGTGGATGGTCTATGCTAAATTATCATAGAACTTGGTGCAGAAAGAGGCCATTTGGTCCATTGAGTTTGCACCGGCTCTTGGAAAGAGCCCCCTATCCCCATAACCCAGTAGCCCCACCCAAGGGCAATTTTGGACACTTTCAGGGCAGTTTATCATTGCCAATCCACCTAACCTGCACATCTTGGACTTGTCCTTTGGTGTCTAGGGGTTGTGGGGATAGGATGGAGAATGGGCCTAGGTTAGTGCTCTCTGAGGGGTGGTGCAGACTTGATGGGCCAAAAGGCATCTTTCTCCATTGCAGAGACTCTATTCCTCATTAATGGATGATTCTGTTGTGAAGGCTACCTCTTTGTAAAAGATGAGCAGCAACATTGGCTTTGAATTACTGATAACTAGTCGTGCTAGTTAACTGATTTCACTATGTGGGAGGGCAGATGGCATTGTCAGAAGTAGCTACTGTGGGGAGTTTAGTTCTCGTATCTATTGAAGGAGGTGATTCACTATGTACAAAGCTAATACTGTTCAGTTCCCATGTTTCAAGAGGTTATTGAATCTTTGCCTGTAGCATGCTCCACAGTCACTTGATCTAGGAAGTCCTAATTGGCTTGGCACTTGTGTTATCTACACTGAAAACGGTGTAAAAGGCAGGGGCAATATTATGTTGATCTACCCATGTACCTGTCAAATTAATTATTTGACATCTCTCTATTTTACCTGACCTAGAGGTCTCTCCCATGCAGGTAATATTGGTTTCTTAGAGTGTCTTCGAAGCTGGGCCTCAACATTTGTTGCCTGTCTTCAGTATAATGGAGATGTGCTTCCTTCAGAGTTTGAACTGTCTGATATCCGGACAAGACTTTGAGCAGCTGGATTATATTTTGCAGTGTGCACAGCTGATGGTCAGTTCCTCATCGTGATCTCCAGGAACCTGACCCGTCCTGCCCTCAACCTGTCATCTCTGTATGTGAAGGATGGACAAGAGGCCGAGTGCAAGCCTAAAGTAACCACTGCCGAATTTGTGATTTTCCACTTTCCAATTACGTCTTGTGGCTCCAGCAAGCGGGTGAGTATTGCAGGGTCGAAGCATTTTCCCACAAATGAGTCGGCTTCTTATTAAAACAGCCTCCTCATTGCAGGAGGAAGATGGATCCTTGGTATATGAAACGGATGTCTTGGGCAAGAGGATGATTCAGACTGGGAAGCTGGGTTCAATAACCCGGGACAGCACCTTCAGGTAGGGGGATGGTGGGAGATGTTTGTATTGGGAGGGGATGTGTTACTGAATGAAGCTCCACCTACTTCTGTCTCTCTGCAGCCTGCATGTCCAGTGCAAGTACACGGGGAGTCAAGAGACTGGCTTACAGATCAATGTCACCATTTACACTGTTTCTCCTCCACCTCCTGCTTCTGAAGATGGGATTCTGGAACTGGAATTGCGAATAGCAAAAGGTAGAGCTGGCCTGGGTAATGGTTTATGGAAGCAGTGGGGATGTATCCATACAGGGAGTGACTGGTTCTTGTGTCTGCCCCTCAGGTGGTGACTACAGATCCTGGTATGTGGATAGTGACTACCCCATTCAGAGAATCCTTCAGGAACCAGTGTTTGTGGAGGTTCGTGTCCTGGATCGCACTGACCCAATGATTGTCCTGAGGTTGCATGACTGCTGGGCAACTCCTGTTCGTGCCCCAGACCATGGAGTGCAATGGAGTCTATTGGTGGATGGGTAAGTCTTAATGGGAAGGCTAATGGCTTTTAGACACCGAAGCAATATGATGAGACTGATTCCTGTATCTTGCCAATCTCCATGCTGCAGGAGGCATATACCAAGGGGAAGGAGTGAAAACTCTACACCAATAATGTAGCAGCTGAACCCAGTCTCTTGGCCACAAGAACTTGGCCAAATGTTAAACAAACCTGTGCAATCTGTTCCCTAAACGAGAAGCTCTAATTTTGGGCAGATGGGAAACGTGCAGTCTATTCTAATTGTTCTGTTAGTTGGCAAACCTAATGAGCGTTCACTGGGTTTGTTATCCCCAGTGGTTCTAGGGTGCTTTCAATAGTCAAACGGAGTACCCCCATTTTGATGAATGGCTTTTTGGTTAGTCCGACACATGTCTGCCAGGGTTTCCTCCCCAAGATGTGCGGACTAGGAGGCTTTCCCATTCTAAATTGTCCTTGGGTGTCCAAACATGTGTAAGTTGGGATATTGTGGACTTGGGTGGAATGCTCTTGGGAGTTGGTGCAGATTTGATGTGCTGAATGCTTCCATGGTAACAGGTGTCCCTATGAGGGTGATGATTATCTGACTCTTCTACACCCAGTGGATGTGTTTTCTGGCCTGAAGTTCCCAACACATCACAAGCGGTTTGAAGTGAAGACCTTTGTTTTCTTGGATGGAGAGTTGAAGCAACCTCTCTCTGGACAGGTAACCAAACTGAAGAATAACTCCAGCAGAAATTCTCTTACTGACATTAACAAACTTAGTTGCTCTCGCTAAAACAACTTTCTTTTCTTTTCAGGTTTACCTACACTGCAGTGCTGAAGTCTGTTCACCCTCTAGCCAGGATGACTGTGTATCCAAATGTGGTCCAATTGAGTTCTTTGGCCCAAGTGAGTTCTTGTGCTTCATCAAAGCAAAAGTCCCCTTGTTAAAGGACTTCTGAGATGAACAGCTCCTTCTATAAATGGGTATTCTGCTCTCGGCCTGTCACATCCCTCTATCATTGTGAACATGGACCTGGTCTGCATCCCACTACATGTGGAGTGTCATCAATAAATAGCTGAAATTCTAATTCACATTCCTTGTTGGATAATTAATTTCAGGATATTTTCACTTGCACTAAATAAAAGCTTGGTTGTGGGTCGAGTATTGACCATCTGATGAGCTAGACTAGTTTGAATTGGGTCAGAACTGTTTAACCTTCTTCTTCTCTCTTCCCAATAGAGAGACGCAGAAGCATCAGTGACCACAAGGGAACATTAGTGAGTGCTCCTGGTCCCATCTTCCTGGGAGATGATCTCGTGGCAAAGAAACTGCATGAAGCAAATGGTAAGTAGAGCCTCTTCAATAGGTAACCTGTCAACTCTTCTCAAATGTCATGTCCTCAAATATCATGTCTTCTAATCTCCCACTAGGTGCTGCTGAATCTCCATCCTGGGTTTTGGAAGGAGTATCCATTGGCTTAATGATGCTGTCGCTGTCTGTGCTGGTGGTGGCTGCAGTGTACATGAGACCAAAAGCTGTTGCTTCTCAATGTAGTGAAATTGAACTGTAGACTCTGAATGAATAAAACAATTTAACGGACAAATAAGCCTTTGTTTTGTGTGACCATGAAATAGCCACGGTTAATAGGATCAGACCAACTACCTTGGCTAAGGATATAAAATTGCAGTCAAAATTCTTTGGGCCAGAATATATATAAAAGTACTTTGGGCTTTCTTGCATGTTTTATTTGCAGTAATCTTGTTTTGACCCAGAATGCAGGAATGGAAATAACAGTCACAGGTACACATTCCATACATATGATGGACATGATAGGGGGTGACATAGTGTAGCGCTACAGAGATCCTCCGCTCCATCCATAAGTGGGTCATTCAGGAGTCTGGTAACAGTGGGGAAGAAGCAACTTTAAATTTGGTCCTTAATGCAAATGCTATTGTCTTGGGGAAAATGTTGATCGATTTTTAATGAACTGGGAGTTGACAATACATGGAGGCTGTGTACCTGTCTGTGACCCAAATTGACCACAATCCCCATAGTCCTTTGCAGGTGGCCATTTTAAATGGCGATATTCCATCCCTTTGATCCTAATCAGTCTTTATCCTGTAGTCTACCTTATTAAGCCGGCCACTCAGTTCAGGTCCAACTCAACTGTCCTAGAATTCATTGTACAAATTTTACCTAATCTCATCCATTCATGAAATCAATTCACTACTACATGGGCTAATTATATCTAAATTTAAAGTTTTTTATATAATTTAACTTCAATTCATACTAAACAGTTGGTTGCTTGCTAACTAAAACTTATGCTACACTTCAGCTGCTGTTTTTACAAAGAATTTATCTACACCAATCTACAAAACTTAAAAAGCAGCACCACATTCTTCCTCATTCCATTTCATCAGTACAGAGGCAAAGGGTCCATTTAGCAGCAGTTTTTTGGTACATTCTTAATAGCGCTCTATTGGATTCCAAAGAGGGGGGTTCAAACTGTATATAGCGGGCCTGGAGGCTTTTGCTTTCCATTTACGGAGTTTGAATGTGAGGACTGCACTATAGATTACTGCAATCAGGAGAGTGGATTCCATTTTGCAATGCCTTCCCACCAGGTAGGGGTTTCGGTCTCCACAGTTGTGTGGTATTGTGACTGGAGGGGTATTGTGACTGGAGGTGATCTGTGGAGTGGTGACGTTCGGGGCTGGCTTAGGTACTATAATTGTGTATTGCCAAATTACCTTTAGTGGGTGTCCTGGGGCAATTTTGTCTGATTCTTGTGTTCCCTGCAACTTTATTTAAACATCCAATTTTGGGGCACCCTTTGTTAAGTTCCCATCAATCTCCCTTTTTCAGTTGTGCTAATGTAACATTCTGATTTGTGGTCCTGTTGGGCTTTCTGTAAATTGTCTGTTGGTTATTGCTTCCAAATATGCTTTTGTTAGGCACCCATAGGGTGCCACTCTGACATTGCCCTGCATCTGGGGGGCGTTTGTGGAAAGTCCTTGGTATCCCAGGTTACTGAGGAAATAGCTGGAGCCTTAACAGATCTTTGCAGCATCCTTGAACATGGGTGAGGTACCGGAGGACTGGAGAATTGCTAATGCTGTCCCCTGTTTAAGCAGGGTAGTGGGATAATTCAGAAAATTATAGACCGGTGAGCCTGACATCAGTGGTAGGGAAGCTGCTGGAGAAGATACTGAGGGATAGGATCTATTCCCATTTGGAAGAAAATGGGCTTTGGAAGAAAATGGGCTTATCAGTGATAGGCAACATGGTTTTGTGCAGGGAAGGTCATGTCTTACCAACTTGAATTCTTTTGAGGGAGTGACAAAGTTGGTTGAGGGAAGGGCTATAGATGTCATATACATGGACTTCAGTACGGCATGTGATAAGGTTCCCCATGGTAGGCTGATGGTGAAGTCTCATGGGGTCCCGGGTGTACTAGCTGGATGGATAAAGAACTGGCTGGGCAACAGGAGACAGTCTTACTGGAAGGGAGTTACTCAAAATGGAGAACTCTGACCAGTGGTGTTCCACAGGGATCTGTGCTGGGACCACTTTGTGATTATATATAAATGGTATAGGTGGTCTGATTAGCAAGTTTGCAGATGACACTTAAGATTGGTGGAGTAGCAGCTAGTGAAGGGGACTGTCAGAATACAGCAGAATATAGATAGATTGGAGAGTTGGGCCGAGAAATGGCAGGTGGAGTTCAATCCGGGCAAATGTGAGGTGATGCATTTTGGAAGATCCAATTCAAGAGCGAACTATACAGTAAATGAAAAAGCCCTGGGGAAAATTGATGTACAGAGAGATCTGGGTGTTTAGGTCCATTGTACCCTGAAGGAGGCCACGCAGGTCAATAGTGGTCAAGAAGGCATACGGCATGCTTTCCTTCATCGGAAGGGGTATTGAGTACAAGAGTTGGCAGGTCATGTTACAATTGTTAAGACTTTGGTTCGGCAACATTTGGAATACTGCGTGCAGTTCTGGTTGCCACATTACCAAAAGGATGTGGATGCTTTGGAGAAGGTGCAGAGGAGGTTCACCAGGATGTTGTCTGGTATGGAGGGCGCTAGCAATGAAGAGGTTGAGTAGATTAGGATTATTTTCATTAGCAAGACGGAGGTTGAGGGGGGGGGGGAACCTCATTGATGTCTACAAAATCATGAGAGGTCTAGACAAGGTGGATAGCAAGAAGCTTTTTCCCAGAGTGGGGGACTCCATTACTAGGAGTCACGAGTTCAAGGTCAGAGGGGAAAAGTTTAAGGGAGATGTGTGTGGAAAGTTCTTTATGCAGAGGGTGGTGGGTGCCTGGAACGCATTGCTGGCGGAGGTGGTAGAGGCGGGCACGATAGCATCATTTAAGATGTATCTAGTGTCATGCGAGAGTGCCTTTAAGAACTGGATGTTTAAGCAATGTACCTTTAAGAAAACAGTGTCATAGAGTGGGTGGAGCTCACCTCAGTTCGGCCATTTTGCAGTCTGTGTTTTGCAGGTTTTTAGTTTCAGTTTGAAAAGCAGCTTGTTTTGCAGTGAGCTGGAGTTGCTGTGACCTCTGCCATGAAAGACTATCTCTGGATCATTTGGGTGATTTTAAAGTAAAGTCTGATGTGATTCTGTTTAAAGGTGTTAAATCTCTTGGAAGTTTGAAGGAACATTTTAAGGAATTATTTACAGTTGCCATATTTTCTGAGTCATCTTTGAAGTTAGGGGTGAGGGGTGTTATGAGATCCAATGTTTATTTAAGATGTTAAGTTTGAGTTCATGGAATAAACAGAGTTTTGTGTTTTAAAAACCCACGTGTGTATACTTGTAATCCCACACCTAGGGAAAAAGCCGTGTGCTCAGAAAAGCAACAAATCCATTAAAGGGAGGTTGGTTGAACTCCTATGATACATTTTGGGGTTCTGAAAAGCCTCGCCCATAACACTAGACAGATGCATGAATGAGCAGTGGGATTCAGATCCTTAAAATAGGCAACAGCTTTAGATAGAGGATCTGGATCGCCGCAGGCTTGAAGGGCCTGTTCCTGTGCTGTGCTGTAATTGTTCTTTGTTCTTTGTGTTCGGAGTTTGGTTGGTAAGTGCGACAATTATCCATACGAAGACCATGGGTGCTGGATTATGTTGCTCTTTCTAGCTTTAGTCTATTTGCTCTGTTTAGGTCACCTTTGCTCATGAGTCGCCAGGTATCTTTATGATACCGCCACGTGGTTAAAGTTCAGGTTATGATTAATAACATAGCACACCGCTTAGTAAGGATTAAAACAACGGTCATTTATTATATACAATAAGCAATATTAATACCCTAATACTACTATTTATATAATAAACCTATCACTGCTGGCCAATACTTAACTTAGGAAGAGCCCACCAGGTCAGGGAAACGAATGGCTTGTCCAATCAAATCTGGCCCGTGGGATTCGAAAGGCTGCTACAGGTCGGTGGCTAGGTGTCTCTACCGGATAGCGATCGTTGGATTCAAACTATGATACACGGTGGCTGGTCTTGCGAAGGTCTCGAGCAGGCGAAGATGAGAGAGAGCGATCTGAACTTGGACCTTCACTTTTATAGGGCCCAGGGGCTTCCTGCCTCCCGGGGCGGCCCTTGACCCTGAGTCCCAAGTGATTGGATTCTGTCCCCAGTCTCTGGGGTCTGTGTCCAATGGTGATGCGATTCCTCGATCGGGGGGTGGTCGCTCACCTGTCTTTGTTTCGGCCACTGCAGGCGCCGACAGGTCTGGCCCGGTATTCAATTGCTAATATGTTGCAATTGTTCCCGGGGATAGCCGATTTAACTGTGGATGTCTGAGTAGATTAGGTGTAAACAGTCCTGAATGCAACTGCGGATACCTGGGTTGATGGGCTGTTGATAGCCCTGAGTATCGATCTGGGCTACGTTCCCAGAGCTGAATGTGCAAACCTGTCTGCAGCTGCCTGCTTGTGTCTTTTTGGCTGCTTTTCCCAGCAGTCTTTCGGGTTAGCCGTTTTAAACTGGGTTTTGGCCAGATTAATCGGAACGCACCCATTTTACATGGCTACATTCCCGCCTTTTGATCCTAACGCGAAGCGTGAAGGATCACACAAATTTTGTCCTCTACGTTTCCCGACTGGGGGGGCACCTCCCACATGGCCACTACTCTGACCCTAGCGATGCACAAAAATTTACCTAAACGATTCTTGAGGGCGCTATGTCAGGCAGGGGCATGTGTCTGGAAAAAATAAACTGGGAACCTAAGTTTACCTAAACAATTCTTCAAACTTAGTCTTATCTCTCTATACAATGACAATTACAACATTTAATATATTCTTTCCTGGCTTGGCAGTCAAGCTCAGGATCATACATTTCCATACATTCTCTTTTTTTATTTACAGGAAAAACAAACAAACCGCCAGTGCATGTTTTATTATTCATATGTCTCTGGGGTCTGGTTGTAGCCGAATATCGGGGATTGGATCCGATAGACCGGGGTTCGAGCGCGGTACGCTCTCCTTTTCCACTTGCGGAGGTGCATGGTCTGTACTGCACAACTGAGTATAGCCAATGCCAACAGTGCCTCAATGATGTATGATAGAGAGTACCAAGTTATGAGCTTGGCACACCAGGATAACGCAGCGTGATTGGTGACTGGGCCCTCGGTACTACGGGGCAGTGAAGCGTTAACGGCAGGGGGGTTTGGAGTAATGGGGTCCGCGTTCCCGCGCAACCAAAAGTCCATCATAAATATGTTGAGCATGAAAAAAGGAGTCCTCATGGCTGTCTTCTTTCTTTTCCTGTTTGCTTGTTTTCTCCGGACTTGGAGCTTCTGGAGTTCTGTAAGACAAGCGTAGTGTGTGTAAATACTTCGGTTTAATATCTGGTGTGTTAGTGTGTCTGTCCTTCTTGGGGCCAATTAAACCCTTATAATTGGTCACAGCATGTGACTCTTCCGCCCCCCATTTTTTTTCAAAACAAATGTTTGGACACGGCACACTTCCCAATGGTGGACCAGTGCTAACTTTACCATCCAAATGCTCTCGGATGTAAATAGCATGTGGCAGCAACCCAAAGGTTGCCTAAATAAAATAAAACGGTTTTTGAAAGAAAAGTTCGAATGGGGTGCGTGTGGGCCGCGACGGGCACGATTTGGGTGGAGTCCCCGGGTAGGACGGCTACCAATACCGTATCTTCCCTACCCGAGCGTTTTTGACCAACGGGGGGGTCCCCAGGCAGGGCGGGTCTCACGCCGTTTCTCCACTGCCTGAGCGACCACAGAACGGACAAAAATGTAGTCATCATGGTGGGGTTACTGTTCTGATTCTACCATCAAATCAGAAGAGTAGTTACGATCGGGTGTCTGAGGCAAGTCCTCAGAGGTATCGGCAGAATGGGCGTGTGGCCACGGTGGGTGTCAGTGGGAAAAGTTAAAAAGTGAATGGGTGTGGGGCGGTGAGAAAATTCTCCTGTAGGACGAACAACATTTAACAAACAGACAGACAACGAACAACATTTAACAAACAGACAGACAACATAAAACATTCTGCAGGTTCCATCAGGAAGGACAACACTTTTCACCAAGTGTCTCCTTTAAATCATCATGTGGACACCTCAGTTCTCGGTTGCTACGGGTTCTGCCTTTTTCTTATCGCGAGTGCCTGTCGGTTGGGCACTCTGTGGTTTCTTAGGGCCTTTGCATTCCCTAGCAAAATGTCCCAATTGGCCGCAATTGCAGCACTCTTGCGGTTTGGCTGGGGGGCTGTTCTTTCCCTCGTTTACCCAGGCGCGGTTGTGAAGAGTGGTTCTTACTGCCTGCACGTCTGCGGCGGCTTGGTTTTCCTCGGGTGTTCTAGTGGCTGATTTACCGTGAGCCGCTTGTTCCCAAACGCAGGACAATCTCTTGACCACCCACTTCTCATTATGAGCCTCCTCCGAGGGGTCATAATTGCTAAGAGATTCTGTCCTGCTTCCGTGGCATGGGAGATAAGGGTGTGGGTCCACTTGGCCATATTGTCTGCGGACAAATGGGCACGATCTACGTTGCCGAAAACGGCTTCAAAATGAATCCACAAGCGTCCTGCGAACGCTGTGGGGTGTTCAGACTTTTTCTGTCTGCATTTATTCAGACAGTCTACGGGGTCGCCCCGGTTGTACCCGATCGCAGCCAGGATCGCGGTATGCATTTCTGCAAGGGTGCCTCCTCCAACATTCTGTGGGTCGGGAAGGGTTGCTGCGACCGATGGGTCTAAGCTGAGGACCGTGAGCTTTACCTGCTCTTTCTCATCCAGGCCGTACATGGTCGCCTGGTGTTTGACGGTGGCAAAGAAATGGTGTGGGTCTGAAGCGGGGAGGAACGGTGTGATTTTGGCACACGCGTCCCATAATTGGGTCACTGTGAGGGGGGTGGAATATAAGACCTCCGCCTCGTATGCTGTGGCGGTGCGGTGGGTCGTTACAGGGTTCATGGGAGCCTGTATTATCTGTTGTGTGGGGGGTGGGGGTGCTTTCCTCCTTTGGGGTTTTCCCTGCGCACATGCTCCCTGAACATATCTCTGCGCTGTCTCTTGCAGTTCTTCCCAATCAGGGCTGTCTTCCTGTTCTAAACTTTCCCAAAGGTATCTTGAAATCCCTTTTGGACAGAAAGCAGTGCTTTCAAGTCTGCAATCTGCTTTCGGCACTTTGCATGGTCTAAAGTACTCTGCCTTTGTTCCGTTGTTGTGGCGTGGAGCGCTCTCAAGGCTGCCTTGAGATCACTGCATTGTTTTTGGAGCTTCTCTAACTGGTTTTCTGTTTCTTTCTTTACCAGGACTGCACGCTGCAGGTCCTGATAAGCCTTCTCATATTGTGACTGGAAACTACTCAAGTGCGCCAGACAAGATTGGTGACCCCGTTTGGCGTCAGCCACCTCTTCATCGTTTGCTGCTAATTTCCCTTTCAATTCTTGGTTCTCTTTCTCAATTTCACATATATCGGTTTTACTTATCTGATGTATGCCTTCTATTTCCTTGCGGAGCGTCCTGACGACCTCCTCTGTGCCTCGCAACTGTGCCAGACAGGACACAATTGCCATCGGCTTGCGCGCTTTTGCTAAACTCTTTTTGTGGATCTCACTCAGGTTCTCCCACCAAGTATGCCCTATACTTCCGAGGCCTGAGTCGTCATTATTGCAGAAACCGCTCCACACGGGCCATCCTTTGCCCTGCAGAATTTTGTGGTTTTCCACTTCCCAAACGGGACACTGTCCCGCTCCTACGCTGCTGACTGGTGCGACAGCAAAATCTTCGAGGTTCATGAGGCGCTGCATCGCTTGCATTGCCTGCATGGCTCTCGTATCTGCTCGTTACGTTCAAATTTGGAACAGGGGGCCAAGGTGGTGTGGTAGATCCGGGTACGGCGTGCGCTAATTTCCGAAATACCGACTGCCGATAGTTTTGACGCAACAAAAAATCTTTGCCTTATAACCCTGTTAGTTACGCATGCATACACACACTTCCGAATTGTGAATTATTAACCAGAACCGCTTGAACACTTGTGGGTTTTTTTTTTTTCCGATTGGATTCTAATTCAAAATGTTGGGGTTCTCCCGGAGTGGTTTTCCACTTCTATGTCGTGTCCCGTCAGGATGTCGCCAATTATGTTGCTCTTTCTAGCTTTAGTCTATTTGCTCTGTTTAGGTCACCTTTGCTCATGAGTCGCCAGGTATCTTTATGATACCGCCACGTGGTTAAAGTTCAGGTTATGATTAATAACATAGCACACCGCTTAGTAAGGATTAAAACAACGGTCATTTATTATATACAACAAGCAATATTAATACCCTAATACTACTATTTATATAATAAACCTATCACTACTGGCCAATACTTAACTTAGGAAGAGCCCACCAGGTCAGGGAAACGAATGGCTTGTCCAATCAAATCTGGCCCGCGGGATTCGAAAGGCTGCTACAGGTCGGTGGCTAGGTGTCTCTACCGGATAGCGATCGTTGGATTCAAACTTACGATACACGGTGGCTGGTCTTGCGAAGGTCTCGAGCAGGCGAAGATGAGAGAGAGAGAGATCTGAACTTGGACCTTCACTTTTATAGGGCCCAGGGGCTTCCCGCCTCCCGGGGCGGCCCTTGACCCTGAGTCCCAAGTGATTGGATTCTGTCCCCAGTCTCTGGGGTCGATGTGTCCAATGGTGAGGCGATTCCTTGATCGGGGGGTGGTCGCTCACCTGTCTTTGTTTCGGCCACTGCAGGCGCCGACAGGTCTGGCCCGGTATTCAATTGCTAATATGTTGCAATTGTTCCCGGGGATAGCTGATTTAATTGTGGATGTCTGAGTAGATTAGGTGTAAACAGTCCTGAATGCAACTGCGGATACCTGGGTTGATGGGCTGTTGATAGCCCTGAGTATCGATCTGGGCTACGTTCCCAGAGCTGAATATGCAAACCTCTCTGCAGCTGCCTGCAGGTAGACCGCAAGCTACAGGATCCAATTTCGTAGAATAGTAGGCGACCGGGCGACGCCGGTGACCGTGTTCTTGTGACAGAACACCAGTGGCACATTCATCAAGAACATTAACGTACAACTGAAAGGGTCTGTCATACATAGGTCGTCCTAGTGCTGGGGCGGTAGCCAGGGCATTTTAGAGAGTAACAAAAGATTGTTTTGCTCAATCAGGAAGTTCCAACTTAAGAGGAGCATTTTGAGAGGAGTATGGAGTTAAATCTTTAGTATGGACAGTAACATTCGGAATCCATTGTCTGCAAAAGTTCACCAATCGTAAAAAGGCTCGCATCAGCTTGGGCGATGTAGGAAATGGGGTCAGCAGTATAGGAGTAATGCGTTCCTGAGTAAGGGAGCGATCCGTACCACTTATTAGGACACCCAAAAATTTGACCTGCCGTTGGCCTTTATGAACTTTAGTGGGCGGGATCACATATCTCCATGAATGGAGACGGATGAGCAGGTAAATGGTGTCACGCTGGTTAGCGTTGAAGTCAGGGCTGGCGCTCTGATAAGTCATCAACATATTGGATGATGGTGGAGCCACCAGGAGTTGATAATGTCGCTAACTGGGAGTGCAATGCTTGTGAGAAAAGGGTTGGAGAATGACTGAAGCCCTGTGGGAGCCTAGTCCAAGTGTATTGGTTGCCCTTAAATGTAAAGGCAAACAAATACTGTGATTCAGGGGCGAGGGGTATCGCAAAAAAGGCATGGGGCGTCATTCTCCGACCCCCGCCGGGTCGGAGAATTGCCGTTGGCCGCCGTGAATCCCGCCCCCGCCGAAGTCTCCCGCCCCCGCCGAAGTCTCCCGTACCGGAGATTGGGCGGGGGCAGGAATCGGGCCACGCCGTTTGGCGGGCCCCCCCGCTCAATTCTCCGGCCCGGATGTGCCGAAGTCCCGCCAAGAAATTGCCTGTCCCGCCGGCATAAATTAAAGTAGGTATTTACCGGCGGGACAAGGTGGCGTGGGCGGGCTCCGGGGTCCTGGGGGGGCACGGGGCGATCTGACCCCGGGGGGTGCTCCCACGGTGGCCTGGCCCGCGATCGGGGCCCACCGATCCGCGGGCGGGCCTGTGCCGTGGGGGCACTCTTTCCCTTCCGCCTCCGCCACGGTCTCCACCATGGCGGAGGCGGAAGTGACTCTCCCCACTGCGCATGCGCGGGAAACTGTCAGCGGCCGCTGACGCTCCCGCGCATGCGCCGCCCCGAATGTCATTTCCGCGCCAGATGGCGGGGCAACAAAGGCCATTTCCGCCAGCTGGCGGGGCGGAAATCCCTCCGGCGTCGGCCTAGCCCCTCAATGTTGGGGCTCGGCCCCCAAAGATGCGGAGCATTCCGCACCTTTGGGGTGGCGCGATGCCCGTCTGATTGGCGCCGTTTTGGGCGCCAGTCGGCGGACATCGCGCCGTTGGGGGAGAATTTCGCCCCTGTTGTTAATCAACAAGGGTGAAAACAGTCGCTTCCGGTGGGACATTACTAAGGATTGTCGCCGGGTTTGGGACAATAGGATGTAAGGGTTCCACTATCTGATTAATACGTCGGAGGTCTTGGACCAAACGCCATTCGGATGTTCTTCCCATCTTAGGAACTGGAAGAATCGGGGTGTTACAGGTCGATTGGCATGGTACCACAATTCCCTGTTGAAGGAACGATTGAATCATGACCGAGACTCCTTCTTCAGCCTCGGGGCACAAAGGGTACTGTGAAATCGAGGGCAAAGGCATGTTAGGTTTAACTTTAATAACAACGGGAGGGACATTAGTGAGACCAACTTTGTGTTTGGAGGCCGCCCATAAATCTGCGGGTAGTTCAGAAGTCCTTGATTGGACTGAACGATGGTGGTGCAGTGTGCCAATGAGGACAAATAGGCGTTGAAAATATTCTAAAGTGCCTGCGGGTAGGATTTGACTCTGTTCACAGAAAGGGTCACGTGGGGTGACACAAGTCCCGACTGACGCCAGAGGCCATGCGGTAAATTGACAAGAAAGGCAGACCCTTCTTTTCCCTTAGCGAGGCCAACAAAGGAAACGGATTGTAGAGAACCGAGGGCGTCTTGGTAAATGCTCTCCAAATCGGGCGAGCATCCTGTATGATCGTAGCAAAGAGTGACATGTGGTTCGGGAATATTTAAGGGAGGTGAAAAGTGTGAGGGATCAAAATCAACCGACCACCACTGTGGAGTAATGAAAAGGGGAAAGTTTTGAAGCTGGGCCTGCGGGATAGCTGATATAGTAATGCCGTTATCAAGGCAAACAATTTCCCCCTGCAAGGGACACAGCAAGTCACGTCCGGCCAGGTTGACACCGAGGACGCGGGTAACTGTGAAAGGGATGCAACATTCCCGGCCCTCAAATTGAACAGAGAGCGGCTTCGTAAGTGGATAAACAGCACCTTCCCCCATGTAACCAGCAAGATCCACATGCTTATCAGAAAGGGGAAAGCAATGTTTCTGAATTAATGTCCAGTCTAGCGTAGAATGAGTCACGCCAGTGTCAATCAGGAAGGGGATAGGCACGCCCTCTATGTAAATCGTAGCGGTGGGCTCGTCAGAGTGGTCTGTTGAGAGGATCGGAAAGTTTGATCTGGCTAGTCAGTAGGGGTTAGAGGTAGTAAAGGGTGTCTGCCGACGGTGTTAAAATCTACCTTGCCGTCGGGGTGCTGGACAATCCCTAGCGTAGTGGCCTGTACGTTGACAGTTGAAGCAAGTGACATTATGTTTGGCAGGAGGACGACGCGGAGGAGCGCTGTCGAAATCCTCCATGTGTGGAGTGAAGGAGTAAGGAGCCTGTGAGCGGTAACCAAATTCAGGAGGGTCCGTGCAATCTGGGCGATACTAACGTGAATCTGTCTGAGAGTTCTGACCTTTAGGAGCTCTTCTTTCAGAGGGGCGTTGGATAAATTCGGATTTAATTTTGGGCGAAGTGTCTTTGTAACAGGTCTCACGGTTGCGGCCATTGCTCCAATAATAAGACACAGCACATTTCATTTGAGGTTTAGAATTGTCAGACCAGTCCATGTTATTAGTTTTAATACTGGATGCTACGCGTTCAGGCAAAACCTGTTTTAATAGTGCATTAAATTGGGGAGACTGTGTGCCTGCATTGAAAGCAAAGTCCCCGAAGTAAAGAGTGTGCATGCCACAAAAGCGGTCAAAAAATTCTGGACCACCTTCCTTAGAAGTGGGGGTACATTCAAGGAGTTTGGCGATGTCAACGGGTTTACGGAGAGCCCGTTTTAGTGCAGGGAACATTAAAGTACGCTGATCGTCCTCCAGTTGGTGTGCGGCGCTGAAGGCCGTCCACGTCTCCCCATGAAGTCCTAATTCATTTTTCCATCTTTCCCCTAATTCTGGGGGAAGGGATGAATAAATCAGAGAATATTGATCACCTGCGGTAGCACCGTACATGGTCGCAGTTCTCCTCAAAAACTCAGTGAACCCCTCTGGGTCCTCTTTGCAGGAGGGACATTGGGCCATGATCAAACATAGCTCATGGGGTTTAAAAGCCTGCCACACCTCAATGAATGGGTCGTCATTATCACCAGCGTGGGGGTTAATAACACTCCTAATGGGATAATTTGCGGGGTGGAGATGGCGGCGGAAAAGTTTCCTCCTCCTTAGGTTGGAGTGATAAACCAAGAAAAGCCTGATTAACAGAGGTGAAGGGTTGTTCCATATTAACGGCTTGCGTATGTGACCGAGTGCGTGTTGCTACAGGGGATGCGTTAGCAGGAGTTTCATTGGCAGTGGGACCATAAGGGGGAGTCTGGACTTGGGACGGTGGAATTGTAGAATCGGTGTGTGCAGGATGAGGGTGGGGTCCAGGGGTTAAATCCTCCTCCTCTTCCGTATCGCCTGAATAGGGAAACATCGGCATGCCAGAGCAACTGGGAGGATCTTCCTTTCGTTTAATCTGCTGGGCTAGCCCTCTCTGCCTATTGGTTGGAGATTTTTTATTTTCGCCTTGTTATTTATGCTTTCTATCCCAAAGTTCACATTCCAATTTTAAAGTCTCCCACTTTTTTGCTTTACCATCCACACAATCATCAATCCCTTTTCTACGGGCGTCATCTCTCCAACTCATTAATAGTGATTGTTCGTGGCGCTTCTCTGCCAAATAGTTTTCTCAGCAGAAATGCAATTATCGTAGTTCCAAGTGCCCCCTAGTGGCCAAATATCGTTACCCAATTTATTGTTCGGCGCTGCAGATAAATTACGTTTTTGAGAAGGGTTTTTAGAACACATGAAAAATAGAGGGGAATTGCCACATATGTTTGACCAAATTTTTACCTTAAATTTCTAAACCTTTGTCTGTAGGCTTCAGACACTAATTCATATGCACCTAAGGTGGATTTTTTCACCTCCTCATACGTCCCAGATACCTCCTCCGGTAGTGATGCAAAGCCTTCACTAGCTCTACCTACCAGCTTTGTTTGAATCAGTAATACCCACATGTCCTGTGGCCATTTCATTTGTTTAGCTACCTTCTCGTCAAACCTTGGCAATGCTTGGACATATTTAAATAGATTCCCACCAAGCCTTTGACTTTGACGCTCTTTCTCCCTATCCTCATCACTATCATCCAACTATCGTTTCCCTTTACATCTGCTAATTTTAACTGACTGTCATGTTTCATGGCCATTTTCTGAAGTTCAAACTCTCTCTCTTTATCTTTTTCCCTGATCTGTATCTCCCTTTCTTTTTCTTTTTGTTCTGCTAGGGCTAGTCTTTTCTCCGTTCTTCTCTCTCCTTTTCTTTTTCCTCTCTCTCTTTCTTTTTCCGCTCTCTCTCTTTCGTATTCCATCTGCTTTAATTCTTTCTCATGTTCAAGTTGCTTAATCTGCAACTGGATCTTTGCTATTTCTAATGAGTCAGACTGTATCTCAGGCAACTTTAAATGCTGAGCCAACGCCATAATTACCTCATCTTTTTGGATTTTGTCCAGTAATGTTAACTGCAATGCTTGCCAAATCTAACAGTCTGCTTTTAGTCTCTGTCCATAAGGTACTGCGTGTTACCGTCTCCACCCCCAAAAACATCTGAGCCTCTGAAAGAGCCATTGTCCACAACACACTCCCCACAGAAACTAAAATACCACACCTGAAAAGCAACCGCAATAGACTCACCCCTCACTGTCTTTAAGTTCACTAAGTCAATCCAATAGATAGACTTTTATCCCGGATGAGCCCCCAATTGATATGGGTCCAGGTTTACAGAACCCCAACGTGTTTCATGGAGTTCAACCGACCCTCAACTTTTAATAGATTGTGGTGTGGGAAGCACACGGCGTACTCTCCAGGTGTGATACAGCAATTATGGACAAATGTTTTTTTTTAAAAAACAATGTTTATTCTATGAACTCAAGAAAACCTTTTATAAACAAACATTGAATATCTTAACACCCATTACTTCAAAGATAACCCCAAAGGACTACAACACTAAATAATCCTTCAAACTGTTCCTTTAAACATCCAAAGGACTTCACCTTCAAAAACAGACATGAGGTTACATTCAATATATTTATAGTCTTTGGATTTGCAGACATCCACAGACCAGCTCTGTGTTTTCTTCCTGCAGCTCTCAGCTAAACACAGACATTCCCAGCTTTCTCCTCAAACTGAAACTAAAACCCAGAACTAACCTCAAAATGGCTGAACTGAGCTCAGCTCCATCCACTCTCTGACATCACTATTTTCTGAAAGGTACATTGCTTAACATCCATTTCTTAAAGGTACTCTCACATGACACATCGCATCGATCACCCCCTGGACATGGCGCATTTTGGTGACGGCAGCGAACACCGCTGCCCGGGCAGCCTGGTGGGCTCGGTCCATATTTTTTTTTTACATTTGGAATACCCAATTCATTTTTGCCAATTAAGGGGCAATTTATCGTGGCCAATCCACATACCCTGCACATCTTTGGGTTGTGGGGCCGAAACCCACCCACGGGGAGAATGTGCAAACTCCACATGGACAGTGACCCAGAGCCGGGATCGAACCTGGGATCTCAGCATCGTGAGGCAGCAGTGCTAACCACTGTGCCACCGTGCTGCCCTGGGCTCGGTCCACATTGAAGTGGATGTATTGTGCCGACTGGGCATATAGGGCCTCCATGACGGCACGGATGCACATGTGCACCGAGCTCCGACGGGTCCCCACTCGATGCCTGGAAGGACCCCGTGGCGTAAAAGTTCAGGGTGACCACCACCTTGATGGCCACCGGGCGAGGGTGTCCTTCCTGATTCCCCCGCGGAGTCAGGTACGCCATGATCTGGCAGATATTTCACACTGTCCCCCTGCACAACCGGAGTGTTCGATGGCATACCTGGTCCGGCCTCCTTCGCATCTCCTCCTCAGCCTCTTGGGTGGTCAGCACTCCATCCTCACCGACTGCCCCATGTTCTTCTGGGGCAGGCTGCGACAGCTTCCTCCTCCTTGAGCAGCTCCAGTTCGTACACGGTAGTCAAACCCCCAGGGCTGCAGCGATGAGGAGGAAGGCCACCATTGCTGGTTGTATTCCAATAGCCATTATCTGCAATGGGTGAAAGGCTGACATGCTAGCATGGTACGTACCCCCATCCCAACCAGGTCCAACAGGCTATTTGGTGTCCCCGGTTGGCACTGTGGACTCTGCCCTTGCATGTAGCCCCATCCCCGCACACCTGGCGCTATTGGTGCCTGCTCCCCTGGGGGCCTCTGACCCTGGCGCCCGTCCCTGCTGGCAGCGGAACCGTTGGTTAGTGCAGCACTTGCCAGCGGCACGCTCCGTGGCCCCCGTACAGCGGCCCCTTGTTGGGGGTACTGTGAACGAGCCATGTGATGCCGCGACGGTGGGTGGAGGCCGGTTATGGGGGTAGTATGGCGGAGGGTAGGGTGCAGGGGGTGGATGGGTAGAGGGTGGGGGCTGGGGTGCAGGGGTGGTGAGGTGGGGGTACCCATACAGCTGGTGGCACTCTGCAGACCAGGGGCCACAGTGGGTGGTCTGTGGGGTGTGCAGCAAGATGGCTGCCTTGCAGGCCCCAGCAATGGCGGTCTGTGACTGGACACCGCCCCAGTCCCTTGGCAGGGACCCCCACACCCACACCGAGCCCGGCCATCCCAGCCAGTGTCGGGTCCGGCTGCTCACAGTCACGCCTCTCGGTGTCCTCCCTCCTCTCTCTCCCTCATCAGCCACGACGCCTGTTTCGCAATTTTTAAAAGCACACGTGAACTGCGGCGTCCGAAATTACCCCCAGTTGAGGCGGGGAATCGCAAAGGGCCTGGAAAATACCAGGCCAGGCCCGTAAATGATATGCAAATGGTGTTTACTGTACGTGCGGAGTAGAACGCATTGACACCGCTGTCGACGCACCAGAGAATTTCGGTTTGTTGTGAACCTGGCGCTCGCCACGACTTCAGCATCAAAACCGATTCTCCGCCCAATCGCCTTTCCCGATTTCAGCATGAGGGAGAATCCTGCCCCAGATCCCTGCCATGTGACTTCAATCCATGACTTTAAGCCACACCATTGCAAGTGAGATGTAATGTTGTGACTTCAGCTTGTCCGAGTCCATGATACCTGTAATGAAGTCAAATTAAGTAATAATGTGAGCCACATTAATGACAAAATCGTAACAGCTGGCAAAACACCCTCACCAAATCTAATTATTGAGGAACAGTTAGAATTCGGGATTAGATGGACCCAGCGCGAGGAATCAAAGGCTAACACGCCTCGTGTTCACAGATTACTTCATTCGGAAATGCACCTAACTGGGAATAAATAATTGATCGCAATTGCAACATCTCGTGGGTCAGGGAGCCGGGAAATTGGGACCTAAAATACAACAACAGGGATTGGAGGCGGCTTCCCGGCTATAAAGCGGGCTGGTGTTTGGGGGAGTTATTATCCTGATTCAGTAGTCAGGATGGGACGTTGGTTGGGTTATTGTTCGCTCTGCCTCCTGGCCGGCTCGTTACTCTCAGCCCAGCTGCCACTCCTCGGGAATGATGTTTGTGTCCCAGAGCCAGGCTGGAGATTTGAGTGCGGTCACTCCGGGGTCAGCAGTACCGAGTGCAGCCGCCAGGGCTGCTGCTTTGATCCGCAGAGCTCCAGTCCCCATCCCTGTTTCTACGATCTGAGAAAGAGCCCAGGTAACAAACCCTGTCCCCAGTCTAGGGAGCAGACTAGTGATGAGAAAATCCAACTTGGCAAATCAGGAACTAATCCAGGGATTTGTTGCTGTCTCTGTGTAATGGCGCAGGGTGGGAATGAGTATTTGACATCTGAAGCTTCAAGTCTTGAATGCCTTCACTGACATATATCCACTCTGAGCATATTGGCTGGCTGGCTGCTTTAGCCCTGTACTGACTTATTGTTCAGGCCTATCTCTGGTCTAAAACACTTGATGGTTTGGGTGCCATGACTTCCAAGGTGGTTGGCTACCCTATTGGCTTGTGGGGCTGGAGAGGAGGTTTGGTGGCACAGTGGTTTGCACTGCTGCCTCACTGTCAGTCACCCAGGTTTGATCCTGACCTTGGGTGACTGGAGCTTACATGTTTGCTCTGGGTGGATGGTCTATGCTAAATTATCATAGAACTTAGTGCAGAAAGAGGCCATTTGGTCCATTGCGTTTGCACCGGCTCTTGGCAAGAGCACCCTATCCCCATAACCCAGTAGCCCCACCCAAGGGCAATTTTGGACACTTTCAGGGCAATTTATCATGGCCAATCCACCTAACCTGCACATCTTGGACTTGTCCTTTGGTGTCTAGGGGTTGTGGGCCTCAACATTTGTCTGTCTTCAGCATAATGGAGATGTGCTTCCTTCAGAGTTTGAACATGTCTGATATCCAGACAAGATTGAGCAGCTGGATTATATTTTGCAGTGTGCACAGCTGATGGTCAGTTCCTCATCGTGATCTCCAGGAACCTGACCCGTCCTGCCCTCAACCTGTCATCTCTGTATGTGAAGGATGGACAAGAGGCCGAGTGCAAGCCTAAAGTAACCACTGCTGAATTTGTGATTTTCCACTTTCCAATTACCTCTTGTGGCTCCAGCAAGCGGGTGAGTATTGAAGGGTCAAAGCATTTTCCCAGTGAAGGAGTCTGCTTCTTATTAAAACAGCCTCTTCATTGCAGGAGGAAGATGGATCCTTGGTATATGAAACTAATGTCTTGGGAAAGAGGATGATTCAGACTGGGAAACTGGGTTCAATAACCCGGGACAGCACCTTCAGGTAGGGGGATGGTGGGAGATGTTTGTATTGGGAGGGGACGTGTTACTAAATGAAGCTCCACCTACTTCTGTCTCTCTGCAGCCTTCATGTCCAGTGCAAGTACACAGGGAGTCAAGAGACTGGCTTACAGATCAATGTCACCGTTTACACTGTTTCTCCTCCACCTCCTGCTTCTGAAGATGGGATTCTGGAACTGGAATTGCGAATAGCAAAAGGTAGAGCTGGCCTGGGTAATGGTTTATGGAAGCAGTGGGGATGTATCCATACGGGGAGTGACTGGTTCTTGTGTCTGCCTCTCAGGTGGTGACTACAGATCCTGGTATGTGGATAGTGACTACCCCATTCAGAGAATCCTTCAGGAACCAGTGTTTGTGGAGGTTCGTGTCCTGGATCGCACTGACCCAATGATTGTCCTGAGGTTGCATGACTGCTGGGCAACTCCTGTTCATGCCCCAGACCATGGAGTGCAATGGAGTTTATTGGTGGATGGGTAAGTCTGAATGGGAAGGCTAATGGTTTTTAGACACCGAAGCAATATGATGAGACTGATTCCTGTATCTTGCCAATCTCCATGCTGCAGGAGGCATAAACCAAGGGGAAGGAGTGAAAACTCTACACCAATAATGTAGCAACTGAACCCAGTCTCTTGGCCACAAGAACTTGGCCAAATGTTAAACAAACCTGTGCAATCTGTTCCCTAGACGAGAAGCTCTAATTTTGGGCAGATGGGAAACGTGCAGTCTATTCTAATTGTTCTGTAAGTTGGCAAATGAGCACTCTGAGTTTATCTCCAGTGATTCTAGGGTGCTTTCAATAGTCAAACGGAGTACACCCATTTGATAAATGGCGTTTTGGTTAGTCAGACACATGTCTGCATGGGTTTCCTCCCCAAGATGTGCAGACTAGGAGGCTTTCCCATTCTAAATTGTCCTTGGGTGTCCAAACATGTGTAAGTTGGGATATTGTGGACTTTGGTCGAATGCTCTTGGGAGTTGGTGCAGATTTGATGTGCTGAATGCTTCCATGGTGACAGGTGTCCCTATGAGGGTGATGATTATCTGACTCTTCTACACCCAGTGGATGTGTCTTCTGGCCTGAAGTTCCCAACACATCACAAGCGGTTTGAAGTGAAGACCTTTGTTTTCTTGGATGGAGAGTTGAAGCAACCTCTCTCTGGACAGGTAACCAAACTGAAGAATAACTCCAGCAGAGATTCTCTTACTGACATTAACAAACTTGGTTGCTCTCGCTAAAACAACTTTCTTTTTCTCTTCAGGTTTACCTGCACTGCAGTGCTGAAGTCTGTTCACCCTCTAGCCAGGATGACTGTGTATCCAAATGTGGTCCAATTGAGTTCTTTGGCCCAAGTGAGTTCTTGTGCTTCATCAAAGCAAAAGACCCCTTGTTAAAGGGCTTCTGAGATGAACAGCTCCTTCTATAAATGGGTACTCTGCTCTCTCGGCCTGTCACATCCCTCTATCATTGTGAACATTGACCTGGTCTGCATCTAGCAATGCCACTACATGTGGAGTGTCATCAATAAATAGCTGAAATTCTAATTCACATTCCTTGTTGGATAATTAATTTCAGGATATTTTCAGAGAGCTTGGTTGTGGGTCAAGTATTGACCATCTGATGAACTAGACTAGTTTGAATTGGGTCAGAACTGTTTAACCTTCTTCTCTCTTCCCAATAGAGAGACGCAGAAGCATCAGTGACCACAAGGGAACATTAGTGAGTGCTCCTGGTCCCATCTTCCTGGGAGATGATCTCGAGGCAAAGAAACTGCATGAAGCAAATGGTAAGTAGAGCCTCTTCAATAGGTAACTTGCCAACTCTTCTCAAATGTCATGTCCTCAAATATCATGTCTTCTAATCTCCCACTAGGTGCTGCTGAATCTCCTTCCTGGGTTTTGGAAGGAGTATCCATTGGCTTAATGATGCTCTCTCTGTCCCTGCTGGTGATGGCTGCAGTGTTCATGAAGAGACCAAGAGCTGTTGCTTCTCAATGTAGTGAAATTGAACTGTAGACTCTACGAATAAAAAAATTTGACAGACAAATAAGCCTTTGTTTTGTGTGACCATGAAATAGCCACGGTTAATAGGATCAGACCAACTACCTTGGCTAAGGATATAAAATTGCAGTCAAAATTCTTTGGGCCAAAATATATATAAAAGTACTTTGGGCTTTCTTGCATGTTTTATTTGCAGAAATCTTGTTTCGACCCAGAATGCAGGAATGGAAATAACAGTCACAGGTACACATTCCATACATATGATGGACATGATAGGGGGTGACATAGTGTAGCGCTACAGAGATCCTCCACTCCATCCATAAGTGGGTCATTCAGGAGTCTGGTAACAGTGGGGAAGAAGCGACTTTAAATTTGGTCCTTAATGCAAATGCTATTGTCTTGGGGAAAATGTTGATCGATTTTTAATGAACTGGGAGTTGACAATACATGGAGGCTGTGTACCTGTCTGTGTCCCAAATTGACCACAATCCCCATAGTCCTTTGCAGGTGGCCATTTTAAATGGCGCTATTCCATCCCTTTGATCCTGGTGATCAGTCTTGATTCTGTAGTCTACCTTATTAAGCCGGCCACTCCGTTCAGGTCCAACTCAACTGTCCTAGAATTCATTGTACAATTTTACCTAATCTCATCCATTCATTAAATCAATTCACGACTAATGGGCTAATTATATAACTTCAATTCATACTAAACAGTTGGTTGCGAACTAAAACTTTATGCTACGCTTGAGCTGCTGTTTTTACAAAGAATTTATCTACAACACCACACAATCTACAAAACTTAAAAAGCAGCACCACATTCTTCCTCATTCCATTTCATCAGTACAGAGGCAAAGGGTCCATTTAGCAGCAGTTTTTTGGTACATTCTTAATAGCGCTCTATTGGATTCCAAAGAGGGGGGTTCAAACTGTATATAGCGGGCCTGGAGGCTTTTGCTTTCCATTTACGGAGTTTGAATGTGAGGACTGCACTATAGATTACTGCAATCAGGCGAGTGGATTCCATTTTGCAATGCCTTCCCACCAGGTAGGGGTTTCGGTCTCAACAGTTGTGTGGTATTGTGACTGGAGGTGATCTGTGGGGTGGTGGCATTCAGGGCTGGCTTAGGTACTACTATAATTATGTGTATTGCCAAATTACCTTAGTGGGTGGCCTGGGGCAATTGTGTCTGATTCTTATTGTGTTCCCTGCAATTTTATTTAAACATCTAATTTTGGGGCACCCTTTGTTAGTAAGTTCCCACCATTCTCCTCTTTTCTGTTGTGCTAATGTAACATTCTGATTGTGGTCCCGTTGGGCTTTCTGTAAATTGTCTGTTGGTTATTGCTTCCAAATATGCTTTTGTTCTTAGGCACCCATAGGGTGCCACATTGCCCTGCAGCTGGGGGGTGGTTGTAGAAAGTCCTTGGTATCCCAGGTTACTGAGGAAATAGCTGGAGCCTTAACAGATCTTTGCAGCATCCTTGAACATGGGTGAGGTACTGGAGAATTGCTAATGCTGTCCCCTGTTTAAGCAGGGTAGTGGGATAATTCAGGAAATTATAGACCGGTGAGCCTGACATCAGTGGTAGGGAAGCTGCTGGAGAAGATACTGAGGGATAGGATCTATTCCCATTTGGAAGAAAATGGGCTTATCAGTGATAGGCAACATGGTTTTGTGCAGGGAAGGTCATGTCTTGCCAACTTGATAGAATTCTTTTGAGGAAGTGACAAAGTTGATTGAGGGAAGGGCTATAGATGTCATATACATGGACTTCAGTAAGGCATGTGATAAGGTTCCCCATGGTAGGCTGATGAAGAAAGTGAAGTCTCATGGGGTCCTGGGTGTACTAGCTAGATGGATAAAGAACTGGCTGGGCAACAGGAGACTGTAGTAGTGGAAGGGAGTTTCTCAAAATGGAGAACTCTGACCAGTGGTGTTCCACAGGGGTCTGTGCTGGGACCACTTTGTGATTATACATAAATGATCTGAAGGAAGTTATAGGTGGTCTGATTAGCAAGTTTGCAGATGACACTTCAGATTGGTGGAGTAGCAGATCGTGAAGGGGACTGTCAGAGAATACAGCAGAATATAGATAGATTGGAGAGTTGGGCAGAGAAATGGCAGGTGGAGTTCAATCTGGGCAAATGCGAGGTGATGCATTTTGGAAGATCAAATTCAAGAGCGAACTATACGGTAAATGAAAAAGCCCTGGGGAAAATTGATGTACAGAGAGATCTGGTGTTCAGGTCCATTGTACCCTGAAGGAGGCTACACAGGTCAATAGTGGTCAAGAAGGCATACGGCATGCTTTACTTCATCGGAAGGGGTATTGAGTACAAAGTTGGCAGGTCGTGTTACAATTATTAAGACTTTGGTTTGGCAACATTTGGAATACTGCGTGCAGTTCTGGTTGCCACATTACCAAAAGGATGTGGATGCTTTGGAGAAGGTGCAGAGTAGGTTCACCAGGATGTTGTCTGGTATGGAGGGCGCTAGCTATGAAAAGAGGTTGAGTAGATTAGGATTATTTTCATTAGCAAGATGGAGGTTGAGGGGGGGACCTCATTGATGTCTACAAAATCATGAGAGGTCTAGACAAGGTGGATAGCAAGAAGCTTTTTCCCAGAGTGGGGGACTCCATTACTAGGAGTCATGAGTTCAAGGTGAGGAGGGAAAAGTTTAAGGGAGATGTGCGTGGAAAGTTCTTTATGCAGAGGGTGGTGGGTGCCTGGAACGCATTGCTGGCGGAGGTGGTAGAGGCGGGCACGATAGCATCATTTAAGATGTATCTAGTTTCATGCGAGAGTGCCTTTAAGAACTGGATGTTTAAGAAAAAAGGTATTGGCCAGTAGTGATAGGTTTATTATATAAATAGTAGTATTAGGGTATTATCTCAAAGTACCTTTTAAGAAAACAGTGTCATAGAGGTGGGTGGAGCTCACCTCAGTTCAGCCATTTTGCAGTCTGTGTTTTGCAGGTTTTTAGTTTCAGTTTGAAAAGCAGCTTGTTTTGCAGTGAGCTGGAGTTGCTGTGACCTCTGCTATGAAAGACTATCTCTGGATCATTTGGGTGATTTAAAGTAAAGTCTGATGTGATTCTGTTTAAAGGTGTTAAGTCTCTTGGAAGTTTGAAGGAACATTTTAAGGAATTATTTACTGTTGCCATATTTTCTGAGTCATCTTTGAAGTAAGGGGTGTTAAGAGATCCAATGTTTATTTAAGATGTTAAGTTGAGTTCATTGAATAAACAGTGTTTTGTGTTTAAAAACCCACGTGTCCATACTTGTAATCCCACACCTAGGGAAAAAGCCGTGTGCTCGGAAAAGCAACAAATCCATTAAAGAGAGAGGTTGGTTGAACTCCATGATACATTTTGGGGTTCTGAAAAGCCTCGCCCATAACACTAGACCGATACATGAATGAGCAGGGAGCAGTGGGATTCAGATCCTTAGAAAATAGGCAACAGTTTTAGATAGAGGATCTGGATCGCCGCAGGCTTTGAGGGCCGAAGGGCCTGTTCCTGTGCTGTGCTGTAATTGTTCTTTGTTCTTTGTGTTCGGAGTTTGGTAAGTGCGGCAATTATCCATACGAAGACCATGTGTGCTGGATATGTTACTCTTTCTAGCTTTAGTCTATTTGCTCTGTTTAGGTCACCTTTGCTCATGAGTCGCCAGGTATCTTTATGATACTGCCACGTGGTTCAGGTTATGATAAATAACACAGCACATCGCTTAGTAAGGATTAAAACAACTGTCATTTATTATATACAACAAGCAATATTAATACCCTAATACTACTATTTGTATAATAAACCTATCACTGCTGGCCAATACTTAACTTAGGAAGAGCCCACCAGGTCAGGGAAACGAATGGCTTGTCCAATCAAATCTGGCCCGCGGGATTCAAAAGGCTGCTACAGGTCGGTGGCTAGGTGTCTCTACCGGATAGCGATCATTGGATTCAAACTTATGATACACGGTGGCTGGTCTTGCGAAGGTCTCGAGCAGGCGAAGATGAGAGAGAGCGATCTGAACTTGGACCTTCACTTTTATAGGGCCCAGGGGCTTTCCGCCTCCCGGGGCGGCCCTTGACCCTGAGTCCCAAGTGATTGGATTCTGTCCCCAGTCTCTGGGGTCGATGTGTCCAATGGTGAGGCGATTCCTTGATCGGGGGGTGGTCGCTCGCCTGTCTTTGTTTCGGCCACTGCAGGCGCCGACAGGTCTGGCCCAGTATTCAATTGCTAATATGTTGCAATTGTTCCCGGGGATAGCTGATTTAACTGTGGATGTCTGAGTAGATTAGGTGTAAACAGTCCTGAATGCAACTGCGGATACCTGGGTTGATGGGCTGTTGATAGCCCTGAGTATCGATCTGGGCTACGTTCCCAGAGCTGAATGTGCAAACCTGTCTGCAGCTGCCTGCTTGTGTCTTTTTGGCTGCTTTTCCCAGCAGTCTTTCGGGTTAGACATTTTAAACTGGGTTTTGGCCAGATTAATCGGAACGCAGCCATTTTACATGGCTACAGTTCATCCTGCGGTGTCTGGTTTCCGTGTAATCCTAGGGAATCAACCTTGAAATTGACTGAGGAGAGCCTCCCGGATTTGACTAGTATCATGTCAGTGGATAGAATCATGTCAGTATCGTTGGTTAATATCTGTGTGTTAGACTCTCTCTTAGTTCCAATTTCCCTTTATGATTGTCACCATGTGTGACTCCCCCATTTTTTTTTTTTTTTTTTTTTTTTAATTTAAAAATTTTGAAGTACTAATCCCAAGTGTCTCAATTCAAATGTTCCAGTGTCTCACAGCTTGTGTGGTTGATGTGATGAGTGGGCAGATGCTTTCTTTGACCATTCTCCATCTTTACTAACAACCATGGGAAGTTGAGGCTTTGCTTAACCAGCAGAATTTCAGGGCGGCCAGTTTTATAGAGTTTCATCCCAAGGGCTCAGAGGTAGGAGCAGTGATCAGCAACCATTGTGTTTTTATGTGTAGGTAGCATTTGGAGGTGACCCGAAGGGGTCTGAAGGAATAGTGGAGGAAACAAGGGTTTAGGTTTGGAGCGGAAAGTAAGATTCAAGACCTGCCCAAAGCAGCAAAATGTGTAGTAAACCATTCCAGCGAGCATGATGAGAAACGTGGGGTGCGTGTGGGCCGCTGCGGGACAAGAATGCGTGGGGCGGGGATTAGTGCCGTTACTCCACTACCCGAGCGTGATTGACCGGATAATTTTGGTGCTTTCCTGTATGGCAGGGATCAGTGCCGTGACTCCCTACCTGGGTGACCAGGATTAACAGGAAGAATTTGTAGTGGGTAGACCGCGTCTGATGTTTCAATCACAAGAGTAGCTACGACTGTATAACTGAGTGTCGGGCCGACATAGATTAAAACCATTTTTTAGAGAGAAGAGGAGGTTAAAAACAAGAAGACGGGCAGGCTCCATCAGAAATTTGGACACCTCAATTCTAGGTAGTGTCCGTTTCTCATCATCTGGACATCTTAGATATTTGCCTGCATCAGTTCCATGAAATCATTTCCCAGAAGGGGCTCATTGCTTAAATCATCACCTTCTCCTGGTTGCCAGACTCATGTCTACAGATTTTGAGCATTAGCCGCATAGGCCTGTGGATGGTACGATTCGTCATGTCTTACCAACCTGTAGGAATTGTCACGGTGCCAAAAAGGAGTATCGGGGTTGTGGTGTGATGGAGGGTAGTCGGGAACTGGTGTACTGGAAGTGGAAGCAACGTTGCTGGGAGTGGGTGTAGGCAGAGTCGTTGGGCGGGGACGGTCGTACAAGGGGTCGAACAAATCCAAGGCGTCGTTCCGGGGGCTAGGGTGGCGGAGAGATTGCGCCAGTTGCTAGGGATGGTAGTCAAATCCAGGAGGCTATCATCAGAGCCAATTTCGAGGTTGATACCGGTGATTATGGACTGAGTCGAGGGGAGAGTGTTGTCTGGAGGAGGAGAGGGGGGGCGGGGGAGGAGAGGCGGGGCGGGGTTGGAGAGGGGGGCGGGGCGGGGTTGGAGTGGGGGGCGGGCTGAATCGTTAGTGGACAGAGCGTCATCCTCTCCCATTACCAAGTCTAAATGGTGGGCGTGGCTACGTCATGATCCGTAGAGTTTGAGTTGATCGATGTGGAACCAACCAGTCTTACTGTTGGGGTATGCTATCTTGTACACCGAGAGGCTTACTTTGTCAGAGATGGAGTAGGGGCCTGCGAATTTAGAAGCTAGGAAGGAGCTGGGGTTGTACAACGAGATCATAACTTGCTGGCCGACTGTATACTCTATGGGGTAAACCTTTTTGTCAAAGCTGGCTTTACTCTGCTTTTTCCTCGCGCTTAGTCGGACAGCAGCAGCTAGTTGTGCCGCTTTAATGTTATGTGACCTGTTGCACTGCTTTTTCGTGGGTGAGCGCGGTTACTGCGGAATTTGCCAAATCGAGCCCTAATAAATATTCAATGCCTTTCACGGGTATCCCTGTCATAAGGGTTTGGGGGGGTGAAACCTGTGGAACTGGAAACTGTGTTCCTGATAATCATGAGAGCGAAGGGTAGTACCGTGTCCCAAGTGGAATTGTTCTGTTGTACCGTTTTCCCAATGGTCGTTTTTAAAGTGCGGTTCATGCGCTTTACTATGCCGCTGGACTGGGGGTGGTAGGCTCTGTGGAATTTCCGTCGGCGGATACAAAACCTCGAGATTCCCATAGGGGAAAGAATTTGGTTAAACTGTTGCAAACACACAGCTTGTATATGTCTGCAGGTGTTGGAAAGGAGTCTGGGTAATCCATTCCATAAGCTATGGCTGTGAGTTCGGCTGCCTGCGAACCCAAGTGGCCGGGTAATTTTAAAGATACCTCTTCTAGTGGGCGTCCCTGTGAGTCCTCCATGTAAATCCCGCATCCTGTGATTCTTACTCCATCCTCAACAGTGGAGGAGCCATCTACATAGATCTTTACTGTGTCCCCTGTGTCTTGGGAACCTTGTGTCTCATCATTTACACGTGGTTGTAGCGATTTGGGAACCAAGGGTCCTGTGTGGGGTGTGTGGCTGCAATTATCTGGCATTTGTGTGGGGTCCCTGCCTATTGTAATTGTTTGCTCGGAACGTGTGGGTCTTGGTGCGTTTCACAGAAATATCCCTGCCTTGTAATAAGTGTCCAGCGAGCTGCTCTGATCTGGCTAACTTAACCATCCTTTAGTTTGCCATCGAACAACAGTTGGGTGGGGGTGTGCTCGGTTAATATCGGGACTGGGTTGAGGCCTGTAATGTAGGCCAAGTACTGGACTGTCCAGAAGACTGCAAGCAAGTCTCGTTCACAGGCAGAAAATCCTTGTTCTACGGGGTCTAAAACTGTAGAGGCTTAGGCTACCGGTCCTAGTCTGTCATGGCGTTCCTGTAGGATCTCTGCTGATAGAGTTCGGTCGGTGGTTGCTACCTCTATGGCATAGGGCAAGTCGGGGTCGGGGACTTGTGAAGCAGAAGCTTTACCTTGTCCGTGTTTTAAATCGTCTATGGCGTCTGGGTGCTGGGGAAGCCAATTCCATGGGGTGTTTGTTTTCAGAAGCTCGTGAGCGGGGCGGCCTTGGTGGCAAAACTATCAATATAATTTCTGCAATGTCCCACTAAACCTAGAAGTGAGCGGAATGCACTTACATTATGGGGCAGGGGCAATTTCACAATGGAGTCATTCATTTTTGTTCAATTTCATGTTTGCCGTGGGTAATAGTGGTGCCTAAATAAAGTACCTTTTCCCTCAATCTGTGCCTTTTTTGGGGGTTTACCTTGCATCCGATGGACTGGAGCAGGGTTAGTAATTTAGCTAATAGAACCACGTGCTCTTCCCTGGTATCGGTTTGCAGGAGCAGGTCGTCTACATACTGAATTAGACATTCGGGGCGGGAGAATTCGGAGAGACCACCAGCTAGCTGTCTGGAAAATGGAGGGGGAATTATGGAAGCCTTGGGGAAGACACGTCCACATGTACTGTTGGCCTTGAAAAGTGAATGCGAATTTATACTGGCAAGCCCGATCTAGGGAAATGGACCAAAAACCATTGCTGATATCCAGCACGGTAATATACTTTGCTTGCACTCCCTGCTTAAGCATGGTCGTGGGACTCGTGGCAATGGTGGGAGCTGTTAAAGGGGTAACTTTGTTTCGTTCGCAGTAGTCAATGGTGAGTCGCCATGAACCGTCTAGTTTCTTTACGGGCCAAATCGGGGCATTATTAGTGGAAGCTACAGGTCGAATCACTCCTTGTTTTAACAGATTGTTAATAACCTTTAAAATTTCGCCCTCAGCCTGCTGCGGAAATCCATACTGTTTCTGTGGTTTGGGGTCGGGATCTGAGATCATAATCATACCTGGAATCTGCCGACAGTCGTGCTTGTGTTGGGCAAATGCACCTTTTGTGTGTGGCTAATACCCGTCTAATGGTGGCGTCTGTGCTATTGCCGAAGGGTGAAACCAATAGTCCCCTACTGAGCAAATCCTGTTTTCGTAATCTCCTACTGAGAGCGTGGCGGGGCTCTCGCTGTCTTGGACATTCGCCAGGCACACTTGTTTACGGGTCGAAGGAGACGTTATGACTTAATGAAACCTATCCCTCGGATGTGTTCTGCAGTCGGGGGTAGTTCTACTAGAACAACTGGGTGGGTAGTGGCTATGTTTTCTATTTGGACGGGTATAGGGGCTGTGATGTATCCCTCTTGCATGTGGCCTGTGAATCCACTGAGTGTAATGGTATCGGTGGTGGGCCAGGGTGTTTTTTGGAAAAGGTCTGAGGAATTTAGTGTGGTCGGGATCCTCCTGTGTCCCAAAGAAAATCCACTGCATGTCCCCAGACTATGCCTGTGACTACCGGTCTTCCGACATTATCCTAGCGCATGTCTCAGACCCATGTTGGAAACACTGGACACCGTCAATTTAGGGAGTTATAAGCAAGGTTATCTGATCGGGCATTTGCGTTATGCATGGAGCGAATGTTGCCTTCTAGCTGTCGCGGCTGGCAATCGTGGTCTGGCCCATTGTTTCTGGGGGGGGGGAGGTTGGGCTGTTGAGGTTGTTTATTGTGTGGGGGTTTTGTCTGCACTCGCGGGCGAAACGTCCTACTTGTCCACAATTGTAACATGAACCTCGTGGTGTGTGGGCTGGGCCTTATGCTCTGGGATGCTGTTCTCAGGGTAATGTTCCTCTCTTGTGCCCTCATTTATCCATGGGGGTTCCTGGCTAGTTCTTACTGGGACATTGTGGCTTCTAATCCACTTTGGTCCATCTGATCCTGAAGTAACTGTTCCCATGCTCTGGATAGGCATCTAAGTACCCAAATCTCATTGTGTATAGTAACTGCCAGGTCATAGTTTGTGCAAGCCCTTTACCTGCTTCCGTGGCATGTGAAACTAAAGTACGGGACCATTTAGTGGTTTCGTCCTCATTTAGGTGAGCGCGGTTTAAATTTCCGTGTACTGCCTTGAAATGTCTCGAGAGGCGACCAGCAAAGGCGGTGGTTCCCCTTTCTTTTGCCTGCATTTGTTCAAACCCTTGACCGGATTTCCTTTGTTGTATCCGATAGCATCTAATATTGTGGCCTTCATTTCCTCTAGGGTTCCTCCTCCTACGTTTTGGGGTTCTAGCAAAGCTGATTGTACTGACTGGCTGAGACTCATTACAATCAATTTTACTTCCTCCCTCTCATGTAACCCGTACATGACCTTTTGCTGGCGCACCTCCTTGAAGAAGCTATATGGGTCTGCGGTGGGCTGAAATGGAGTAAATTATACCGCAGGTGTCCCTTAACTGGGTTACCGAAAGTGGGGTGGTGTAGGTGATATCTGGGCCTGCTTGGTCTCTAATCCTTCTCTCTGTGGTTATCGGATTCATGGGTGTCGGGGCAGGGGCAGGGGTGGGGGTTGGTGCCCCCTGTGCAGCCGGTGCTGCCGGTGCGTTTCTTTTTGGGCTGCGTGGCGGCTGCTTTTGACTTTCCGTTCCTTTAACATACATTTGTGCGCTTTCAGTTAACTCTTCCCAATCTGCCATCTCTTCCTCATCTGTCTCGTCTGTCCCGAAGGTACACATAAAAACATTCTGAACTGAAAGTAACGTCTGGAGCTTACCTATCTTTCGCTGGCATTTAACGTGGTCAACGGTGCTCTGCCTGTGTCCTTCAGTGGACGGGTGGAGCGCTCTTAAAGCTGCCTGTAAATCGGCGCATTTCTTTGTTGATTGGGTGACCTGGTGTTCAGTCTCCTCTCATCAAGACTGCGCGCTGTGTCTTGATAGGCCTTGTCATACTGGGTTTGGAAGCTGCTAAGGTGTACTCTGCAAGACTGGTGGGCGCGTTTAACATCGGCGATTTCCCTGTCTTTGGCGGCTAACCTCTCCCGGAGTTCCTCAATAATGTTCTTCCTTTCTCTACTGTTTCCCTCATTCTCTTCCTCCTCTACTAACTGTCTGCGGGGCGTCTCGACGACCTCCTCGGTGCCTCGCAACTGTGCCAAGCAGCACACTATTGCTATTGGCTTTCTGAACCTTGCGGCATTCTACTTGTATACCTCGCATAAATTCTCCCACCAAGTCTGTCCTATCTTCCCTGGACCTGACTCCGTATTTGTGCACAAACATTCGACCAAAGGGGCCATCCTTTCCCCTTTAAATACTTTCTCAACACATCCTCCCATACGGGGCACTGCTCTGATTTGTCGGCTACTGCGACCTCGGGTTGCTGCTGTGGATTCATCATTCTCGATATGAAACTTACTCTTGTGGTTTGTTCTCTTTCCCCAATTTAATTCAAAGTTGTGAGATCCCTCGGAGTAACAGAATCACTTCTAGATTTCATAGAATTTACAGTGCAGAAGGAGGCCATTCGGCCCATCGAGTCTGCACCACACCCTACCCAAGGTCAACACCGTCACCCTATCCCCATAACCCAGTAACCCCACCCAACACTAAGGGCAATTTTGGACACTAAGGGCAATTTATCATGGCCAATCCACCTAACCTGCACATCTTTGGACTGTGAGAGGAAACCGGAGCACCCGGAGGAAACCCACGCACACACGGGGAGGATGTGCAGACTCCGCACAGACAGCTAATCGAGGTTCCGGCGGAGTCGCCAATAAATGTTGCCTTTTTACCCTTTAGGTGAACCACAAGCTGTTTCTTATATTGACCAAATGACCACACAACCAGTATGTTAGCTCAAAACACAGTTTATTAATAACACTGGACTTGTATCTCTATGCAGTAATACACGCGGCTCCGTACCAAACTGCACCTAACAACTAAGATGACCTTTACTTAACTTCAAGTGACCGGCACTGTGTGAGACAAGGCCTTTATCCGGGTCCATGTGGTCGGTTGGAAGTTGTTGGGTTCGGCTCAGCTGGACTCGTCCTTCAGGAAATGGTCGCGGGTCCTTGAATTTGGTTGTTCTGCTACAGTTGGTCACGCACAGGCCGGTCCCAAAAGAGGCCGATCCCTAGTGTGCAGGGCTTTTTATCCTTCATCTAGCTGAAAGAAGACAGAGGGTGGTGGTTGATGGGAAATGTTCAGAATGGAGTTCAGTCACAAGTGGAGTACCACAAGGATCTGTTCTGCGGCCGTTGCTGTTTGTCATTTTTATCAATGACCTAGAGGAAGGCGCAGAAGGGTGGGTGAGTAAATTTGCAGACGATACTAAAGTCGGTGGTGTTGTCGATAGTGTGGAAGGAAGTAGCAGGTTACAGAGGGATATAGATAAGCTGCAGAGTTGGTCTGAGAGGTGGCAAATGGAGTTTAATGTAGAGAAGTGTGAGGTGATTCACTTTGGAAGGAATAACAGGAATGTGGAATATTTGGCTAATGGAAAAGTTCTTGAAAGTGTGGATGAGCAGAGGGATCTAGGTGTCCATGTACATAGATCCCTGAAAGTTGCCACCCAGGTTGATAGGGTGGTGAAGAAGGCCTATGGAGTGTTGGCCTTTATTGGTAGAGGGATTGAGTTCCGGAGTCAGGAGGTCATGTTGCAGCTGTACAGAACTCTGGTACGGCCGCATTTGGAGTATTGCGTACAGTTCTGGTCACCGCATTATAGGAAGGACGTGGAGGCTTTGGAGCGGGTGCAGAGGAGATTTACCAGGATGTTGCCTGGTATGGAGGGAAAATCTTATGAGGAAAGGCTGATGGACTCGAGGTTGTTTTCGTTGGAGAGAAGAAGGTTAAGAGGAGACTTAATAGAGGCATACAAAATGATTAGGGGGTTGGATAGGGTGGACAGTGAGAGCCTTCTCCCGCGGATGGAAATGGCTGGCACGAGGGGACATAACTTTAAACTGAGGGGTAATAGATATAGGACAGAGGTCAGAGGTAGGTTCTTTACGCAAAGAGTAGTGAGGCCGTGGAATGCCCTACCTGCTACAGTAGTGAACTCGCCAACATTGAGGGCATTTAAAAGTTTATTGGATAAACATATGGATGATAATGGTATAGTGTAGGTTAGATGGCTTTTGTTTCGGTGCAACATCGTGGGCCGAAGGGCCTGTACTGCGCTGTATTGTTCTATGTTCTATGTTCTATCTCTTTCGCGCCGTTTTGGGTGTCCTTACTCCAGGTCCAACAGATCGATAGGGTTTTGATCACCCTCATCGATCTTCGCCAATTAGCGGGCGGATACCTCGCTGGTTGGGCGGGTTCTAGCTATCATTGTCCCAGGCACGTAGGCCTTTCCAAATGAGAGTGGGGTGGCACTAGTTGGTCTGCTGTCATTGATGGTCCTTAATGTGAATGCTATTGTCTTGGGGAAAATGGATCTTTAATGAACTGTGAGTTTCTTACCAGGTCTGTTTTCTTTGCACAATACACAGAGGCTGTGTACCTGTCTGTGTCCCAAATTGACCACAATTCCTGTAGTCGTTTGCAGGTGGCCATTTTAAATGGCTACAGTGGGTGCGCTGTTGCTGGAGATTCTACTTAGCTTGCTTTGTAACCGTTCTCTTTAATACTTGCCACAACCGACAGTCTGGGACTTTAGCAAGTCTGATATTGTCTCTTGGCGTCCCTGATGGCTTTGCCGAGGTCGTCCTGAGATTTCTTGTATGGGTCAGGGTTGCTTGTCTTGGGCATCAGACCTGGCCTTCAGTAGGGAGTGAATCTCCTGGTTAAACCATGGTTTCCAGTTGGGGGACGCATGTCCTACCTCATGTTCTATCTCCTTTAGCACCCAATCTTCTATATACTTATTGAAGTCTTGACAGTGGTGGCATACTTAGGTTGGCTGCTGAATATGGACCAGTCCACTGACTCCATGCAGTTGCATAGGTCCTCTTTCATTGCTTCGGACCAGCATCTGAACTAGACTCTCCCACTAAGTTTCTGCTTGGTATGGCAGGGGCACCGGGTTGGGGCATGGATCAATAGGTGCCCTTCATGTTTGTGCAGCAGTGGCCAAACAAGTTGGGGTGGGGGTCCTTATGGGGCAGGAGATGTGTTGGTAGAATTTAGGCCTGGTTGAAGTCCGCATCCACTATGAACAAGGCCTCCTGGGTATTCTCTTTTTTAAAAATCCTGTTTAACCCAATCCAGGCTTTCCCAATATTAAGCAGGCAGTATACTTCGGAGTTTGGACAGCTGTGATCCAGGTGATATCTGGACCTTGGAGCTTTTGTCACATGGTTGAGTAGGCCTTAGGTGCAGCACCCTGTGGTAGTATGTATTGGGGGTCATGTGGGACTGGAAGCCCTAATGTCATTGGCTGACAGATCCCGGGTCCTGGTTGGCCGTTGACCTCATACTCCGCCCTGAAGGCGAAGTATAAGAAGCCGGTGCCTTCCCCCGCATGCCAGTTTACTATCGGGCTGCTGGGGAACAGACACGCTTAATAAATTGTGGCGCACAAAGACTCCGTGAGACAAACAGAGTGAAGTCGATGAGGCTTTATTAAGCGTGTCTGTTCCCCAGCAGCCCGATAGTAAACTGGCATGCGGGGGAAGGCACCGGCTTTGTGCGCCACACACCCATCAGAGGCTCTTGCTCAATCTTGTAACTTCACCTGCTGATGCCAGCTATTTGAAGGACTATCCCCTGAAGTAGGTAGCAGACAAGAACATCTGACCTCAGTAAGTACCAGGTCTGTTTTATTTGCAATCCAAGCATGCTCCAGCTAATTGCTACACAGAAATCCAAGAGCCTGAATGCTAATATTAACAGACTAGAACATAGAACATAGAACGATACAGCACAGTACAGGCCCTTCGGCCCACGATGTTGCACCGAAACAAAAGCCATCTAACCTACACTATGCCATTATCATCCATATGCTTATCCAATAAACTTTTAAATGCCCTCAATGTTGGCGAGTTCACTACTGTTGCAGGTAGGGCATTCCACGGCCTCACCACTCTTTGCGTAAAGAACCTACCTCTGACCTCTGTCCTATATCTATTACCCCTCAGTTTAAAGCTATGTCCCCTCGTGCTAGCTATTTCCATCCGCGGGAGAAGGCTCTCACTGTCCACCCTATCCAACCCCCTGATCATTTTGTATGCCTCTATTTAGTCTTCTCTTAACCTTCTTCTCTCTAACGAAAACAACCTCAAGTCCATCAGCCTTTCCTCCATAAGATTTTCCCTCCATACCAGGCAACATCCTGGTAAATCTCCTCTGCACCCGCTCCAACGCTTCCACGTCCTTCCTATAATGCGGTGACCAGAACTGTACGCAATACTCCAAATGCGGCCGTACCAGAGTTTTGTACAGCTGCAACATGACCTCATGACTCCGGAACTCAATCCCTCTACCAATAAAGGCCAACACTCCATAGGCCTTCTTCACAACCCTATCAACCTGGGTGGCAACTTTCAGGGATCTATGTACATGGACACCTAGATCCCTCTGCTCATCCACACTTTCAAGAACTTTACCATTAGCCAAATATTCCGCATTCCTGTTATTCCTTCCAAAGTGAATCACCTCACACTTCTCTACATTAAACTCCATTTGCCACCTCTCAACCCAGCTCTGCAGCTTATCTATGTCCCTCTGTAACCTGCTACATCCTTTCGCACTGTCGACAACACCACCGACTTTAGTGTCGTCTGCAAATTTACTCACCCACCCTCTAGGTCATTGATAAAAATGACAAACAGCAACGGCCCCAGAACAGATCCTTGTGGTACGCCACTTGTAACTGAACTCCATTCTGAACATTTCCCATCAACCACCACCCTCTGTCTTCTTTCAGCTAGCCAATTTCTGATCCACATCTCTAAATCACCCTCAATCCCCAGCCTCTGTATTTTCTGCAATAGCCTACCGTGGGGAACCTTATCAAACGCTTTACTGAAATCCATATACACCACATCAACTGCTCTACCCTCGTCTACCTGTTCAGTCACCTTCTCAAAGAACTCAATAAGGTTTGTGAGGCATGACCTACCCTTCACAAAGCCATGCTGACTATCCCTGATCATATTATTCCTATCTAGATGATTATAAATCTTGTCTCTTATAATCCCCTCCAAGACTTTACCCACAACAGATGTGAGGCTCACCGGTCTATAGTTGCCGGGGTTGTCTCTACTCCCCTTTTTGAACAAAGGGACCACATTTGCTATCCTCCAGTCCTCTGGCACTATTCCTGTAGCCAATGATGACATAAAAATCAAAGCCAAAGGCCCAGCAATCTCTTCCCTGGCTTCCCAGAGAATCCTGGGATAAATCCCATCAGGCCCCGGGGACTTATCTATTTTCAGCCTGTCCAGAATTGCCAACACCTCTTCCCTACGTACCTCAATGCCATTTATTCTAATAGCCTGGGTCTCAGCATTCTCCTCCACAACATTATCTTTTTCCTGAGTGAATACTGACAAAAAATATTCATTTAGTATCTCGCCTATCTCTTCAGACTCCACACACAACTTCCCATCCCTGTCCTTGACTGGCCCTACTCTTACCCTAGTCATTCTTTTATTCCTGACATACCTATAGAAAGCTTTTGGGTTTTCCTTGATCCTACCTGCCAAATACTTCTCATGTCCCCTCCTTGCTCGTCTTAGCTCTCTCTTTAGATCCTTCCTCGCTACCTTGTAACTATCAAGCGCCCCAACTGAAACTTCACACCTCATCTTCACATAGGCCTCCTTCTTCCTCTTAACAAGAGATTCCACTTCTTTGGTAAACCACGGTTCCCTCGCTCGACGCCTTCCTCCCCTTACTTATCAAGAACACGCAGTAGCTGTTCCTTGAACAAGCTCCACTTATCCAGTGTGCCCAACACTTGCAGCCTACTTCTCCAACCTATCCCCCCCAAGTCATGTCTAATGGCATCATAATTGCCCTTCCCCCAGCTATAACTCTTGCCCTGCGATGTATACTTATCCCTTTTCATCACTAACGTAAACGTCACCGAATTGTGGTCACTGTCCCCAAAGTGCTCTCCTACCTCCAAATCCAACACCTGGCCTGGTTCATTACCCAAAACCAAATCCAAAGTGGCCTCGCCTCTTGTTGGCCTGTCAACATACTGCGTCAGGAAACCCTCCTGCACACATTGTACAAAAAACGACCCATCTATTGTACTCGAACTATATCTTTTCCAGTCAATGTTTGGAAAGTTAAGGTCTCCCATAATAACTACCCTGTTACTTTCGCTCTTATCCAGAATCATCTTCGCCATCCTTTCCTCTACATCCCTAGAACTATTTGGAGGCCTATAGAAAACTCCCAACAGGGTGACCTCTCCTTTCCTGTTTCTAACCTCAGCCCATACTACCTCGGAAGAAGAGTCCCCATCTAGCATGTCCGCCACCGTAATACTGCTCTTGACTAGCAGCGTCACACCTCCCCCTCTTTTGCCTCCTTCTCTGGGCTTACTAAAACACCTAAACCCCGGAACCTGCAACATCCATTCCTGTCCCTGCTCTATCCATGTCTCCGAAATGGCCACAACATCGAAGTCCCAGGTACCAACCCATGCTGCCAGTTCCCCTACCTTATTTCGTATACTCCTGGCATTGAAGTAGACACACTTCAAACCACCTACCTGAACACTGGCCCCCTCCTGCGATGTCAAATCTGTGCTCCTGACCTCTCTACTCTCATTCTCCCGTACCCTAAAACTACAATCCAGGTTCCCATGCCCCTGCTAGAACAATGTTTGAAAATATAATCAACAGTTACTTTTACTTTTATCCCAAACTTGACTGAAATTTCCCTTTAAAGCCATTTTTAAGCTTGCCTCCCCCAACACCATTTCCAAGATTTACTTTTTAGGAGTGTAGGTTTGTGGTGCTTCTCTTCTGCCAAGATTGTCCTTTTGAATCTCCTCCAGCTATCACTTTGGTTATGGACCCCTTGGCATTGTGATATAGGTGGCTACTTGGGGAGGGGGGGAGGGGGGGGGGGGGAGGGAGCTGCCATCAGCAGGTTGTGGTGTACAGAATTGCCCCTCCCAGCTCACTGGGGGAAGGAAGCACATCTGCAGCCCCCAAGTCTGCTTGGATGTCCTTTTGTTGCCAACATAGCAATAGAACCTAATAGCATAGCAACCAACATCCTCTTGGGCTTCTCAATTTTTCTTTATACCAGTCTTGTCAGATCACAATACCATAAGACAAATTAAAAACCTTTTTACAGAAAGACATCAAGTTTAACTTCTCTACAGAAACAGGTATTAGTTTTAAATCACCAATGGATCTGGAGACGATCTTTAGATTGCAGAGAGAGATATTAATACACCTTCTTGCTGTGACTGCAGCTCCAAGTCTAAAACAAAACTAAACAGACCCTGTAGCAGACCGCCTAAAGCGAAGTAAAAGCAGACAGACAGCCCAGCTCCACCCACACTCTGACATCACTGATAAGCACCCATTTCTTAAAGGTACATCCACTACAGCTATTTTATAAACACCCATTTCTTAAAGGTACTCTCACATGACACCTCCCCCCCCCCCCAGAAAAAAAGCCCCCATCAACTTCAAGATGGTTTCATTTTTCACCTTTTCACTTTCCTTTAAGAAATATGGACAGTGAATATACATTTCTTTTTTAACAAACAAAAACGCAAACATTTATAATAACATAGTCCATTTTTGTTCTTCTTCCTCCAACTGGAATCCTTCTTGATTGACAGTCTCTTTGGACAAGAAGGTCTCTGCGTGATCCATCCATTTCTCTACGCCTCGGCATTTCGCTTTAAAGTCAGATACTTTAGTTCAATCTGATCACAGAGTCCATTGTAATTCTTCAACACAGAAGCATTGGTTATCACAGCTTTCAGGTAGTCAACTGCCAGTTGAAACGCCACTATCCACTGAAATTTTCGACGTTTCTTCAGCAAGTCCATCGGTGGAACAACCGCGCTACAAACATTTGTCACAAATGTCGATCAAATCCACTCATGCCAAGAAATCGCATTATTTCCCTTCGTGTCGAGGGTATCGGAAACTCCCCAATAACTTTTGTTTTCACATCCCGTGTGACCATTCAGCCCTGTCCGATTGTATGGCCAAGGAAAGTGACTTGGGCATTTCCAAATTCACTTTTGGCTAGGTTTACCACCAAACCCGCCTCCTGAAGTTGATCGAATAACTCCATCAGATGTTTTAAATGTTCTGTCCATGTCTGGCTGAAAATTACCAGATCGTCGATGTATCCCGCACAATTGGGTAATCCTGAAACAACTTTTTTAGTTAACTGAATAAATGTGGTTGGGGTGTTTTTCATGCCAAATGGCATAACTTTGAATTAGTATATACCATCTGGAGTCACAAAAGCTGAAATCCCTTCGCCCTTTCGGATAAAGGTACTTGCCAGTAACGTTTAAGTCAATGTTCTTCAAACTTTTTTTCCAGGGGCCCATTTTTACCAACCGGCCAACCTTCGGGACCCAAGCCGGCCGACCTTCGCGACCCAAGCCGGCCGACCTTCGTGACCCACGCCGGCCGACCTTCGCGACCCACCATTTTTTCTTACCTTGTTTGCTGCTGACAAAAATGGAGAAAATGGTTTTGGGTCCCTTTGGCCCTCGTACATGTTCCTCCAATGGAACCTGTTGGATGAAGGTGAAGCCTTCCGGTGTCGGAAAGTATGGAGTCTCCATCTGTCCAAAGTTCTGCATTTTTTTTCCTGTAAGATTTTATCGAATAAAAAAAACCCGAACTTGTAAAAAAGAATTAATAAAATAAATGAAAAAAATAAAAATGTAATAATAAAATAAATGAATAAAACTCCTCCGAACTTGTAAAACAAAAAGCTGCGACCGTTTTAAAAAAAAAAGCGACTGCACTGCGCATGCACACCGATCATCGGTGTGTATACGCATAGTTTTGCACATGCGCGCCGATGATCTGGCATGCATGCACAGTGCAGCCGCATTTTCTTTACATGTTTGTGGCCATTTTGAAGGCCGCTTGCAGCCGGCATTATTAAGAGCCGGCTGCTGCGGATGTTGCGCGCAGATTTACGCGATTGGGAGTGCCGCGACGGACACCTCGGCGACCATCCCGACACCCGTCTGCGACCCACCCACGGGTCGCGCCCCTGAGTTTGACAATGCCTGCTTTAAGTAAATCCAGTTTGGAAATAAAAGCTGATTGTCCCACTTTCTCAATGCAATCCTCCAAACGTGTGATAGGATAAGAGTCCATTCTTGTAACTGCATTAACCTTTCTATAGTCCACACACAACTGTTGGGTACCATCTGGTTTAGGTACCATCACTATGGGTGAGCTCCATTGGCTGCAACCCACTTCAAGTATGCCATTTTTAAGCATACTTTCAATCTCTTTGTTAACCTGTGCCAATTTTAAAGGGTTAAGTCTTATATGGATGTTGTTTGATTGGATCAGCATTTCCCACATCTACATCATGTATATCCATTTTATTACTTCCCAATTTATCTCCACAAACTTGCCCATGTGATATCAATATCTTTCAGGTCAGTCCGTTTTTCCTCTGGAAGGTAACTCAACAATTTATCCCAATTCTTAAGAACATCCTCGTTTTCCAATTTAATTTGAGGTATGTCAAATTCAAAATCATCTGGATTTGGTTCGTCACTTTGAGTTAGAATCATTTAAACTTCCTCCTCTTTCTCTCCTTCCCTTTTAAAGTACCTTTTAAGCATATTCACATGACACACTCGGTGAGTCGTCCTTCTATCTGGCGTTTTTACCACATAATTCACCTCACTTAATTTACTTTCAATCTGATAAGGTCCACAAAACCTTGCTTTTAAAGGTTCACCTACCACTGGCAACAATACTAAAACTTTATCTCCACTGGCAAAACTACGAACTTTGGATTTCTTGTCCGCTACCCATTTCATCACATTTTGTGCAATTTTAAAATGTTGTCGAGCCAATTCACCTGCTCTATTTAATCGTTCAATAATGTAAGTTCTGATTTTTCACTCACCAATTTTTCCTCAATCAATTTAAATGGTCCTCTTACCTCATGACCAAAAATTAGTTCAAAAGGACTGAATTTGGTTGACTCATTAGGTGCATCCCTAATTGCAAAGAGTATGAATGGAATTCCTTTATCCCAGTCCTCTGTATAATCTTGACAATAAGCCCTCAACATTGTCTTAAATGTCTGATGCCACCTTTCTAACGCTCCGTGCGATTCTGGATGGTACGCAGTTGATTTAAATTGTTTTATTCCTAAGTTATCCATAACTTCTTTGAATAACTTTGAGGTAAAATGTGATCCTTGATCCAATTGTATTTCTGTGGGTCATCCATATCTAGTAAAGAATTTAAGTATTCCTAAGCTATCTATAACTTCTTTGAATATCTTTGAGATAAAATATGATCCTTTATCCGATTGTATTTCTGTGGGTAGTCCATATCTAGTTAAGAATTTAAGTAACTCCTCCACAATCTTTTGGCTGTAATATTACATACTGGAATGGCCTCTGGAAACCTAGCAGACACATCCATTATAGTCCAAAGATATTGATTCTCACTTTTTGTTTTAGGAAGCGGGCCTACGCAATCAATTAAAACCACTAAAATGTTCCTCAAATGCTGGAATGGGTATTAGGGGCGTTGGTTTTATCATTGCTTGAGGTTTCCCTATCACTTGATATGTGTTTCATGGCATTTTCTGAAGTTCAAACTCTCTCTCTTTTTCCCTTTCCTCCCTCCCCTTTTCTTTTTCCTCTTTCCTTTTCTTTTTCCTTGCTATCTCTTTCTCTTTCCTTTCTATCTCTTTCTCTTTTTCTTTTTCCCTGATCTGTACCTCCCTTCCTCTTTCTTTTTGTTCTGCCAGGGCTATTCTTTCTTTTGTTCTTTCTTCTCTCTCCTTTCCTTTTTCCCTGATCTGTATCTCCTTTCTCTTTTTTTGTCTCTCATTGCATATTCAAGCTGCTTTAATTCTGTTTCATGTTCAAGATGCTTAATCTGCAACTGGATCTTTGCCATTTCCAATGACTCAGACTGTATCTCAGGCAATTTTAAACGCTCAGCGAGCACCGTAAGTACCTAATCTTTTCGCATTCTGTCAGGTGATGTTAACTGCAATGTTTTTGCCAAATCTAAAAGCTTGTTTTTAGTCTCTGTCCGTGAGGTACTGCCTGTGACCATCTCCACCCCCAAAAACGTCAGAGCCTCTGAAAGAGCCATTGTCCACAACACACTCCCAACTTATACTGGAATACCACACCTGAAAAGCAAACACAATATGCTCACCCCTCACTGTCTTTAAGTTCTCTGAGCCAATCCAATAGATAGACTTTTATCCTGGACGAGCCCCCAATTTGTTATGGGTCAGGGTTTAGAGAATCCCAAAGTGTATCATGGAGTTCACCTGACCCACAACTTTTAATAGATTGTGGTTGTGGGGATCAAGGCAGGATACTCTGTTCCCTCCAGGAGGTCAGAGGGTCAGGCACAGGGCAGCCATTGCTGCTTGGGAGGCAGTGGCAGGTGTTAGCAGCTAGGGGAGTTCAGCATCTGATAGGGACCCACCTGGTGCTGGGATCCAGCAGACCTCTGACTGCTGCCTCCCCTGGACATTCCTGCCTCAACTAAATGTGCATCTGCATTGTGTGGCGCTGACCAGAATGTGTCCCAGAAGCCTGTCCACTACATTTGCCCACAGAGGTGTGTGTTTCAGCGCTGGTGGAGGGTGGGGATGACAGCCATGATGCGACGATGGTGGCATCCTCGGAGCTCCCCCCCGAGGTATTCTCTTGGGAAATGGGTGGGGGGCGATACTGCGAGAGAATGTGGTCAGTGGGAGGAAAGGATCACCATTCTGGCATGAACAACTCACGTGTGACAGTTCATCTGGGTGGGGGCCAGTGGATCCTCACCTCTGTGGTCCTCGCCAACCCACGACCTCCAGGGCCTGTTCCTCGTAGGGAGTGAGGACTCTGAGATCCAGCACCCTGCCACCTGTCTGGGCCCTGTCCCATCTGTCGAGGGCTAACTTCTCCTGCAAGGACACAGAGGGGGCATCGTGAGCTGCACGTTTCATGCACCGGAGGGTGGGGATGGGCATTATTGTTGGGGACAGCCGTGGGCCCCGACATTGGTCATGGGTGGGGTATACTGGTGGATGCCAGAGAGTGTTGGGGCACGTGACAGTATTGTGCTGGGGAAGGGGGTGACTGATGCGACTGGTGCCAGGGGGCCGATGCCAACTCTCCCTTGTGGCCGAGTGGAGGTCGTTGACCTTCTTGCAGCCCAGAGTAGCTGTCCTCCGTGTCATGCTCTCCTAGCTGCTAGCACCTGCCATTGCCTCCCAGGCAGCAATGGCTGCCCAGTGGCTGACCCTCTGCCCTCCTGGGGGAACAGGGTATCCTATCTTGATTCCGCCGCATCTATGAGCCTGGCCAGGTCGGTATCTGCACGGTGGCATAGCTGCATGTTGTCTGGGATTGCTCTGCAGGATTGGTTTAAGTGCTGCTCTCCCTCATTAGCGGGGAGCTGCCAAGCGCGGTCCCAGCAAATCAGTCGACGTGACAGTCATTTAAGGCGTGAATCCCATGGTGCTCCAATAAGTGGCCTAATTACCGTTGGATACCGGTGACCACCTCGCCAGGTCAGCTGTCGGGAAACTCCCTGCAATTCCTGTTCGCTACCACTCGGTTAGATTGCGCCCTTGTATTTTTTCAGGTTACAAAATTAATTTTATAAAATCTGAGGCTATACAGTGAGTGGGCTCAGAAGAAGGCATCCCGTCTTTGCTAACTTCCTCTTTAGGTGGTGTGGTAGTATGCATTAGGGGTCATGTGGGACTGTGAAGCCGTGATGTCATTGGCTGACAGATCCCGGGTCCTGGTTGGCTGTTGATCTCTAGCTCCGCCCTGAAGGCGGAGTATAAGAACCAGGAGTTCTCCCCCACAGGCCAGTCTGTTGTTGAACTGCGGGGAACAAGTCACGCTTAATAAAGCCTCATCGACTTCATCTCTATTCGTCTCTCGTGAGTCTTTGTGCGCTACAATTTATTAAGCGTGCTTAAAGGACTATGGAGCTCAGGATCGTCCCGGAATGCCTGAGGATCAGCCCCCACGCAGTGGACTCACCAGCAGTTTTTAAACACTGGCAGACTTGTTTCGAAGCCTACCTCAGAACGGCCCCCGGCAGGGTCACAGAAGACAAGAAACTACAGGTCCTGCACTCGAGGGTAAGCCCGGAAATTTACCCTCTCATAGGAGACGCAGAGGATTTCCAGACGGCGTTCACAGCACTAAACAGCATCTATGTTCACCCAGTGAACCAGATCTACGCACGCTACCAACTTGCAATGAGACGGCAAAGTCCCGGAGAATCGCTAGACGAATTCTACGCCGCGCTGCTAATTTTGGGACGGGCCTGCAGCTGCCCGCCGGTAAACGCGATTGAACACACGGACATGTTAATTCGCGGTGCATTTGTGGCAGGTATGAACTGTCCCCAAATCCGCCAAAGACTTTTAGAAAAAGAGTCGCTAGGACTCTCAGAGGCACGGGCCCTTGCAGCCTCCCTAGATGTGGCCGCGCGAAACGCCCGCGCCTACGGCACCTACCGCGCGGCAGCCCCTTGGTCTCCGTGGACCCCCGTCGCGACAAACACCCCCCCCCCACCACAGGCTTGCGCGGTTCAGACGCCAAGTCGTCCCGGGGGGCCCGCTGCTATTTCTGCGGCCAGGCGAAACACCCCCGGCAGCGCTGCCCGGCCCGCGCAGCGATTTGCAAGAGCTGCGGGAAAAAGGGCCATTTCGCGGCTGTGTGCCGGTCCCGGGGGGTCGCCGCTGTCCCCGGAAAAGAAGGAGTCCTGCGCGTTTCAAACGCTCCCCAACCCCCCCAGCGCCCCATGTGCGACCCGCAGGCGCAGCCATCTTGGGTCCCGGCCACCGCTGTCCCCGGAGAAGAAGGAGTCCTGCGCGTTTCAAACGCTCCCCAACCCCCCCATCGCCCCATGTGCGACCCGCAGGCGCCGCCATTTTGAGTCCCGGCCACCACGAGGGGAGGAGGGGCGCCGCCATCTTGGGACCCCCCCAGCCCTGTGCGACGCATGGGGGTGGCCATTTTGTCCACCCCCGCCGCCATCTTGTGACCCCCCAGCCATGTGCGATGCATGGGGGCAGCCATTTTGTTCACCCCCCGCCACCATCTTGGACGGCAACAATGGACCCCAGCATCGACGGCTCCACGGGGTTCGAGGAAGACGTTGAAGCACTACGACCACGTCTGGCCTCAATGACGCTGGACCAAGCACGGCCCCGGACGCTCCAGACGACGACAACAACGGTGCTGATCAATGGGCACGAGACACCATGCCTGGTCGACTCCGGGAGCACAGAAAGCTTCATCCACCCCGACACGGTAAGACGCTGTTATTTGACCATCCGTCCCAGCGCGCAAAAGATTTCCCTAGCTGCAGGATCCCACTCCGTACAGATAAAAGGCTTCTGCATAGTGACCCTAACGGTGCAAGGGAGGGAGTTTACAAACTACAGGCTCTACGTCCTTCCCCAACTCTGCGCGCCCACATTACTGGGATTAGACTTCCAGTGCAATCTGCAGAACCTAACTTTCCAATTCAGCGGCCCAATACCCCCACTCACTATCTGCGGCCTCGCAACCCTCAAGGTTGAGCCCCCATCCTTGTTTGCAAACCTCACCCTGGATTGCAAACCCGTCGTCACTAGAAGCAGACGGTACAGCGCCCAGGACCGGACATTCATTCGGTCCGAAGTCCAGCGGCTACTGAAGGAAGGCATAATCCAGGCCAGCAATAGTCCCTGGAGAGCACAGGTGGTAGTAGTAAAGACGGGGAGAAGCAAAGGATGGTCATAGACTATAGCCAGACCATCAACAGGTACACACAGCTAGATGCGTACCCTCTCCCCCGCATATCCGACATGGTCAATCGGATTGCCCAATATAAGGTCTTCTCCACCGTGGACCTCAAGTCCGCCTACCATCAGCTCCCCATCCGCCCAAGTGACCGCAGGTACACAGCCTTCGAGGCAGACGGGCGATTATACCTAAGGGTCCCATTTGGCATCACAAACGGGGTCTCGGTCTTCCAACGAGAGATGGACCGAATGGTTGATCAACACGGGTTGCAGGCCACGTTCCCGTATCTCGACAACGTAACCATCTGCGGCCACGATCAGCAGGACCACGACGCCAACCTCCAAAAATTCCTCCAGACCGCTAAAGCCTTGAACCTCACATACAACGAGGACAAGTGCGTTTTTAGCACAAACCGGCTAGCCATCTTGGGATATGTAGTGCGCAATGGGATAATAGGCCCCGACCCCGAACGTATGCGCCCCCTCATGGAATTTCCCCTCCCTCACTGCTCCAAAGCCCTAAAACGCTGCCTGGGGTTCTTTTCATATTACGCCCAGTGGGTCCCCCAGTACGCAGACAAGGCCCGCCCCCTAATACAGACCACGACCTTCCCTCTGTCGACAGAGGCTTGCCAGGCCTTCAGCCGCATGAAAGCGGATATCGCAAAGGCCACGATGCGCGCCATCGACGAGTCCCTCCCTTTCCAGGTCGAGAGCGACGCCTCCGATGTAGCTCTAGCGGCCACCCTTAACCAAGCGGGCAGACCCGTGGCCTTTTTCTCCCGAACCCTCCACGCCTCAGAAATCCGCCACTCCTCAGTGGAAAAGGAAGCCCAAGCCATAGTGGAAGCTGTGCGACATTGAAGGCATTACCTGGCCGGCAGAAGATTCACTCTCCTCACTGACCAACAGTCAGTAGCTTTCATGTTTGATAATGCACAGCGGGGCAAAATTAAAAATGACAAGATCTTAAGGTGGAGGATCGAGCTCTCCACCTTCAACTATGAGTACCGTCCCGGAAAGCTGAACGAGCCGTCCGATGCCCTATCCCGCGGCACATGTGCCAATGCACAAATTAACCGTCTCCAAACCCTCCACGAGGACCTCTGCCACCCGGGGGTCACTCGGTTCTACCATTTTATAAAGTCCCGCAACCTCCCCTACTCCGTGGAGGAGGTCCGTACAGTCACAAGGAACTGCCACATCTGCGCAGAGTGCAAACCGCATTTTTTCAGGCCGGATAGTGCGCACCTGATCAAGGCCTCCCGTCCCTTTGAACGCCTCAGTCTGGATTTCAAAGGGCCCCTCCCCTCCACCGACCGTAACACATACTTCCTGAACGTGGTGGACGAGTACTCCCGTTTCCCCTTCGCCATCCCCTGCCCTGACATGACAGCGGCCACAGTCATTAAAGCCCTTAACACCATATTCACACTGTTCGGTTGCCCCGCATACGTCCATAGCGACAGGGGGTCCTCCTTCATGAGTGACGAGCTGCGCCAGTTCCTGCTCAGCAAGGGTATAGCCTCGAGCAGGACGACCAGCTACAACCCCCGGGGGAACGGGCAAGTAGAGAGGGAGAACGGCACGGTCTGGAAGACTGTCCTACTGGCCCTACGGTCCAGGGATCTCCCAGTTTCACGGTGGCAGGAGGTCCTCCCGGACGCCCTCCACTCCATCCGGTCGCTACTGTGTACCACCACTAACCAAACGCCTCATGAGCGCCTCCTTGTTTTCCCCAGGAAGTCCTCCTCTGGAACGTCGCTGCCGACCTGGCTGGCGGCCCCAGGACCCATCTTGCTCCGGAAACATGTGCGGGCGCACAAGTCGGACCCGTTGGTCGAGAGGGTTCACCTCCTCCACGCGAACCCGCAGTACGCCTATGTGGAGTACCCCGACGGCCGACAGGACACGGTCTCCCTGCGAGATCTGGCGCCCGCCGGCAACACGCACACCCCCTCGACACCAATCACCCCCTCCCTGCCACCGGCGCACCCCGCGACCGCCCCCTTCCCGGGAGGATCGGTCCTCCTCCCAGGTCCGACCAGAAGTGAAGCTGAAGCAGAAACCGTAAAGCTCCCGGAGACGACAACACTGGAACAAGCACCACCACCACCGGGGCTGAGGCGATCGACAAGGACGACCAGACCACCCGACCGACTCGTGGCATCGGTGTAACACTAGAATGTTGTGAACTTTAACGAGAATTTTTTTTCCTTTTTCCCTCTTACGAATACTGTAAATAGTTCAAAACAAAAAACCCTGTACATAGCCCAGTGTAGGGCACTGTGATGACATGCAAATGTTTTTTTTCCTCCCAGGACTTGTAAACCCCTACCACCATGCGAAGCACCACCCCGCCGGGTTCATTTTTAACAAGGGGTGAATGTGGTAGTGTGCATTAGGGGTCATGTGGCACTGTGAAGCCGTGATGTCATTGGCTGACAGATCCCGGGTCCTGGTTGGCTGTTGATCTCTAGCTCCGCCCTGAAGGCGGAGTATAAGAACCAGGAGTTCTCCCCCGCAGGCCAGTCTGTTGCTGAACTGCGGGGAACAAGTCACGCTTAATAAAGCCTCATCGACTTCATTTCTATTCGTCTCTCGTGAGTCTTTGTGCGCTACAGGTGGTCCCCCTCAGGGTTTACTTACCTGGGTGTTGTAGTTACCCCCTTGTTTAAGTAATTGTCTGGGGCAAATTTCCCCCAGTCAATTGCGTCTATTAGGTGGGACTTGACCCACTGATCCCCTTCCGATATCCTGGCTGGGGAGGATTGTATTGGTGAAGATTAATGTGTTGTCTAGGTTACTATATCATTTGCAGATGCTGCCAACCTTGCTATCTTCTGGGTCATAAGGAGATGAAAGGGGTGATTAGCTTGTTTATATGGAACACAACAAAACCTTGGGCTGGATTCTCTGCCGCCCACCATTGGTTGTAGAGTTGCCGATGCAACAGTGAATCCAGCATCAGCCAAAAATCAGATCAGCACCCCGCACCAATCCCATTCCGATGCACCAGCGATGGCGACGGTGTTAAAGTTCACATCCCATGTCAGCGGGAGGAGACAAATGGGTCAAATTGACCCAACTACATCCTGTTAACGGACTGGGTACCGGATTCTCCAAGCCTGTGTGATTCTCCAGTCCTGTGGGCCGGACTTCATGCGGCGAGAATTGGATTGCTGTTATAGAATCATAAAATTTACAGTGCGGAAGGAAGCCAACTGGTGTCTGCACCGGCCCTTGGAAAGAGCGCCCGACTTAAACCGCACGCCTCCACCCGATCCCCTTCATCCCGGTAACCCAGTCCACTAAACCGCACGCCTCCACCCGATCCCCTTCATCCCGGTAACCCAGTCCACCAAACCGCACGCCTCCACCCGATCCCCTTTATCCCGGTAACCCAGTCCACCAAACCATTTTGGACACTAAGGGGAATTTAGAGTGGCCAATCCACCTAACCTGCATATCTTTGGACTGTGGGAAGAAACCGGAACATCCGGAGGAAACCCATGCAGACACGGGGAGAGCGTGCAGACTCCACACAGACAGTGACCCAAGCCGGAATCGAACCTGGAACCCTGGAGCTGTGAAGCAACTGTGCTAACCACTGTGCTACCGTGAATTCTTTTAGGGAGTTGCCTCCAAAGTCCATCGGAGGGCCACTTTCCCCCAACAATGCAAATCCTGCCGACCCCCCCCCAGGACTCCCCCACTGCCTACATAATTCAATAATTATTTAATTATTCCTATGGAGATCTTGACTTCTGTACTCTGTTCCAAATCAGATACATTCTGAAAAGTGTGGGACCCCCGTCTCAAATTTATAGGCTGGGCTATGTCTGACCCGCTCCTACAAGGTTTTCCATAAGTCATGGAGTACCATTGTGCATCTTATTACTTAATCTCCATTGTTTTATCCTCTTCCCCCCTATTCTCTAGCTGGTCTGTTATATAGTTAGAGGCACAAGGTTTATGAACCAATGTTCTGGTGTTCTCCTGCCTTTTTCTGTTTTTATGTACGAAGAGTAATTGTTCTGTACTGTTAACAGTTTTTATATGCATGTTGTGTTATTTGTAACAAATTATAAAATGCTAATAAAAAAAATAAAAAGAAAAGCTTCCTTTACTTAAGATAGATAAGGTACCAGGACTGGATGAGATGGAGCCAAGGATACTGAGGGAAGTGAGAGTGGAAATTTCAGGAGCACGAATGATATCTTGCAGTCTTCCTTAGACACAGGAATGGTGCTAGAGGTCCGGAGAGTTGTGAATGTTACAGCCTTGTTTAAAAAGAGGTGCAAGGATAAAACCGGCAATGACAAACCAGTCAGTTTGACTTCAGTGGTAGGGAAACTTTCGGATACTATAGTTCAAAATCAATGGTACTGAGACAAGGGCAGGATAATTAAGGTAGCAAGTGTGGATTCATTAAGGGAAATTCACATTTAACTAACTTGCTGGAGTTTTTTGAGACAGTAACAGAGAAAGTTGATAAGGGTAACGCTGTTGATGTGATGTATATAGATTTTCAAAAGGCTTTTGATAAAGTGTCACACAAGAGACTTGTGAGCAAAATACCAGCCAATGGAAGAAAGGAAAATGAGGCACTTGGATAAGCAATTGTCTGAGTGACAGGAAACAGAGAGTAGTGAGAAATGACTGTTTTTCAGATTTGATGAAGGTTTGTTGTGGAGTTCCCCAGGGGCCAATGTTGGGACCCTTCTTTTTCCTGATTATATATTAATGGCCCTCCTGGACTGTGGTGTTCAGAGCAGATTTCAAAATTTGCAGATGATACAAAGATTGGAAACATTGTCAACTGTGAAGAGGATTGTCTTGAACTTCAAAAGGACCTGGACATGTTGGTGGATTGGGCACAAAAGTAGTAGATGAAGGTAAATTACCAACTTTTACAGATGCACCATAGAAAGCATCCTATCGGGCTGCATCACAGCCTGGTATGGCAACTGCTCGGCCCAGGACCACAAGGAACTTCAGAGAGTCGTGAACACCGCCCAGTCCATCACACGAACCTGCCTCCCATCCATTGACTCCATCTACACCTCCCGCTGCCTGGGGAAAGCGGGCAGTATAATCAAAGATCCCTCCCACCCGGCTTACTCACTCTTCCAACTTCTTCCATCAGGCAGGAGATACAGAAGTCTGAGAACACGCACGAACAGACTCAAAAACAGCTTCTTCCCCACTGTTACCAGACTCCTAAATGATCCTCTTATGGACTGACCTCATTAACACTAACCCCTATATGCTTCATCCGATGCTAGTGCTTATGTAGTTACATTGTATATGTTGTATTGCCCTATTATGTATTTTCTTTTATTCCCTTTTCTACTCATGTACTTAATGATCTGCTGAGCTGCTCGCAGAAAAATACTTTTCACTGTACCTCGGTACACGTGACAATAAGCAAATCCAATCCAATCCAAATGCAGAGACGTCTGAGATGATTCATTTTGTAGAATGTGAAATAAAGGGAGAAACTCCTAAGGAGGTGCAGGAACAAAGTGACCTCAGTGGATATGCACATAAGTCATTGATGATGCCAGAACTTGTTGAGAGAACAGTTAATTAAGAGAGAGGATGATATTCTTCTGGGAGACTAAGTGCTGATGCCGGGACTGAATCGTGAGTGTTTTAGGGCCTGTAAGCGGTGCCGGTCCCGGAGCAATTCAGATCAGGTTAATGGGCTCGCACAGGCGCCACGTGGAACTAGTGCAATTCCAGTGCATGCCGGGGTCGGGATCAGAACTGGAGAGCCTGACCAGCAGGAGCTGCATATAGACACTCCACTCCCTACACACGCTCACCCCAGCCAAGAACTGGTTGTGCTGGAGCACATCCATCCCATTGATGGATCAGTTGGGGCCAGAGGGTACCTAGGTGGGTGGCCTGGGGAGGCACCCATATGAAACAGCACGGTAGCATAGTGGTTAGCACAGTTGCTTCACAGCCCCAGGGTCCTAGGTTCGATTCCAGTCTTGGGTCACTGTCTGTGCGGAGTCTGCACGTTCTCCCCGTGTCTGCGTGGGTTTCCTCCGGGTGCTCCGGTTTCCTCCCACAGTCTAAAGGTGTGTGGGTTAGGTGGATTGGCTATGCTAAATTGCCCTTAGTGTCCAAAAAGGTTAAGTTGGGTTACAGGGATAGGGTGGAGGTGTGGGCTTGGGTAGGGTGCTCTTTCCAAGTGCAGACTTGATGGGCCGAATGGCCTCCTTCAGCACTGTAAATACTATGATTCTATGATTCTATGACCCGTGGCGCTAAGTTCACAGTGGGGCAGCCAGCGACATGCGCAGACGCATGGCTGGTTGCGGAAATGGTGGTCCGTGCCCGACCACACTGCCACCTCCTGGCCGCCCCCGTTACTCCCTCGGTGTCATGTTCTGTAGACTAACTGAAGTGAAGGATCAAGTGAACATTTAGTTTAAATAATTTATTGTAGAAGAACTGCATGATAAGATAAGTGGGAGAAATAAAATAATGAACTACTAACACTAATTAACTATTGTGGAACTACTGCAAAATATATCTATCCTCCAGCTCGACCCATTCCCAACTCCCAGCCCACAGGGTCATGTGATGGATTTACACTGCCACCTAGTGGTCATAGATCATGCATAATATTATGTATAAACTTGCCTTATGCATATCATCACACTTGGCAGAGCTGGCTAAGAAGAGGGCAGGATTCAACCGGGCTGAGGTGGTTCTCCACCGAAAGGGGGTGAAGTTTGGGCTGTTGCAGCCAGGACGACTGTGGGTCACTTTTCAGGACCGCCACCATTATTTCAATACGCCAGAGGAGGCGTGGACCTTTATTCAGAATGAAAAATTGGACTCAAACTAATGGTTTGCTGTGGGTTTTGGGAAAGCTGGGGATTGGGAATGGGTGATTGGGTGTGATGTGTGTGTTTTAATGGGCATGGGTATTGTTTTGGAGGGGCCGCTCCTCGCGTTCGAAGGAAGGAGGGGGGCAGGAGGCCCTGGGTCATTGGGAATGTGGAAGGAGGCGAAGCCCCCCAGCCTGGAGGCCTGGATAAATGATATGGCTGGGTTCATAAAGTTGGAGAGGATTAAGTTCGCCTTGAGAGGGTCTGCGCAGGGGTTCTACAGGCGGTGGCAACCGTTCCTAGACTATCTCACGGAGCGTTAGAGGAAGGTCGGTCAGCAGCAGCAGCAACCTTGGGGGGGGGGGGGTGGTGGAGGGGACGTCCTGGGAGGAGGGGGAGGGGGGGGTGGTGGTGGAGGGGCCCTGCATGAGCACAGTAGCATTGTGGATAGCACAATTGCTTTACAGCTCCAGGGTCCCAGGTTCGATTCCGGCTTGGGTCACTGTCTGTGCGGAGTCTGCACATCCTCCCCGTGTGTGCATGGGTTTCCTCCGGGTGCTCCGGTTTCCTCCCACAGTCCAAAGATGTGCAGGTTAGGTGGATTGGGGTTACTGGGTTATGGGGATAGGATGGAGGTGTTGACCTTGGGTAGGGTGCTCTTTCCAAGAGCCGGTGCAGACTCGATGGGCCGAATGGCCTCCTCCTGCACTGTAAATTCTATGATAAGCTTAATTTGGCTCGGTTGGTAGACCAGATGGAGGAAGACTTTAGGAGATGGGACGTGTTGCCACTCTCCCTGGCGGGCAGAGTGCAGTCCGTTAAGATGACAGTCCTCTCTAGGTTCCTGTTTGTGTTCCAGTGCCTGCCCATCCTCATCCCCAAGGCCTTTTCTAAGCGAGTAAGCAGGAGCATTATGGGGTTTGTATGGGCAAGTAAGATCCCGAGCGTCAAGAGGCTGTTTCTGGAGCGTAGTCGGTACATGGGTGGGCTGGCGCTACCGAACCTGTGTAGATATTACTGAGCAGTCAATGTGGCAATGATTCGGAAATGGGTAATGGAGGGAGAGGGGGTGGCATGGAAAAGATTAGAGGCGGCGTCAGGCGTGGGCACCAGCTTGGGAGCGCTGGTGACGGCACCTTTGCCGACGCGGTACACCACGAGCCTGGTGGTGGCGGCAACACCGAGGATCTGGGGGCAGTGGAGACACAGGGGTGAATTGAGGGCCTCAATTTGGTCCCCAATACGGAATAATCATAGGTTTGCACCGGGCAGGATAGATGGCGGATTCCTAAGCTGGCATCGGGCCGGGATTAAAAGGATGGGGGACCTATTTATCGACGGGGCTTTTGCTAACCTGGGGGTGCTGGAGGAGAAATTTGGGTTACCCACCCCGGAAACGCTTTTAAGTACATGCAGGTGAGGGCGTTTGTGAGAAGGCAGGTAAGGGAATTTCAGCTGCTTCCCGCACGGAGGATTCAGGACAGGGTGACCTCAGGTGGGAGAGCATTTCAGTGACAGTGACCACAACACCTTGACCTTTACCATAGTCATGGAGAGGGATAGGAACAGACAGTATGGGAAGGTATTTAATTGGGGGAGGGGAAATTATACTGCCATTAGACAGGAGCTGAGGAGCATAAAGTGGGAACAATTGTTCTTGGAGAAATGCAGTAATGTAGGGGTTGTTTCAGGGGCATTTGCTGCGAGTGCTGGATAGTTTTGTCCCACTGAGACGAGGAAAGAAAGGTAAGGTGAAGGAGCCTTGGATGACAAGAGAAGTGGAGCTTCTAGTGAAGAAGAAGAATGAAGCTCACGTAAGGCTGAGGAAGCAAGGATCTGACTCGGCTCTAGAGGGTTACAAGGTAGCCAGGAAGGAACTCAAAAATGGACTGAGGAGAGGTAGGAGGCATGAAAAAGCCCTGGCGGGAAGGATGAGGGGAAACCTCAAGGCGTTCTACACGTATGTGAGAAATAAGAGGATGATCAGAGTGAGAGTCGGGCCGATCAGGGATAGTGGAGGGAACTTGTGATTTTCGGCGGGAGCAGTGGCCAGGGGTCTGTCGGGAAGGTAAGTAGCTGGGAGAAATTTAACTCTTCCTGGGTTGGTAAGTATTGTGATTGGTTAGTAAAATCCTTATATTTGTAATCAGTTAAGGTAAAGTGTAAAAATAGCAGGAGATCCCGGACCCGTGTTATGCTCCTCGTGCTCAATGTGGGAGTTCAGGGACGCGGCCGATGCCCCTGACTCCTTCATGTGTGGGAATTGTGTCCAGCTGCAGCTCCTGTTAGACCGCATGACGGCTCTGGAGCTGCGGATGGACTCACTTTGGAGCATCCGCGATGCTGAGGAGGTTGTGGATAGCACGTTCAGTGAGTTGGTCACACCGCAGATTAGGGTTGGTGAGGGAGACAGGGAATGGGTGATCAAAAGGCAGAGAAAGAGCAGGAAGACAGTGCAGGTGTCCCCTGCGGTCATCTCCCTCCAAAACAGGTATACCGTTTTAGATACTGTTGGGGGAGATGACTCACCAGGGGAAGGCAGTAGTAGCCAGGCTCATGGCACCGTGGCTGGCTCTGCTGCACAAAAGGGCGGGAAAAAGACTGGCAGGGCTATAATCATAGGGGATTCAATCATAAGGGGAGTAGACAGGCATTTCTGTGGTCGAAAACGAGACTCCCGAATGGTATGTTGCCTCCCGGGTGCACGGGTCAGGGATGTCTCAGATCGGCTGCAGGACATACTGAAAGGGGAAGGTGAACAGCCAGTTGTCGTGGTGCATATAGGCACCAACGATATAGGTAAAAAACGGGATGAGGGGACTTCCGGGTGCGGCGATGACCAGCTAAGTCGCACGTTTCGGCAGCTCCCGGTGGAACGGACTTTTGGGCTCTTGATAGGAGCCCCAACGGCAATTTTAACGGCTAAAAACACCGTGCGGTAAACCAGAAGGGTATTCCCCCTGGACACGGATGGAAAAAGGAGAGGAAAGTGGCCGGATTGCAGCGGATCCTTTGGAACAGCGGCAAGGAAGGCAAGCAAAAACCAAGATGGCGTCGGAAGGTGGCAGTTTCATATGGGGCCCTGAACAACAAGAGTTCTTGAAATGCTGCGTGGAGGAGATAAAAAAGGAAATGAAGAAAGAGTTGTTGGCCCCGATACTACAGGCGATCGAAGGGCTAAAGGAGGAACAAAAGACCCAGGAGCAAGAGCTTCGGGTCGTGAAGGCGAAAGCAGCCGAGAATGAGAACGATATACAGGGCCTGGTGGTGAAGACGGAGATACAGGAGGCACATCAGAAACGATGTGTGGAGAGGTTGGAGGCACTGGAAAACAACGCAAGGAGGAACAACCTGAGGATTCTTGGCCTTCCTGAAGGTGTGGAGGGGGCGGACGTCGGGGCATATGTGAGCACGATGCTGCACTCGTTAATGGGAGCGGAGGCCCCGACGGGTCCGTTGGAGGTGGAGGGAGCGTACCGAGTTATGGTGCGAGGATCGAGAGCAGGAGAAACTCCCAGAGCCATAGTGGTGAGATTCCTCCGTTTTAAGGATAGAGAAATGGTCCTTAGATGGGCGAAGAAAACTCGGTGCAGTAAATGGGAGAACGCGGTGATCCGCGTTTATCAAGACTGGAGTGCGGAGGTGGCGAGAAGGAGGGCGAGCTTTAATCGGGCCAAGGCGGTGCTTCATAAAAGGAAGATAAAATTTGGAATGCTGCAACCGGCAAGACTGTGGGTCACATATCAAGGGAGGCACCACTACTTTGAGACGGCGGATGAAGCGTGGACTTTTATTGTAGAAGAAAAACTGGAATGAGTGGATTATCAAAAAGAACGTTTGGACAAAGTGGTGGGGTGAATGTGGGGGGCGAAGAGGGGTTTTATGTTCTAATCCTGCGGTATGGTAACTTTTCTTTCTCCCACAGGTGGTGATGGGGGGAGGTGGGGAGGGAGAGGAGATGGGGTGTTGGCCATGGGAGGCGGGGCCGAGGGAGAGGCGCGGGCTTGGTTCCCGCGCTATGATAATTATGGCGGGAATAGAGAAGCAGGAAGGAGGGGGCGTCGCACGGGGCGAGCCGTGGTCACGGGGGGAAGCCGAGGTCAGCCAGAGTTTGCTGACTTCTGGGAGCAACATGGGGGGAGTAATTACGCTAGCGGGGGGTCTAGCGGGGGTGGGTGGGAGGGGGGAATTACTGGGTTGCTGCTGCTGGGGAAAGGGGGGAGTGGGTACGGGAGAGGATGGGCGGGGGGGCACCGCCTGGGGGAGATACAGCTGCATGTGGCAAAGAGCAGGAATAACGCAACTGAAAGATCTATTTGTGGATGGGAAGTTCGCAAGTCTGGGAGCACTGACCGAGAAATATGGGTTGCCTCAAGGGAATGCATTCAGGTACATGCAATTGAGGGCTTTTGCGAGGCAACAGGTGAGGGAATTCCCGCAGCTCCCGACACAAGAGGTGCAGGACAGAGTGATCTCAAAGAAATGGGTGGGGGATGGTAAGGTGTCGGATATATATAGGGAAATGAGGGACGAAGGGGAGACTATGGTGGATGAACTAAAAGGGAAATGGGAAGAAGAGCTAGGGGAGGAGAACGAGGAGGGGCTGTGGGCAGATGCCCTAAGCAGGGTAAACTCGTCGTCCTCGTGTGCCAGGCTAAGCCTGATTCAGTTTAAGGTATTACACAGGGCACATATGACTGGAACACGGCTCAGTAACTTTTTTGGGGTGGAGGATAGGTGTGCGAGGTGCTCAAGAAGCCCAGCGAATCATACCCATATGTTTTGGTCATGCCCGGCACTACAGGGGTTCTGGGTGGGGGTGACAAAGGCGCTTTCAAAAGTAGTAGGAGTCCGGGTCGAACCAAGCTGGGGGTTGGCTATATTTGGGGTTGCACAAGAGCCGGGAGTGCAGGAGGCGAGAGAGGCCGATGTTTTGGCCTTTGCGTCCCTAGTAGCCCGGCGCAGGATATTGTTAATGTGGAAAGAAGCCAAGCCCCCGGGGGTGGAGACCTGGATAAATGACATGGCGGGGTTCATAAAGCTAGAGCGGATTAAGTTCGTCCTAAGGGGGTCGGCTCAAGGGTTCACCAGGCGGTGGCAACCGTTCGTCGAATATCTTGCGGAAAGGTAGATGGGGGAAAATAGAAGGCAGCAACAGCAGCCCAGGATTTGGGGGGGGGGGGGGGGGGGGGGGGGGGAGGGATGGGGGTGGGTGGGCGGGGGGGGTGTAGCCTGTGACAAGGCAGTTGCCAATTAGGGCTAGTTTTCATTTTTGTTATTTAATATTTATTTATTTTTTGATTTTTGTTTATATAAAATAGGTCATTGTTATCTGTGTTGTTATAATGTTGTGTAAACGATGCACAATGTACTGTGTTGGTTGACCAAAAATTTTCAATAAAATATTTATTAAAAAAAAAAAAACGGGATGAGGTCTTACAATCAGAATTTAGGGAGTTAGGAGATAAGTTTAAAAAGTAGGACCTCAAAGGTAGTAATCTCAGGATTGCTACCAGTGCCACGTGACAGTCAGAGTAGAAATTCAAGAATAGTCAGAATGAATACGTGGCTTGAGAGATGGTGCAGGAGGGAGGGGTTCAGATTTTTGGGAATTGGAACCGGTCCTGGGGGCGGTGGGACCATTACAAATCGGATGGTCTACACCTGGGCAGGACAGGAATCAATGTCCTAGGGGGTGCTTTTGCTAACACTGTTAGGGAGGTTTTAAACTAATGTGGCAGGGGGATGGGAACCAGATTAGGAAGTTAGAGGTCAGTAAAGAGGCAGCAACTAAAGCCAGTCAGGTACTAGATAATAAACTCAATGCGACTAAGGGGAAGAGTAGACAGGGAAGAGATGATGAACGCAAAGGGACAGGTGGTCTGAGGTGCATTTGTTTCAATGCGAGAAGTGTAGCAGGTAAGGCAGATGAACTTAGGGCTTGGATTAGTACCTGGGAATATGATGTTATTGGTATTACGGAGACTTGGTTGAGGGAAGGGCAAGACTGGCAACTAAATATCCCAGGGTATAGATGCTTCAGGAGGGATAGAGAGGGAGGTAAAAGGGGTGGAGGAGTTGCATTACTGGTCAGAGATGATATCACAGCTATGATTAAGAAGGGCACGATGGAGGATTTGAGCACTGAGGCAATATGGGTAGTGCTAAGAAATAGGAAGGGTGCAGTAACATTGCTGGGACTTTACTACAGGCCTCCCAAAAGCGAGCGTGAAGTAGAGGTACAAATATGTAGACAGATTATAGAAAAATGTAGGAGCAATAGGGTGGTCGTGATGGGAGATTTTAACTTCCCCAACATTGAATGGGACTCATGTAGTGTTGGAGGCGTAGATGGAGCAGGATTTGTAAGGAGCATCCAGGAGAGTTTTTTAGAGCAGTATGTATATAGTCCAACTCGGGAAGGTGCCATACTGGACCTGGTATTGGGGAATGATCCTGGCCAGGTGGTTGAAGTTTCAGTCGGTGATTACTTTGGGAATAGCAATCACAATTCCGTAAGTTTTAGAATACTCACGAACAAAGACGAGAGTGGTCCTAAAGAAAGAGTGCTAAATTGGGGAAAGGCCAAATATAACAAAATTCGGCAGGAGCTAGGGAATTGGGAGTAGCTGTTTAAGAGTAAATCCAAATTTGAAATGTGGGAGTCTTTTAAGGAAAGGTTGATTAGAGTGCAGGACAGACATGTCCCTGTGAAAATAAGGGATAGAAATGGCAAGATTAGGGAACCATGGATGACGGGTGGAATTGTGAGACTAGCTAAGATGAAAAAGGAAGCATACACAAGATCTAGGCAACTTAAATCTGATGAAGCTTTGGAGGAATATCGGGAAAGTAGGACAAATCTCAAACGTGCAATAAAGAGGGCTAAAAGGGGTCATGAAATATCTTTGGCTAACAGGGTTAAGGAAAATCCCAAAGCCTTTTATTCTTATATAAAGAGCAAGAGGGTAACTAGAGAAAGGACTGGCCCACTCAAAGACAAAAGAGGAAATTTATGCATGGAGTCAGAGGAAATGGGTGAGATTCTTAATGAGTACTTTGCATCGGTATTCACCAAGGAGAGGGACATGTCGGATGTTGAGGCTAAGGATGGATGTTTAAATACTCTAGGTCAAGTCGGCATAAGGAAGGGGGAAGTTTGGGGTATTCTAAAAGGCATTAAGGTGGACAAGTCCCCAGGTCCGGATGGGATCTATCCCAGGTTACTGAGGGAAGCGAGGGAAGAAATAGCTGGGGCCTTAACAGATATCTTTGCAGCATCCTTGAGCACGGGTGAGGTTCCAGAGGACTGGAGAATTGCTAATGTTGTCCCTTTGTTTCAGAAGGGTAGCAAGGATAATCTAGAGAGTTATAGACCTGTGAGCTTGACGTCAGTGGTAGGCAAACTGTTGGAGAAGATACTGAGGGATAGGATCTATTCACATTTGGAAGAAAATAGACATCAGTGATAGGCAGCATAGTTTTGTGCAGGGAAGGTCATGTCTTACAAACCTAATAGAATTCTTTGAGGAACTGACAACGTTAATTGATGAGGGAAGGGCAGTAGATGTCATATACATGGACTTCAGTAAGGCGTTTGATAAAGTTTCCCATGGAAGGTTGATGGAAAAAGTGAAGTCGTATGGGGTTCAGGGTGTACTAGCTAGATGGATAAAGAACTGGCTGGGCAACAGGAGACAGAGAGTAGTGGTGGAAGGGAGTGTCTCAAAATGGAGCAAGGTGACTAGTGGTGTTCCACAGGGATCCGTGCTCAGACCACTGTTGTTTGTGATATACATAAATGATCTGGACAAAGGTATAGGTGGCCTGATTAGCAAGTTTGCAGATGATACTAAGATTGGTGGATTTGCAGATAGCGAGGAGGACTGTCAGAGAATACAACAAAATATAAATAGATTGGAGAGTTGGGCAGAGAATTGGCAGATGGAGTTCAATCCAGGCAAATGCGAGGTGATGCATTTTGGAAGATTAATTCAAGAGCGGACTACACGGTCAATGGAAGAGTCCTGGGGAAATTGATGTACAGAGAGATCTGGGAGTTCAGGTCCATTGTACCCTGAAGGTGGCAACGCAGGTCGATAGTGGTCAAGAAGGCATACAGCATGCTTGCCTTCATCGGACGGGGCATTGAGTACAAGAATCGGCAGGTCATGTTACAGTTGTATAGGACTTTGGTGATGCCTCATTTGGAATACTGCATGCAGTTCTGGTCGCCACATTACCAGAAGGATGTGGATGCTTTAGAGAGGGTGCAGAGGAGGTTCACCAGGATGTTGTCTGGTATGGAGGGTGCTAGCTATGAAGAAAGGTTGAGTAGATTAGGATTATTTTCGTTGGAAAGACGGAGGTTGAGGGGGACCTGAGCGAGGTCTACAAAATTATGAGAGGTATGGATAGGGTGGATAGCAACAAGGATTTTCCAAGAGTGGGGGTGTCAATTACAAGGGGTCATGATTTCAAGGTGAGAGGGGGAAGGTTTAAGGGAGATGTGCGTGGAAAGTTTTTTACGCAGAGGGTGGTGGGTGCCTGGAACGCTTTGCCAGTGGAGGTGGTAGAGGCGGGCACAATAGCATCATTTAAGGTGCATCTAGACAGATATATGAACGGGCGGGGAACAGAGGGAAGTAGATCCTTGGAAAATAGGTGACAGGTTTAGATAAAGGGTCTGCATCGGCGCAGGCTGGGAGGGCCGAAGGGCTTGTTCCTGTGCTGTAATTTTCTTTGTTCTTTGTTCTAGAGTCTGGGGAAGCAGGGGAGGCCCTAAATGAATATTTTGCTTCAGTATTCACCAGAGAGAGAGAGAGAGAGAGAGAGACCTTGTTGCTCATGAGAACAGTGTGAACCAGGTTAATAGACTCAAACAGGTTGATATTAAGAAGGAGAATGTGCTGGAAATTTTGAAAAGCATCAGAATAGATAAGCCCCCTGGGCTTGACGGGATATACCCAAGGTTACTATGGGAAGCGAGGGAGGAGATTGCTGCACCGTTAGCGATGATCTTTGCATCCTCACTCTCCACTGGAGTAGTACCGGATGATTGGAGGGAGGCGAATGTTGTTCCCCTTTTCAAGAAAGGGAATAGGTAAATCACTGGGAATTACAGACCCATCAGCCTTACATCTGTGGTGAGCAAAATATTGGAAAGGATTCTGAGGGATAGGATTTGATTATTTAGAAAAACGTAGTTTGATTAAAGATAGTCAGCATGGCTTTGTGAGGGGCAGGTCATGACACACAAGCCTCATTGAATTCTTTGAGGATGTGACGAGACACATTGATGAAGGTTGGGGAGTGGATGTGGTGTATATGGATTTCAGTCAAGCATTTGATAAGGTTCCTCATGGTAGGCTCATTCAGAAAGCTAGGAGGCATGGGATACAGGGAAATTTGGCTGTCTAGATACAGAATTGGCTGGCCGAAAGAAGACAGTGAGTGGTAGTGGATGGAAAGTATTCCACCTGGAAATAGGTGACCAGTGGTGTCCCGCAAGGATCTGTCTAGGACCTCTGCTCTTTGTGGTTTTTATAAATGACTTGGATGAGGAAGTGGAAGGGTGGCTTAGTAAGTTTACCAATGACACGAAAGTTGGGGGAGTTGTAGATAGTGTTGAGGGTTGTCGCAGGTTACAACAGGACATTGACAGGATGCAGAGCTGGGCTGAGAAGTGGCAGATGGTGTTCAACCTTGATAAACGTGAAGTGATTCATTTCGGAAGGTTGAATTTGAATGCTGAATACAAGGTTAAAGGCAGGATTCTTGGAAGTGTGGAGGAACAGAGGGATCTTGGGGTCCACGTACATAGATCCATCAAAGTTGCCACCCAGGTTGATAGGGTTGTTAAGACGGTATACAGTGTGTTGACTTTCATTAACAGGGGGATTGAGTTTAAGAGCTGCGAGGTTTTGCTGCAGCTTTACAAAACCCTGGTTAGACCACACTTGGAATATTGTGTCCAGTTCTGGTCGCCTCATTATAGGAAGGATGTGGATGCTTTGGAGAGGGTACAGAGGAGATTTATCAGGATACTGCCTGGAATGGTTTATGAAGAAAGGTTGAGGGAGCTAGGGCTTTTCTCACTGGAGCAAAGAAGACAGAGAGGTGACTTGATAGAGGTGCACAAGGTGAGGAGAGGCATGGATAGAGTGGATAGCCAGAGACTTTTCCCCCGGGTGGAAATGGCTGTCACGAGGCAAAATAATTTTAAGGTGATTGGAGGAAGGTATAGGGGAGATGTCAGAGGTAGGTTCTTTACACAGAGAGTGGTGGGTGTGTGGAATGCACTGCCAGCAGAGGTGGTGGAGTCAGAGTCATTAGGGACATTTAAGTGACTCTTAGACAAGCACATGGACAGCAGTAAATTGAAGGGATGTAGGTTAGGTTGATCTTCGATTGGGATAAAATGGTCGGCACATCGTGGGCTGAAGAGCCTGTACTGTGCTGTACTGTTCTATGTTTCATGTTCTATGTACCCTCTTCTACAGGGAGATGGTGATGGCAGTATATAATTACCTATATCTTACTTTCCAATCCAGGTAAACTTTCTCTCCTGGAACAGAATTGAGTGTGCAAGTTTGTGAAAGTGTCATTTGGAGCAGGAATGGAGACAGGCTGACAGTTAGAGCTCATTAAAGATGCTGAATACATTCCCGAGTAACCTGTGGGAATGGGATTGGAGGCCGTTTCCCAGCTATAAAACGGGCTGATGTTTGGGGAAGTCATTATCCTGATTCGGTAACCAGGATGGGACGTTGGTTGGGTTTTTGTTCGCTCTGCCTCCTGGCCGGCTCTTTACTCTCAGCCCAGCCGCCACTCCTCGGGAATGATGTTTGTGTCCCAGAGCCAGGCTGGAGATTTGAGTGCGGTCACTCCGGGGTCAGCAGTACCGAGTGCAGCCGCCAGGGTTGCTGCTTTGACCCACAGAGCTCCAGTCCCCATCCCTGTTTCTACAATCTGAGAAAGAGCCCAGGTAACAAACCCTCTCCCCAGTCTAGGGGGCAGATTAGTGGAGAGAGAACATCCAACTTGGCAAATCAGGAACTAATCCCGGGATTTGTTGCTGTCTCACTGTGTAATGGAGAATAGGAATGGAGGGAATTCCTTAGCTGGAGTGAGTGAACTAACTGGGTTGTGGGGATGGGTTTAACCTTCCCAACACCAGTAATTCCGATATTTTATTGGAGACGGCTGAGGCTGTTACCGGTGTCAGAGGATCTCAGGTAGAGATAAGCAAATTAGGTTAATTTCGACAAAATGTCTTTGATTCACCCCTTACTAAAGGTTGATGCCGTCTAATTTAGAGTGTAGGTCAACTTAATTCCAGTCATGCTACTCGGTGTTCTGTGGGCCTCTACAGTGAGGCCAAGTAACGCAATCTGCAAGGAAATCCCAGGTGCAGGAACGGAGTGAGGAAATTAATGGGGTAATTAAATGTTAGAAGGGGTGTGGTAGTCACCACTGATGTATATATTAGGTGCTTTGTGATAAGGCCCCTGCACTACAGGTACGGGGGTAGTTCCCTGCCTGCTGGCTCCGCCCAATAGGCGGAGTATAAATATGTGTGCTCCCCATACAGCAGCCATTTCGCCAGCTGCTGTAGGAGGCCACACATCTTAGTGTAATAAAGCCTCAGTTGCACTCAACTCTCGTCTTTGTGTAATTGATCGTGCATCAATTTATTGCACTAAAGTTTTCAGAAGGTGGACCTCCGCATCAAGCCAGATCGCCTGCAGCTGGATCCGCAATCAGGCAACGCCAAAAAGGACTTTGAACATTAGCTAGCCTGTTTCGAAGCTTACATCAGGTCTGCACCAGACCCAATTCCGGAAGCTCAGAAGATTCAGATCCTCTACACACGTCTGAGCTGCAACGTCTTTCCGCTTATCTAGGACGCGCCGAACTACAATGAAGCTATGGCGCTACTGAAAGAAAACTACGCTCAGCGGACTAACACGCTTTACGCCAGACACATCCTCTCCACGCGCAGTCAACGCACTGGTGAGTCAGTAGAAAATTTCTGGCGTGCTCTAATTCCCCTAGTCAGAGACTGTGACTCTCAGGCCATCACGGCCACGGAACACTCAAACTTGCTTATGAGGGACGCTTTTGTTACGTGGATCGGGTCAGATTACATCCGTCAATGCTTTTTAGAAGGGTCCACGCTCGACCTCGCGGCAACCAAAAAGCTTGCGCTCTCACTGACTGTCGCCTCGCGCAACATCCAGGCCTACACTCCCGGCCGCGCGTCTACCCCTCCTACGCATCGTGGACTCCGCAGACGGCTGCCCCATCCGGGACCCCACGCCTGTGCAGTGCGGCAGCCAACCAACCCCGGGGGCCCCAAATGCTACTTCTATGGGCAGCCAAAAAAACCCTGACAACGCTGTCCGGTCCGGAGCGCCCTTTGCAAGACCTGCGGGAAGAAGGGGCGCTTCGCGGCGGTGTGCCAGGCCCATTCAGTCGCCGCTAATTCCACACCCCCCCCCCGTTCTGCCAGTGTGCGCCGCCATCTTCCCCTCCTCGGACCACGTGCGGCCAGTGGGCGCCGCCATCTTGTCTCCTCCCCGGGCACCCCATTGTCTGCCACCATCGACGACCAGCCGCGTCACGCCTCGGTCACAATTGACCAGTCTCGCCCACACAACCTAGTAACCGCCTCTACAAATGTGAAAATCGATGGGCACGGGATCTCCTACCTGCTTGGCCCCGGGAGCTTCATTCATCCCGATACGGTAAGGCGCTGCTCCCTCGCGGTACACCCCGCCAATCAGAGAATCTCCCTGGCCTCCGGGTCCCACTCCATGGCGATCCAGGTGTACTGCATAGCCACTCTCACTGTCCAGGGCATGGAGTTCAGCGGCTTCCGCCTCTACATCCTCCCCAACCTCTGCATTGCCTGACTACTCGGCCTAGACTGCCAGTGCAACCTCCAGAGCCTAACTTGAAATTCGGCGGGCCCCTACCACCCCTTACTGTGTGCGGCCTCGCGACCCTAAAGGTCGACCCACCTTCCCTATTTGCAAACTTAACCCCAGATTGCAAACACTTCGCCACCAGGAGCAGACGGTACAGCACCCAGGACAGGACCTTCATCAGGTCCGAAGTCCAGCGGCTGCTGCGGGAAGGCATCATCGAGGCCAGCAACAGCCCCTGGAGAGCCCAAGTGGTAGTGGTGAAAACTGGGGAGAAACACAGAATGGTCGTGGACTACAGCCAGACCATCAATCGGTACACACAGCTCGATGCGTACCCCCTCCCACGCATATCTGATATGGTCAATCAGATTGCACAGTTCCGGGTCTTCTCAACTGTGGACCTTAAATCCGCCTACCACCAGCTCCCCATCCATAAGGCGAACCGCACATACACTGCCTTCAAGGCAGATGGCCGCCGTTACCATTTTCTCAGGGTTCCTTTCGGCGTCACCAACGGGGTCTTGGTTTTCCAACGGGAAATAGACCAAATGGTCGACCGGTACGGGCTGCGGGCCACTTTCCCGTACCTTGACAATGTCACCCTCTGCGGCCACGATCAGCAGGACCATGACGCCAACCTTGCTAACTTTCTCCGCACTGCCACTCTCCTCAACCTCACTTACAAGGAGAAATGTGTGTTCAGCACGAACCCCTTACCATCCTCGGCTATGTTTGTCCAGAACGGAATTCTGGGGCCCGATCCTGACCGCATGCGCCCCCTCATGGAACTCCCCCTCCCCCAATTCCGACCGCATGCGCTCCCTCATGAAACTCCCCCTCCCCCACTGCCCCAAAACGTTGCCTGGGGTTCTTTTCTTACTACGCCCAGTGGGTCCCAAATTATGCGGACAAGGCCCGCCCACTCATCCAATCCACTCTTTTTCCCCTAACGGCCGAAGCTCACCAGGCCTTCAACCGTATTAAGGCCGACATCGCCAAGGCTGCGATGCACGCAGTCAACGAGACGCTCCCCTTCCAAGTCGACCATCAGATGTCGCTCTGGCTGCCACCCTTGTCATGTGAGAGTGCCTTTAAGAAATGGATGTTTAAGCAATGTACCTTTAAGAAATGAAGTGATGGGGAACTTCCGGGTGCGGCTATGCAGAGCTAGGTCACATATTCGGTAGCTCCCGCTTGGAACGGACTTTTGGGCTCTTTTACAGGGCCCCCATGGCATTTGTTTGACATTTCCCGGTGTGGGAAGAAGACTGCAACATTCCCCTGACGGTGTCCCCCAGGAATGTTATGTCTTTTGGCTACCAGACCCGGCAGAAACAGTAAAAGATTTGGCCTCTTCCAGCATGCAGGCGGGGGAAGGGCAAGCTTAAAGCTGCAATCTGACTTGACTCTATCAAAGGTGAATTCTAGCAGCAGAGCAACAACTGTGAAAAGATCTACCAAGGCCATTGAAGAAGCAGGGACGAGGCTTCTGGTGGCGGCCATGGAGGAGTAGGTCGCGCATTCGGCAGCTCCCGTCTGGAACCGACTCTCAGACCTTTTTCAGGAGTTTCCATAGACTTTTTGGGGCAAACTGGTGAAGCGAACACTGCCAAAAGGATTCCCTTTCGACTTTCGGTTGCGGCTATGTGGAGCTAAGCCGCACGATTCGGCAGCTTCCGCTACCACGGACATTCGGGCTCGTTAGAGGAGCCCCAACAGAACTTTTTTTTTTTTTTTTTTGGACGCAGCCCGTGGGGAAGGGGAGAGGTCCCCCTCCAACTTCTATGAAACGGACCAGGAGTGTAACGGCCAAAGGAGCGGCACTGGAGCAACGGGAGAAGCGAGGGAAAGAAAACAAAATTGGCGGCGGCTAGGGACAAAGGGGAGCTGCAGGAGTTCATCAAGCGCTGCTTTGAGGAGCAGCGCGAGGAGATGCGCAAGGAGATGCTGGCGCCTATGCTTTTGGCAATTGAAGGACTCGGGATCACCCAGAAGGCCCACAAAGCTAAGATCCAGGAGGTACAGAAAAGAGTCAGTCAGAACGAGGACGAGCTCGTGGGCCTGGCGGTGAGAGTGGAGCAGAACGAGGTGCTACACAAGAGGTGGGCGGGAAGACTCGAAGACCTGGAGAACAGGTCGAGGAGAAAGAATCTGCGAATCCAGGGTCTCCCTGAGGGAGTGGAGGGGGCTGATGCCGGGGCATACACGAGCACGATGCTCGGGGCGATGATGGGCACGAAGGCCCCTTCGAGGCCGCTGGAGTTGGACGGGGCACATCGGGTGCTGGCGAAGAAGCCCCAGGCAAATGAGCCGCCAAGGGCGATGGTGGTGAGGTTCCGCCGGTTCACGGACAGAGAGTGGGTCCTGAGATGGGTCAAGAAGGAGCGGAGCAGTAAGTGGGACAATGCAGAGATCCGAATATACCCGGACTGGAGCACGGAGGTTGCAAAGCGGAGAGCGGGTTTCAACCGGGCCAAAGCAACGTTGTACCGGAAAGAAGTGAAATTTGGAATGCTGCAGCCAGCGCGACTGTGGGTCACATACAAGGGCCAACACTATTACTTCGAAACGCCTGAAGAGGCGTGGACCTTTGTACAAGTCGAAAAGTTGGACTCTAACTGAGGGTTTGTGAGGGTGGGGGGGGATGTTTTGGGGTTTGATGTGTGATGGTTGTTGTATATAGGGGGTCAGTCACGTGCAGGAAATGTTACATGGGCTGGGGGAGAGAGACAAGGTCGCGACAGGAGCTGCGCCAGAGGGGGCGGAGCGGGCTTTGGAAAGGCAGGAAGGGGAACAAAGGAATGCATATGGATTGTGAGACTCCCACGCGGGGAGGTCAACGGGACGGCGGGGGAAGCCGGGGTCAGCAGGCGTCAGCTGACTTACAGGAGTGACATGGGGGGAGCAAAAAAGCTAGACAGGGGTCTAGCGGGGGTGGGGGGGGGGGGGAAGGGTTGCTGCTGCACTGGCCGAAAGGAAATGGGACACAGAAGAGGTGGTCGGGACGGGGGTTCCCCCACTGGGGGACTGGAGGGTGAGGGAGGCGTGGACACGGGACTGGCCCAGAAAAGGAGATGGCTAGTCGGCAGGGCGGGGGGGGAGCCCCTCCAATCCGGCTGATAACGTGGAATGTGAGGGGCCTGAATGGGCCGGTGAAGAGGGCTCGAGTGTTTGCGCACTTAAAGGGACTGAAGGCGGATGTGGCTATGCTCCAAGAGACACACCTGAAGGTGGCGGACCAGGTCAGGTTAACAAAGGGATGGGTAGGACAGGTATTCCACTCGGGACTGGACGCGAAGAATAGAGGGGTGGCAATATTGATGGGAAAGCGGGTGTCATTTGAGGCCAAGACTATTGTAGCGGACAATGGAGAGCGCTATGTAATGGTGAGCGGTAGGCTGCAAGGGACGTGGGTGGTGTTGGTAAACGTATACGCCCCGAACTGGGATGATGCAGGATTCATGAAGCGCATGTTGGGGCGCATTCCGGACCTGGAGATAGGAGGCCTGATAATTGGAGGGGACTTCAATACAGTGTTGGATCCAGCACTGGACCGCTCCAAATCAAGGACCGGAAAGAGGCCGGCGGCGGCCAAGGTACTTAGGGGGTTTATGGATCAGATGGGGGGGGGGGGGGGGGGGGGGGTGAACCCATGGCGGTTTGCAAGGCCGCAGGCCAGGGAATTTTCTTTCTTCTCCCATGTACACAAAGCCTACTCCCGGATAGATTTCTTTGTTCTGGGTAGGGCGCTGATCCCGAGGGTGGAGGGGACGGAGTATTCGGCTATAGCCGTTTCGGACCATGCCCCGCACTGGGTGGAACTGGAGCTGGGAGAGGAGAGGGACCAGCGCCCGTTGTGGCGGCTGGATGTGGGATTGCTGCGGACGAGGTGGTGTGTGGGAAGGTGAGGGGGTGTATCGAAAGGTACTTGGAGGCCAACGACAACGGGGAGGTGCGGGTGGGGTGGTATGGGAGGCGTTGAAGGCGGTGATCAGGGGAGAGCTAATTTCCATTAGGGCTCATAGGGAGAAGACAGAGGGTATGTAAAGGAATCTTAAATTTATAGGAATCTTAACCTGTCGAACCACGCCAGGTTTGGGGGAAGCTTAGTTGATGAATCAAGTCCTGGCGCAATACGACAAGTTGTAAGATTTGTACTATTTGTAGACGGTGTTAAGTTGTTTGATTCCTTGTATTATTCGACTGTGTAAAGTTGAAGGAATTTATATCATCTCTGCTATTCGGTTATCAGTAGCACTTTGCGAATACTGGAACTCAGCAGAAATTTGCAGTATAAACTCCTCAGGTGCCAAAAAGAATTGTTTTATTTGTAGTCGCTTGATTACAATTTGAAAGTCATTTAAAAGGAAATTCGTAGACAGTTCGAAGCTTTCAGAGAATTACAGACATTATCTTTCTTTGCTTAGGCAGACAGCTCGAAAGTAACTTTTTAAAGGTCAAAGTCTGGCAATGAAACATGAAGAGAGAGAGAGAGCTAATCTTCAGCTAAACTCAAACTCAAAGTCAAAAGTGGACTAACATCACTGACACAGACTGTTAAACTGACAAAACCCCCAAAAGACATAAACTAAAATGGAGACTAGAATCAAAGGCAACAACTGACTAAACTAACAGAAAGACAAAACTTAAGCTACAAAGACAATACTCACAAAGACAACAAAACCCAACCTAACCTAACCCAACCCAACCTAACCTAACCTAACCTAACCTAACCTAAAATGGCCGGGAGAAACTTTTCAGTTATACACTTTCATATCTGTCTTAAGTCATCTAATTACACCCCAATATAATCCTAATTGGTTTGGGTTAGACTCAAACACATTTGATTTGATGGCAAGCCGTCCATCTTCAATGTGCAACATCAGCTTTTCTGACCCAGCTGTTATCTGCATTGTGAACAATGGTGCTGTGTATTCAATCCCTTGACCTTGACAATTAGCACAAGACAGTGTCATTATCTTGAAAATATGCATTTGCCAGAACAACAGACTTCAGTAAAAGTGAATTATGCTGTATAAATGGGTATTTAAAACTGGGGCTCAACATTTATGCTTAAACAGCTATCTTTTACCTATACTAGTTGTATTTGAAATACTTGGCTTCTACAGTCGGCCCTTTGATAAATCGAAAAATTGAGATATATCAGGAAAGATTAAAATACATCATTAATGCGATAGGATAGGTAAAAGCGCAAAGAATCATTGCAGTTTTAAACAATAAAATGGAATTAACATTGCAACAGGCATTTCAAAATAATTATTATAATTAATAGATTAATCAAATTTGATCACATTGGTAATTAATAATAACTTCATGTAAAATTATTATACAATAAAAGTGGAACATATGATCTAGTAATAAATGGTAAAATGATTATCAAAATTGATGTCAAGTCTTTGACATCTTCTGGATAATACACAAAAGCTTGTTGAAAGGGTTAATTTTCTTGCAGAGACAAAAAGAGGCGTATAGCTTGGAATGATGCCATTCGCATCTTTAAACTTTTTTTTGTCACTCAAATGGACTGGGAGTAAAAGTTGGATTGCTGCCAAATTCCCGTTATCAAATTTCTTTGAACAACCTGTTCTTTTGGCTTTTAATCAAAGATTGTTGGTTTTTTTTAAACCAGCTTCCACATTGTTTGAAGTTTTAATTTCCAGGCTAATTCCAAACATTTATTTTAAAATATCAAATACAATAACTTATTAAATATATAACTGAACCAATCTTGCGCTGTATCTTGATTTTCTGTAGATGAATTTGCAGATTCTGTTAAAGGAAACACAGCTAACAAGATATGTTAATTTCTTTAAATTAATAAAGCAACGTTCAGAATGACAGTTTTCTTAAGTTGACAGTTCTTGGCAACTTTTTAGCGATACATTGAGGGTTCTTTAGCTGCTTTGATGGCAGCCGTTCTCTTCTGAGTAAGTTCCCTTTTTCGTTTGGAAATTTTCTGTCCCAAGTAAACATCTTTCTGGGCAATTTGTGCTTTGTGAAAGCTAGCTTTGCGACTGTTAGTACTGAGGTGGTTCAACACCATCCGTAAATCTTTGTCATGATCATCTTTATTGATAGAGGTTATCAGAACATCATCTTCATATTGGATAATGGTGGAAGGCCAAACAGGCAGTTGCCTGAGATGATTCTGTAAAGCCATGTGGTAAACAGTTGGGCTATTATGATACTGCTGTTGATTAACTGTAAAAGCAAACCATGGTTGTAGTTGCTTAGCCAGTGTTGCTGACCAGAAGCCATACTGGGTGTGTCTTGTTGGTACGTGTTACATGGTTGACCACGAGGTGGAGATGTATTGTAGTGAACATTGTCTACTTCATTATCATCTCTTGAATCCATCCGTTGTTTTTGATAGCATTTTGCCATCCAGTGTCCTACTCTACCACAGGAAAGACATTGTGGTATTTTCTTACGTGATTTTAATGGAGCAAGGGTACATGTTTGCTCTGGCGCCGGTGGTGAAATTGTAGTTACTGCTGATATTCCTGCAGGTGCTGCAACAGCCGCCGCTGGAGCAGCAGGTAACATGGGCTGGATTTGAGCAATAGGCTGCATTTGAGCAGCTGCAGTGTTAAAAGTTGCCTGATTGTGCAAACCACGATCTATCTGAATGCATCGGTCAACTATGTCTCGGTATGTGCCAGCTGTGGCCCAAGCTGGTAAAACCAAATTCAAGGCAGCAGAAACCCCAGGTTTAACACCGGCTATAAAAGCCGTTTTTAATGGACTTAAAGTGCTTGCATCCCATGTGTCATTTTCCTGGTCGAGTGTCATCCCTGAATATTCCATCCAAGTACGTAAAAATCTTTCCTCAAAATCCTGAATATCTTCATTCTTTTTTTGAAAGCAAGCTGTGATCTTAGACCAATTGGTCCTCGGGGGGCGAAATTGTAATAGCCAATTCTTGATTGTTAGCCAACCAGCTTCTAAATTTTGCAAATTGTCTCCAAGGGCAACTTCTACTTCATTTCTAAGGGTTGAACTGATACGAGTACCTAGCATGATAGTCAGAATTTGTACTCCATCAAATGGGTGGAGACTGTAAATGGCTTGTAATCTGTGAATTCCATCCCATGTGATCTTACCACCCTTTTTAGGGTGTGGAAGACCCTTGGACCATTCGTCAATTTTAGAAGGATCAATTTGTTCATGAACCCATTGGTGGTCAAATATGTTTCTCGTGATAGGTTCACCATCTTCCTCTATTTTTTTGCTTCCAACTCTAACCCGTTTGTGTTTTAAAGGGGCTAGTCGAATTGCTTTAGTATTTTGTATTGTAGGAACACTATCTTCGTCTGATTCATCCGACAGAGAAAATGATTTATGTTTAACAACTGATCTTGGCTGTGCAATTGCCGATTGTGCCACTAGGTGGGTGGCTTGGACTGCTTTCTGAGTTTGTTCAATCTTTTGTACAGAAAGCATGTTTGTCAAAGATTTACAATGTTCAGTCACGCTGGTTATATTTCTTTCTAAAACACATCTTTCTTTCACTAACTTGCAATTTTCAAGTTCAATTCGCTCAGTTTTTAATTGCAATTGTCGGTATTTTGACTCCACTTCAAAGACTTGATTTTGGAATTCTGTTATTTGAAAAGATAACTGCTGGAGTTCAGAGGTTTTGTTTTGCAAATCTGTTTTAATTTCATCATGATGCTCAAGTTTGGATTTTGCAACTCGTAAATCTGTTTTAATTTCATCATAATGCTCAAGTTTGGATTTTGCATCTTGCAGTTCTGTTTCAAGTTTGGATTTTGCATCTTGCAATTCTGTTTTAATTTCATCATAATGCTCAAGTTTGGATTTTGCAACTTGCAATTCTGTTTCAAGTTTGGATTTTGCATCTTGCAATTCTGTTTTAATTTCATCATAATGCTCAAGTTTGGATTTTGCAACTTGCAAATCTGTTTTAATTTCATCATAATGCTCAAGTTTGGATTTTGCATCTTGCAATTCTGTTTTAATTTCATCAGAATGCTCAAGTTTGGATTTTGCATCTTGCAAATCTGTTTTAATTTCATCAGAATGCTAAAGTTTGGATTTTGCATCTTGCAAATCTGTTTCAAGTTTGGATTTTGCATCTTGCAATTCTTCAACAACTGTAATTAATTGTTTTTTAGTGGACCTATACTCATCATCGCTTCGCTCAGTAGTTAATTGCAACTGTTGGTATTTTGACTCCACTTTAAAAACTTGGATTTGAAATTGCTGGAGTTCAGAGGTTGTTTTGCAAATCTGTTCTAATTTCATCATAATGCTCAAGTTTGGATTTTGCAACTTGCAATTCTGTTTCAATTTCATCAGAATGCTCAAGTTTGGATTTTGCATCTTGCAAATCTGTTTCAAGTTTGGATTTTGCATCTTGCAATTCTTCAACAACTGTAATTAATTGCCTTTTAGTAGACCTATACTCATCATCACTTCGTTCAGTATTTAATTGCAGCTGTTGGTATTTTGACTCCATTTTAAAAACTTGATTTTGGAATTCTGACTCCACTTTAAAAACTTGATTTTGAAATTCTGCGATTTGAACATTTAACTGCTGGAGTTCAGAGGTTTTATTTTGCAAATCTGTTCTAATTTCATCATAATGCTCAAGTTTGGATTTTGCATCTTGCAAATCTTCAAGAACTGCACTTAGTTGGTCTTTAGTGGACTGAAGCTGATGATCACTTTTATTTTTAACAATGATCTCTTGCTGACTGTGTATCTGTCCCGTAATTACCAGGGACCATTTTACACGTTCTGCACCGTGTAATCGTGTGCATTTTCCCCATGCTCTCTTGATATTATTGAAGGACCACTGTCCTCTGGGGATATCATACTTTGATTCAATTTTTTGAGGTTTCACATAGGTTAAAATGTCTACGAGTGAAAGATCTACAATCCCCCAACATATCTTCAACAGAAACATCTGGTATTCCAGCACCCCCCTTGGATGTAGTGAGGAGTAATTTTCTGTCTGCTAAAGGCTCTGAATCTACACTTTGATTAGGATCAGCCAGAACTTTTCTTGATCGCTGACTGACGTTTTATTTTAGTTACTGCAGTGACTCATCTTCCAGTCACGTCTGATAGTCTGACCGACCGACTGGCACTTGATTTATTTAACACAGTCTATAAAAAATGTTCTTTTCAAGGGTCGAAGTACTGATTGATGCGGCTTTAAGACTTTTAATGGGTGAAAAAGATATTTCTTACCCCAGTCTAGCCGTGGGTTCCGGCTGTCTTCTGGGCCTCCTCCGATTATCTCCGAAGCTTCCCGAAGGTTCCCAACCTCCTCCGATTATCTTCGAAGCTTTCCGTCGTCACCTGGGCCTCCGAAGGTCGTCCTCAGTACTCCCCCCCCCACTGCCTGACTACGCCAAAATGAAAGAAACTATAATTTAAGGGAATAACTTGTAATCAGAAGATTCTAGGTTCGACTCCTGGCTGGCTCGCCAATTAAAAGGAACCGACTACGCCAAAATGAAAGAATCTTAAATTTATAGGAATCTTAACCTGTCGAACCACGCCAGGTTTGGGGGAAGCTTAGTTGATGAATCAAGTCCTGGCGCAATACGACAAGTTGTAAGATTTGTACTATTTGTAGACGGTGTTAAGTTGTTTGATTCCTTGTATTATTCGACTGTGTAAAGTTGAAGGAATTTATATCATCTCTGCTATTCGGTTATCAGTAGCACTTTGCGAATACTGGAACTCAGCAGAAATTTGCAGTATAAACTCCTCAGGTGCCAAAAAGAATTGTTTTATTTGTAGTCGCTTGATTACAATTTGAAAGTCATTTAAAAGGAAATTCGTAGACAGTTCGAAGCTTTCAGAGAATTACAGACATTATCTTTCTTTGCTTAGGCAGACAGCTCGAAAGTAACTTTTTAAAGGTCAAAGTCTGGCAATGAAACATGAAGAGAGAGAGAGAGCTAATCTTCAGCTAAACTCAAACTCAAAGTCAAAAGTGGACTAACATCACTGACACAGACTGTTAAACTGACAAAACCCCCAAAAGACATAAACTAAAATGGAGACTAGAATCAAAGGCAAAAACTGACTAAACTAACAGAAAGACAAAACTTAAGCTACAAAGACAATACTCACAAAGACAACAAAACCCAACCTAACCTAACCTAACCCAACCTAACCTAACCTAAAATGGCCGGGAGAAACTTTTCAGTTATACACTTTCATATCTGTCTTAAGTCATCTAATTACACCCCAATATAATCCTAATTGGTTTGGGTTAGACTCAAACACATTTGATTTGATGGCAAGCCGTCCATCTTCAATGTGCAACATCAGCTTTTCTGACCCAGCTGTTATCTGCATTGTGAACAATGGTGCTGTGTATTCAATCCCTTGACCTTGACAATTAGCACAAGACAGTGTCATTATCTTGAAAATATGCATTTGCCAGAACAACAGACTTCAGTAAAAGTGAATTATGCTGTATAAATGGGTATTTAAAACTGGGGCTCAACATTTATGCTTAAACAGCTATCTTTTACCTATACTAGTTGTATTTGAAATACTTGGCTTCTACAGTATGGAAAGGGAGAGGTTAGTGGGGGAGATTTTGAGAGTGGACAGGAGATACGCAGAGGCCCCGGAGGAAAAATTACTTGGGGAAAGACGACGGCTCCAGACGGAGTTTGACCTGTTGACCACAGAGAAGGCGGAGGCACAGTGGAGGAAAGCACAGGGGGCGACCTATGAGTATGGGGAAAAGGCTAGTTGGATGCTGGCACACCAGCTCCGTAAGAGGATGGCAGCGAGGGAAATAGGGGGAGTCAAAGATGGAAGGGGAGCCAGGGTTCGGAGTGCGACGAAAATAAACGAGGTATTCAAGGCCTTTTATGAAGAGCTGTACAGATCCCAGCCCCCAGCGGGGGAAAAGGGGATGAGATGATTCCTAGATCAGCTGAGATTCCCGAGGGTGGAGGAGCAAGAGGTGGCTGGTTTGGGGGCACCAATTGGGTTGGAGGAGCTGAGCAAGGGTTTGGGGAGCATGCAGGCGGGGAAGGCCCCGGGACCGGACGGATTCCCGGTGGAGTTCTACAGGAATGTACGATCCACTGCAATGTGGATCGTACAGGCCGATCTCGCTCCTCAATGTGGATGCAAAGCTGCTGGCAAAAGAGCTGGCCACGAGGATCGAGGACTCTGTCCCGGGGGTAATTAATGAGGACCAGACGGGATTTGTAAAGGGAGGGTAACTAAACACCAATGTGCGGCGGCTCTTAAACGTGATAATGATGCCAACGGAGGAGGGAGAGGCGGAGATAGTGGCAGCTATAGACGCGGAGAAGGCCTTTGACCGAGTAGAGTGGGAGTACCTCTGGGAGGTGCTGCGTAGGTTTGGGTTCGGGGTAGGGTTTATCAATTGGGTTAAGCTCCTTTACAGAGCCCCGATGGAGAGTGTAGTGACGAACCGGCGGAGGTCGGAGTACTTTCGACTGTACCGAGGGAAGAGGCAGGGGTGCCCCGTCCCCCCGCTGTTGTTCGCATTGGCGATCGAACAATTCGCCATGTCATTGAGGGAGTCTAATAAATGGCGGGGGTGATCCGAGGGGTAGAAGAGCATCGGGTGTCGCTATATGCGGATGACCTGTTGCTGTACGTGGCGGATCCAATGGAGGGGATGGTGGAGGTCATGCAGACTTTAAGGGAGTTTTCGGGCTATAAGCTCAATGTAGGGAAGAGTGAGCTCTTTGTATTACAGACGGGGGACCAAGAAAGAGGGATAGGGGACCTACCGCTGAGGAGGGCGGAGGGGAGCTTTCGGTATCTGGGGATCCAGATAGCCAGGAGTTGGGGGACCCTACATAAACTGAATCTGATGAGGTTGGTGGAGCAAATGGAGGAGGATTTCAAAAGATGGGACATGTTCCCGCTCTCGCTGGCGGGTAGAGTGCAGTCGGTCAAAATGGTGGTCCTTCCGAGGTTTCTGTTTGTGTTTCAGTGCCTTCCCATCGTGATCACCAAGGCCGTTTTTAAGAGAGTAGGCAGGAGTATTATGGGGTTTGTGTGGGCGAATAAGACCCCCGAGCGTAAGGAGAGGGTTCTGGGAACGCAGTAGGGACCGAGGAGGGTTGGCGCTGCCAAACCTGGGGAGTTACTACTGGGCAGCAAATGTGGCGATGATCCGCAAGTGGGTTATGGAGGGAGAGGGGGCAGCATGGACGAGGATGGCGATGGCGTCCTGTAAAGGAACGAGCCTGGGGGCGTTGGTGATCCCAGGCGAGCCTGGGGGCGCTGCCACTCTCGCCGACAAAGTACACCACGAGCCCGGTGGTGGCAGCAATGCTAAGGATCTGGGGCCAGTGGAATCGGCACTGGGGTGCAATGGGAGCATCGGTGTGGTCCCCGATCAAGGGTAACCACCAGTTTGTCCCGGGGAAGATGGACGGGGGGGTTCCAGAGCTGGCATCGGGCGGGGATTGGAAGAATGGGGGACCTGTTCATCGACGGGACGTTTGCGAGCCTAGGGGCACTGGAGGAAAAATTTGAGTTACCCCCGGGAAATGCCTTTAGATACATGCAGGTGAGGGCTTTTGTGAGGCGACAGGTGAGGGAATTCCCATTGCTCCCGGCACAAGAAGTTCAAGATAGGGTGATGTTGGGTGTATGGGTCGGGGAGGGCAAGGTGTCGGAAATACACCAGGAGCTGAAAGAAGAGGGGGAAGCGCTGGTTGAAGAGTAAATGGGAGGAGGAGATCGAGGAAGGTCTGTGGGCTGATGCCCTAGGTAGGGTTAATTCCTCCTCCTCGTGTGCCAGGCTCAGCCTGATACAATTTAAGGCGGTCCACAGAGCACACTTGACGGCGGCGAGGTTGAGTAGGTTCTTTGGGGAAGAGGACAGATGTGGAAGGTGCTCAGGGAGCCTGGCGAACCATGTCCATATGTTTTGGTCATGCCCGGCACTGGAGGGGTTCTGGAGAGGAGTGGCGGGAGCAATATCTCAGGTGGTGAAAGTCCGGGTCAAGCCAAGCTGGGGGCTAGCAATATTTGGAGTATTGGACGAACCGGGAGTGCAGGAGGCGAAAGAGGCCGGCATTCTGGCCTTTGCGTCCCTAGTAGCCCGGCGAAGGATCTTGCTAATGTGGGAGGAGGCGAAGCCCCCCAACCTGGAGAAATGATATGGCTGGGTTCATAAAGTTGGAGAGGATTAAGTTCGCCTGGAGAGGGTCCGCGCAGGGGTTCTGCAGGCGGTGGCAACCGTTCCTAGACTATCTCGCAGAGCGTTAGAGGAAGGTCGGTCAGCAGCAGCAGCAACCTTGTGGAGGGGGGGGGGGGGGGGGAGGGAGGAAAAGGGGGGACTGCCTGGGAGGATGGATGAGCAAGAGATAACATGAAGGGTTGGGGAAACTGGCACGTACGGGTGAGGGCCAGTGTACAAAGCTGTGTAAATATATCATTTTGCCATGTATATATCTTGCTCTGCGCGATTTCTCGTTTTTTGTTGTTGTTACGATTGGGGGGGGGGGGGGGGGGGTTATTGTTTGTAAGGGAGAAAAATTGTGTTAAAAATTGTTTTAAAAAAAGAAATGAAGTGATGTCAAAGCGTGGGTGGAGCTGGGCTTTAGCTCAGCCATTTTGAAGATTTTAGTTTCAGTTTGAGGAGAAACCTGGGAGTGTCTGTGTTTTGCTGAGAGCTGCAAGAAGAAAACACAGAACTGGTCTGTTGATGTCTGCAAATCCAAAGACTATAAATATATTGAATGTAACCTCATGTCTGTTTTTGAAGGTGAAGTCTTTTGGATGATTAAAGGAACATTTTGAGGAATCATTTAGTGTTGTATTATTTTCGGGGTTATCTTTGAAGTAAGGGGTACTAAGACATCCAATGTTTATTTAAAAGGTTAATTTGAGTTCATGGGATAAACAATGTTTTGTTTTAAAAACCACGTGTTCATAATTGCAATACCACATCCGGGGAACAAGCCGTGTTCAAAAGCTAACAATCCAAAAAGGGGGAGGGGGCGGGGGGGTGTTGGTTCTACTCCATGATACATTTTGGGGTTCTGAAAACACCTCGCCCATAACAATTGGGGGCTCGAGGGGGATAAAAGTCTATCTATTGGATTGGCTTTTGTGAACTTAAAGACAGTGAAGGATTGTTGCTTTTCCGGTGTGGTATTTTAGTTTAAGTGGGGGGAATGTTGTGAACAGCTCTTTCGGAGGCTCAGAAGATTTTGGGGGTGGACGCGGTGACACGTGACACCTTACTGACAGAGACTAAAAACAGACTGTATGTTTAGCAAAAGCATTGCAGTTAACACTGCCTAGCAAAATACAAAAAGATGAGGTACTTAACACGGTATCTGCGCATTTAAGTTTGCCTGTGATACATTCTGACTCATTAGATATGGCAAAGCTCCAGTTGCAGATTAAGCAAATTGAACATGTTCAAGTTGCTTTAATTCTTTTTCGTGAAAAAGAATTAAAGCGGCTTGAATATGCAATGAAAGGAAAAGGAAAGAGATAGAGAGGAAAAAGGAAAGGAGAGAGAAGAAAGAAACAAAGAAAGAAAGAGAAGAAAGAAACAAAGAAAGAGATAGAGGGGAAAGGGAAAAAGAGTTTGAACTTCGGAAACTGAAACAGTTAAAATTGGCAGACGTAAAGAGACACATACAGTTGGAGGAGATGGATGAGGATAATGAGACAGAGCGTCATAGTCGAAGACGTGGTGGGGATCTATTTAAATATGTCCAAGCATCGCCAAGGTTTGACGAGAAGGAGGGAGAAGCCTTTTTCATTTCATTTGAGAAGGTAGTTAAACAAATGCAATGGCCACAGGACATGTGGGTATTACTGATTCAAACAAAGCTGGTAGGTAGGGCTAGTGAAATGTTTGCATCACTACCGGAGGAGATATCTGGGACGTATGACGAGGTGAAGAAATCCATCGTAAGTGCATATGAGCCAGTGCCTGAAGCTTACAGACAAAAGGTTTAGAAATTTAAGGAAAGAATTTGGTCAAACATACATGGAGTTTGAAAGGCTCAAACAGAGTAATTTTGAAAGGTGGATAAGGGCTTTGAAAATAGAACAAACAGATGAAGCTCTCAGAAATTGTACTTTTGGAGGAGTTTACAAATTCAATTCCTGATGTAGTGAGAACTCATGTGGAAGAACAAGAGGGTTAAAACTGTGAGATTAGCAGCAGAAATGGCAGATGATTATGAATTAGTTCATAAATCAAAGATTGGTTTCCGACATCAGTTTCAGCTGGTGAGGGATAGAAACTGGGGACATGAGAAATACTCAAGTGGTAAAGGTAAAGGTGATCTGATGGGAGACAATAAAGAGAGTGTACCTCAGATTAAAAAGGAAATCCAGGAGGGTGGAAAAGAATGAAAAGTTTCAAATGTTTTCACAGTAATAAACTAGGCCGTGTAAAGTCAAAGTGTTGGTGGTTGAAGAAAAGCACTGGAAAGGCTGATGTGGTAAAACAGGATAAGACAGTGGGATTTGTTAGAGTGGTAAAGGAAAGCCCAAGGCAATCGAAGGAGGTGCAAACTATTGTACAGCCTGTTCAAGAAGCAATTATTAAGAAGGTGCCAAATGTCTTTAAAGAATTTACTTGTGTGGGTAAAGTTTACTCATGTGTATCAGGAGGTCAAGTCACAATTTTAAGAGATACAGGGGCTAGTCAATCTTTAATGGTAAGAGATGAGGAATTATGTAGCTTGGGAAAAATGTTGCCAGAAAAGATGGTGATAGGTGGAATTCAGGATGAGGAGTAGCATTCCATTATATAAGGTAAGGTTGGAAAGTCCAGTGAAGAGTGGTGAAGTGGTAGTAGGAGTAATAGATAAACTGTATTCCTGGACAAGATAGTTTAGTATTCCTGGACAAGATAGTTTATCTTGGGTAATGACATAGTTGGATCACAGGTGGGAGTGATGCCGACTGTGGTTGATAAACCAGTGGAAAATCAGACAACTGAAGTGTTGAAGGACGAATATCCTGGGATGTTTCTGGACTGTGTTGTAACAAAGTCGCAAAGTCACAAGTTAAGACAAGAGGAGAAATCAAAGAGTGAAGATGAAGTTGAATTGCAATTATCAGAAACTATTTTTGATCAGATGGTTGAAAAAGAACAAGAACAGGTGGAGGATGAGGTGGATATTTTTAGTTCAGGAAAATTGGCGGAGTTGCAACAGAAAGATATGGCTATATCAGAAAGCATATACGGAAGAGGAATCTGAGAGTATACCAGAGTGCTTTATTACCGTAAAAATGATGTCTTGATGAGAAAATGGAGATCTGTACATATGCAGGCGGATGAAAAGTGGGCAGACGTTCATCAAGTAGTATTGCCGGTAGGGTATAGAAAGGAGGTGTTGCGAGTTGCACGAGGTACCAGTGGGAGGTCATTTGGGGATAAGGAAAATTCAAGCTAAAATCCAGAAACATTTTTATTGTCCTGGACGACATAAAGATGTAGTTAAATTTTGTCAATCATGTCACACATATCAAGTGATAGGGAAACCTCAAGCAATGATAAAACCAGCGCCCCTAATACCCATTCCAGCATTTGAGGAACCTTTTACAAGGGTCCTAAATTGATTGCGTAGGACGGCGTCCTGAAACAAAAAGTGGGAATCAATATCTTTTGACTATAATGGATGTGTCTACCAGGTTTCCAGAGACCATTCAAGCATGTAATATTACAGCTAAAAGGATTGTGGAGGAGTTACTTAAATTCTTTACTAGATATGGACTACCCACAGAAATACAATCGGATCAAGGATTGAATTTTACTTCAAAGTTATTCAAAGAAGTTATGGATAGCTTAGGAATAAAACAATTTAAATCAACTGCGTACCATCCAGAATTGCAGGGAGCATTAGAAAGGTGGCATCAGACATTAAAGACAATGCTGTGGGCATATTGTCAAGATTATCCAGAGGATTGGGATAAAGGAATCCCATTCGTATTGTTTGCAATTAGGGATGCATCTAATGAGTCTACCAAATGTAATCCTTTTGAACTAATTTTTGGTCATGAGTTAAGAGGACCACTTAAATTGATTAAGGAAAAATTGTTGGGTGAGAAATCGGAAATTACACAATTGAATTACGTGTCAAATTTTAGGGAACGATTAAATAGAGCAGGTGAATTGGCTAAACATTTGAAAGTTGCACAAAATGTGATAAAACGGGTAGCGGACAAGAAATCCAAAGTTCGTAGTTTTGCCAGTGGGGATAAAGTTTTAGTGTTGTTACCAGTGGTAGGTGAGCCTTTAAAAGCAAGGTTTTGTGGACCGTATCAGATTGAAAGGAAATTAAGTGAGGTGAATTATGTAGTTAAAAACACCAGATAGAAGTGGTATGGGCGAGGCGTTTTCAGAACCCCAAGATGTGTCATGGAGTTCAACCAACCTCTCCCTTTAATGAATTTGTTGCTTTTCCCAGCACATGGCTTGTTCCCTAGGTGCGGGATTAATAATGGACAAGTGGGTTTTTAAACACAAAATACTGTTTATTCCATGAACTCAACATCTTAAATAAACATTGGATCTTTTAACACCCCTCACTTCAAAGATAACTCAGAAAATATTGCAACAGTAAATAATTCCTTAAAATGTTCCTTCAAACTTCCAAGAGACTTTATACTCCTGGGGGGGCGGGGAGGCGGCAGCGAGGGGGCGGCGGCGAGGGGGCGGGGAGGCGGCGGCGAGGGGGCGGGGAGGCGGCGGCGAGGGGGCGGGGAGGCGGCAGCGAGGGGGCGGGGAGAAGGGGGGGAGGAGAGAGGGGGGGGGAAAGAGAGGGGGGGGAAAGAGAGGGGGGGAGAGAGGGGGGGGAGAGAGGGGGGGGAGAGAGGGGGGGGGGAGAGAGGGGGGGGGAGAGGGGGGGGGAGAGAGGGGGGGGAGAGAGGGGGGGGGGAGAGAGGGGGGGGGGAGAGAGGGGGGGGGAGAGAGGGGGGGGAGAGAGGGGGGGAGAGAGGGGGGGGGGAGAGGGGGGGGGGAGAGGGGGGGGGGAGAGGGGGGGGGGAGAGAGGGGGGGGGGAGAGAGGGGGGGGGGAGAGAGGGGGGGGGGAGAGGGGGGGGGAGAGAGGGGGGGGGGGAGAGAGAGGGGGGGGAGAGAGGGGGGGGGGAGAGGGGGGGGGAGAGAGAGGGGGGGGGGAGAGAGAGGGGGGGGGAGAGAGGGGGGGGAGAGAGGGAGGGGGGAGAGAGGGGGGGAGAGAGAGGGGGGGGGAGAGAGGGGGGGGAGAGAGGGGGGGGGGAGAGAGGGGGGGGGAGAGGGGGGGGAGAGAGGGGGGGGGAGAGAGGGGGGGGGAGAGAGGGGGGGGGAGAGAGGGGGGGGAGAGAGGGGGGGGGGAGAGAGGGGGGGGGGGGAGAGGGGGGGGGGGAGAGGGGGGGGGGAGAGAGGGGGGGGGAGAGAGGGGGGGGAGAGAGGGGGGGGAGAGAGGGGGGGAGAGAGAGAGGGGGGGGGGAGAGGGGGGGGAGAGAGGGGGGGGGAGAGAGGGGGGGGGGAGAGAGGGGGGGGGGAGAGAGAGGGGGGGGAGAGAGGGGGGGGAGAGAGGGGGGGGGAGAGAGGGGGGGGAGAGAGGGGGAGGAGAGAGGGGGGGAGAGAGGGGGGGGGGAGAGAGGGGGGGGGGAGAGGGGGGGGGAGAGAGGGGGGGGGGAGAGGGGGGGGGGAGAGGGGGGGGGAGAGAGGGGGGGGGAGAGAGGGGGGGGGAGAGAGGGGGGGGGAGAGAGGGGGGGGAGAGAGAGAGGGGGGGGGAGAGGGGGGGGAGAGAGGGGGGGGGAGAGAGGGGGGGGAGAGAGGGGGGGGGAGAGAGGGGGGGGGGAGAGAGGGGGGGGGAGAGAGGGGGGGGGGAGAGGGGGGGGGAGAGAGGGGGGGGGAGAGAGGGGGGGGGGAGAGAGGGGGGGGGAGAGAGGGGGGGGGGAGAGAGGGGGGGGGAGAGAGGGGGGGGGGGAGAGGGGGGGGGAGAGGGGGGGGGGAGAGAGGGGGGGGGAGAGGGGGGGGGGGAGAGGGGGGGGGAGAGAGGGGGGGGGAGAGGGGGGGGGGAGAGAGGGGGGGGGAGAGGGGGGGGGAGAGAGGGGGGGGAGAGAGGGGGGGGAGAGAGGGGGGGGGAGAGAGGGGGGGGAGAGAGGGGGGGGGAGAGAGGGGGGGGAGAGGGGGGGGGAGAGAGGGGGGGGGGAGAGGGGGGGGGAGAGAGGGGGGGGGGAGAGGGGGGGGGGGGAGAGGGGGGGGGGAGAGGGGGGGGGGGAGAGGGGGGGGGAGAGGGGGGGGGGAGAGAGGGGGGGGAGAGAGGGGGGGGGAGAGAGGGGGGGGAGAGAGGGGGGGGAGAGAGGGGGGGGAGAGAGGGGGGGGGAGAGAGGGGGGGGAGAGAGGGGGGGGAGAGAGGGGGGGGGGAGAGGGGGGGGGGGAGAGGGGGGGGGGAGAGAGGGGGGGGGGAGAGAGGGGGGGGGAGAGAGGGGGGGGAGAGAGGGGGGGGAGAGAGGGGGGGGGAGAGAGGGGGGGGGAGAGAGGGGGGGGAGAGAGGGGGGGGGGAGAGAGGGGGGGGAGAGAGGGGGGGAGAGGGGGGGGAGAGAGGGGGGGGAGAGAGGGGGGGGAGAGAGGGGGGGGAGAGAGGGGGGGGGAGAGAGGGGGGGGGGAGAGAGGGGGGGGAGAGAGGGGGGGGGGAGAGAGGGGGGGGGGAGAGAGGGGGGGGAGAGGGGGGGGGAGAGAGGGGGGGGGGAGAGGGGGGGGGGAGAGAGGGGGGGGGAGAGAGGGGGGGGGAGAGGGGGGGGGAGAGGGGGGGGGAGAGAGGGGGGGGGGAGAGGGGGGGGGGAGAGGGGGGGGGAGAGGGGGGAGAGAGGGGGGGAGAGAGGGGAGGGAGGGGGAGGGAGGGGGAGGGAGGGGAGGGAGGGAGTGGGAGGGGAGGAGAGGGGGAGGGAGTGAGGAGGGGGAGGGAGAGGAGGGGGAGGGAGTGAGGGAGGGGAGGGAGTGAGGGGGAGGGAGGAGGAGGGGAGGGAGGGGGGGAGGGAGGGAGGAGGGAGGGAGGGAGGAGGGGAGGGAGGGAGGGAGGGAGGAGGGGAGGGAGGGAAGGGAGGGGAGGGAGGGGGGGGGGAGAGAGGGGAGGGGGAGAGGGGAGGGAGGGGGAGGGAGAGAGGGGAGGGAGGGAGGGAGGGGGAGGGAGGGAGGGGGAGTGAGGGAGGGGGAGGGAGGAGGGAGGGGGAGAGGGAGGGAGGGGAGAGGGAGGGGGAGGGAGAGGAGGGAGGGAGGGAGGGGAGAGAGGGAGGGAGGGGAGAGAGGGGAGGGGGAGGGAGGGGGGAGGGGAGAGGGAGGGGGGAGGGGGAGAGGGAGGGAGGGGAGGGAGGGGAGGGGGAGGGAGGGGAGGGAGGGGAGGGAGAGGAGGGAGGGGAGGGAGGGAGGGAGGGAGGGGAGGGAGAGGGAGGGAGGAGGGAGGGAGAGGGAGGGAGGGAGGGAGGGAGGGAGGGAGGGGAGGGAGGGAGGGAGGGAGGGAGAGGGGAGGGAGGGAGGGAGGGAGGGGGAGAGGGAGGGAGGAGGGAGGGAGAGGGAGGGGGAGGGAGGGAGGAGGGGGAGGGAGGGAGGGAGGGGGAGGGAGGGAGGGGAGAGGGAGAGGGAGGGGAGAGGGAGGAGAGGGAGGGGGAGGGAGAGGGGAGAGGGAGGGAGAGGGAGGGAGGGGGGGGAGAGGAGGGAGGGGGGAGGGGAGGGAGGGAGGAGGGGGAGAGGGGGAGGGGGGGAGGAGGGGAGAGGGAGGGGGAGGGAGGGAGGGAGGGGGAGGAGGGAGGAGGGAGGGAGGGAGGGGGAGAGGGAGGGAGGGAGGGGGAGAGGGGAGGGAGGGAGGGGAGGAGGGAGGGAGGGGGGGGAGAGGGAGGGAGGGAGGGGGAGGGAGGGAGGGGGAGGGAGGGGAGGGAGGGAGAGGGAGGGAGGGGAGGGAGGAGGGAGAGAGGGAGAGGGAGGGAGGGAGGGGGAGAGGGAGGGGAGGGAGAGGGGGAGGAGGGAGGGAGGGAGGGGAGAGAGGGGAGGGAGGGGAGGGGGAGGGAGGGAGGGGGGAGGGGAGAGGGAGGGAGAGGGGAGGGAGGGAGGGAGAGGGGAGGGAGGGAGGGAGGGAGGGAGAGGAGGGAGGAGGGAGGGAGGGAGGGGAGGGAGAGGGAGGGAGGGAGGGAGAGGAGGGAGAGGGAGGGGAGGGAGGGGAGAGGGAGAGGAGGGGGAGAGGGAGGGAGGGAGAGGGAGGGGAGGGAGGAGGGGGAGAGGGGAGGGAGGGAGGGGGAGAGGGAGGGAGGGAGGGGGAGGGAGGGAGAGGGGGCGAGGGAGGAGGGAGGGGGCGAGGGAGGGAGGGAGGGGGCGAGGGAGGGAGGGAGGGGCGAGGAGGGAGGGAGGGGGAGAGGGAGGGAGAGGGAGGGAGGGAGGGGCGAGGGAGGGAGGGGAGGGGCGAGGGAGGGAGGGAGGGGGCGAGGGAGGGAGGGAGGGGCGAGGGAGGGAGGGAGGGGGCGAGGGAGGGAGGGAGGGGGCGAGGAGGGAGGGAGGGGAGGGGGAGGAGGGCGAGGGAGGGAGGGAGGGGGCGAGGGAGGGAGGGAGGGGCGAGGGAGGGAGGAGGGGGCGAGGAGGGAGGAGGGGCGAGGGAGGGAGGGAGGGGGCGAGGGAGGGAGGGAGGGGGCGAGGGAGGGAGGGAGGGGCGAGGGAGGGAGGGAGGGGGCGAGGGAGGGAGGGAGGGGGCGAGGGAGGGAGGGAGGGGCGAGGGAGGGAGGGAGGGGGCGAGGGAGGGAGGGAGGGGGCGAGGGAGGGGAGGGAGGGGGCGAGGGAGGGAGGGAGGGGGCGAGGGAGGGAGGGAGGGGGCGAGGGAGGGAGGGAGGGGCGAGGGAGGGAGGGAGGGGGCGAGGGAGGGAGGGAGGGGGCGAGGAGGGAGGAGGGCGAGGGAGGGAGGGAGGGGGCGAGGGAGGGAGGGAGGGGGCGAGGGAGGGAGGGAGGGAGGGGCGAGGGAGGGAGGGAGGGGCGAGGGAGGGAGGGAGGGGGCGAGGGAGGGAGGGAGGGGGCGAGGGAGGGAGGGAGGGGGCGAGGGAGGGAGGGAGGGGCGAGGAGGAGGGAGGGAGGGAGGGAGGGGAGGGAGGGAGGGAGGGAGGGGAGGGAGGGGCGAGGGAGGGAGGGAGGGGCGAGGGAGGGAGGGAGGGGGCGAGGGAGGGAGGGAGGGGGCGAGGGAGGGAGGGAGGGGCGAGGGAGGGAGGGAGGGGGCGAGGGAGGGAGGGGAGGGAGGGAGGAGGGGAGGGGGGAGAGAGGGAGGGGGGAGGGAGGGAGGGAGGGGGGAGAGGGAGGGGGGGAGAGAGGGAGGGAGGGGAGAGAGGGAGGGGGAGGAGGGGAGAGGGAGGGGGAGAGGGGAGGGGAGAGGGAGGGGGAGAGGGGAGGGGGGAGAGGGAGGGAGGGAGGGAGAGGGAGGGGGAGAGGGGAGGGGGAGAGGGAAGGGGGAGAGGGGAAGGGGGAGAGGGGAAGGGGGGAGAGGGAAGGGGGGAGAGGGGAGGGGGAGGGGGGAGAGGGGAGGGGGAGGGGGAGAGGGGAAGGGGGAGAGGGGAGGGGGAGGGAGGGGGGAGAGGGGAGGGGGGAGGGGGAGGGAAGGGGGAGGGGGAAGGGGGGAGGGGGGAAGGGGGAGGGGGAAGGGGAGGGGGGAAGGGGGGAGGGGGGAAGGGGGAGGGGGGAAAGGGGGGAGGGGGAAAGGGGGAGGGGGAAAGGGGGGAGGGGGGAAGGGGAGGGGGAAAGGGGGGAGGGGGGAAGGGGGAGGGGGGAAGGGGGAGGGGGGAAGGGGGGAGGGGGAAAGGGGAGGGGAAGGGGGGAGGGAGGGAGGGGAAGGGGGCGAGGGGGAGGGAGGGGAGGGGGCGAGGGAGGGAGGGGGAGGGGGCGAGGGAGGGAGGGAAGGGGGGAGGGGGAGGGAGGGAAGGGGGCGAGGGAGGGAGGGGGGAGGGAGGGACGGGGAAGCGGGGGAGGGGGAGGGAGGGACTGGGGAAGCGGGGGAGGGGAGGAGGGACTGGGGAGGGGAGGGAGGGACTGGGGAGCGGGGGTGGGGGTGAAGCGGGGGGGGGTAGGGAGGGACGGGGAAGCGGGGGGGGGGGGTGAAGGGAGGGACTGGGGGGGGACTGACTGGGGAAGTGGGGGAGGGACTGGGGAAGTGGGGGGGGGGGGGAGGCAGGGGGGGGGGAGGCGAGGCAGGAGAGGGGCAGGCAGGGAGGGGGGAGGAGGCAGGGAGGGGGGGGAGGGAGGGGCAGGGAGGGGGGGGAGGGAGGAGGCAGGGAGGGGGGAGGGAGGAGGCAGGGAGGGGGGAGGGAGGAGGAGGGAGGGGGGAGGGAGAGGCAGGGAGGGGGGGAGGGAGGAGGCAGGGAGGGGGGGGAGGGAGGAGGCAGGGAGGGGGGGGAGGGAGGAGGCAGGGAGGGGGAGGGAGGGAGGAGGCAGGGAGGGAGGGAGGGGGAGAGGGAGGGGGGAGGGGGAGGGGGGAGGGAGGAGGCAGGGAGGGGGGGAGGGAGGAGGCAGGGAGGGGGGAGGGAGGAGGCAGGGAGGGGGGGAGGGAGGGCAGGGAGGGGGGGAGGGAGGAGGCAGGAGGGAGAGGGGAGGCAGGAGGGAGAGGGGAGGCAGGGAGGGAGGGGGGGAGGCAGGGAGGGGGGGGAAGGCAGGGAGGGGGGGGAGGCAGGGAGGGGGGGGAGGGCAGGGAGGGAGAGGGGAAGGCAGGGAGGGAGGAGGGGAAGGCAGGGAGGGAGAGGGGAAGGCAGGGAGGGGGGGGGAAGGCAGGGAGGGGGGGGGAAGGCAGGGAGGGGGGGGAAGGCTGGAGGGGGGGAAGGCAGGGAGGGGGGGAAGGCAGTGAGGGGAAGGCAGGGAGGGGAGGCAGGGGGGGGAAGAGGGGGGGAAGAGGGGGGGGAGAAGAGGGGGGGGAGAAGAGGGGGGAGAAGAGGGGGGGGAGAAGAGGGGGGGGAAGAGAGGGGGAAGAGTGGGGGGGGGGAAGAGGGGGGGGGGAAGAGGTGGGGGGAAGAGGGGGGGGGGAAGAGGGGGGGGGAAGAGGGGGGGGGAGGGGGGGGGAAGAGGGGGGGGGAAGAGGGGGGGGAAGAGGGGGGGAAGAGGGGGGGGGAAGAGGGGGGGGAAGGGGGGGGGAAGAGGGGGAAGAGGGGGGGGGGAAGAGGGGGAAGAGGGGGGGGGGAAGAGGGGTGGGGGAAGAGGGGGGGGGGGAAGAGGGGGGGGGGAAGAGGGGGGGGGGAAGAGGGGGGGGGGGGAAGAGGGGGGGGGAGGAAGAGGGGGGGGGGGGGGGGGGGGAGAAGAGGGGGGGGGAGAGAGGGGGGGGGGAGAGAGGGGGGGGGAGAGAGGGGGGGGAGAGAGGGGGGGGGGAGAGAGGGGGGGGAGAGAGGGGGGGGAGAGAGGGGGGGGAGAGAGGGGGGGAGAGAGGGGGGGGGGGAGAGAGGGGGGGGGGAGAGAGGGGGGGGGGAGAGAGGGGGGGGAGGGGGGGGAGAGAGGGGGGGGGAGAGAGGGGGGGGGAGAGAGGGGGGAGAGAGGGGGGGGGGGAGAGAGGGGGGGGGAGAGAGAGAGGGGGGAGAGAGAGGGGGGGGAGAGGAGAGGGGGGGGAGAGAGAGGGGGGGAAGAGGGGGGAGAGAGAGGGGGGGCAAGAGGGGGGGGGAAGAGGGGGGGGGGAAGAGGGGGGGGGGAAGAGGGGGGGGAAGAGGGGGGAGGAAGAGGGGGGGGGGAGGAAGAGGGGGGGGGGAGGAAGAGGGGGGGGAGGGAGGGGGGGGAGAGGGGAGGGAGGAGGGGAGGGAGGGGGGGAGAGGGGAGGGAGGGGGGGAGAGGGGAGGGAGGGGGGGAGAGGGGAGGGAGGGGGGGGGAGAGGGGAGGGAGGGGGGGGAGGGGGGGGGGAAGAGGGGGGGGGAGAGGGGGGGGAGAGGGGGGAGAGAGGGGAGGGAGGGGAGGGAGGGGGAGGGAGTGAGGGAGGGGGAGGGAGTGAGGGAGGGGGAGGGAGGAGGGAGGGGGAGGGAGTGAGGGAGGGGGAGGGAGTGAGGGAGGGGGAGGGAGTGAGGGAGGGGGAGGGAGTGAGGGAGGGGAGGGAGTGAGGGAGGGGGAGGGAGGGTGGGGGAGGAGGGGGAGGGAGGGAGGGAGGGGGAGGAGGGGGAGGGAGGAGGGAGGGGGAGGAGGGGAGGGAGGAGGGAGGGGGAGGAGGGAGAGGGGAGGGGAGGGAAGGGGAAGAGGGGAGGGAGGGGGGGGAAGAGGGAGGGGGGGAAGAGGGGAGGGAGGGGGAGGGAGAGAGGGGAGGGAGGGAGGGAGGGGAGGGAGGGAGGGGGAGTGAGGGAGGGGGAGGGGGAGAGGGAGGGGGAGGGGGAGAGGGAGGGGGGGGGGAGAGGAGGGAGGGGGAGGGAGGGGGAGAGAGGGGAGGGAGGGCAGAGAGGGGAGGGAGGGAGGGGAGGGAGGGGAGAGAGGGGAGGGGAGGGAGGGGGAGAGAGGGGAGGGAGGGAGGGGGAGGGAGAGAGGGGAGGGAGAGAGGGGAGGGAGGGAGGGGGAGTGAGGGAGGGGGAGTGAGGGAGGGGGAGGAGGGGAGGGAGAGGGGAGGGAGAGGGGAGGGAGAGGGGAGGGAGAGGGGAGGGAGAGGGGAGGGAGAGGGGAGGGAGAGGGGAGGGAGAGGGGGAGGGAGAGGGGAGGGAGAGGGGGGGGAGAGGGAGGGAGAGGGGAGGGAGAGGGGAGGGAGAGGGAGGGAGGGAGAGGGAGGGAGGGAGAGGGAGGGAGAGGGGAGGGAGAGGGAGGGAGAGGGGAGGGGAGGGAGGGGGGAGAGGGGAGGGGGGGGGGAGAGGGAGGGGGGGGGAGAGGGAGGGGAGGGGGGAGAGGGGAGGGGGGAGGGGGAGAGGGGAGAGGGGGGAGGGGGGAGAGGGGAGAGGAGGGAGGGGGGCGAGGGGAGGGAGGGGAGAGGAGGTGGGTGGGGAAGTGAGGGGAGGGGGAGGGGGGGAGGCGAGGGAGGGGGGGAGGGGCGAGGGAGGGAGGGAGGGGGCGAGGGAGGGAGGGAGGGGCGAGGGAGGAGGGAGGGGGCGAGGGAGGGAGGGAGGGGGCGAGGGAGGGAGGGAGGGGGGAGGGAGGAGGGAGGGGGGGAGGAGGGAGGGAGGGGGCGAGGGAGGAGGGAGGGGGCGAGGGAGGGAGGGAGGGGGAGGAGGGGAGGGGGGAGGGAGGGGGAGGAGGGGGAGGGAGGGAGGGAGGGGGAGGGAGGGAGGGGGGAGGAGGGGAGAGGGGAGGGGAGGGGGGGGAAGAGGGGAGGGAGGGGGAGGAAGAGGGGAGGGAGGGGGGGAAGAGGGGAGGGAGGGGGGGGAAGAGGGGAGGGAGGGGGGGGAAGAGGGGAGGGAGGGGGGGGGAAGAGGGGAGGGAGGGGGGGGAAGAGGGAGGGAGGGGGGGGGAGAAGAGGGGAGGGGGGGAAGAGGGGAGGGAGGGAGGGGAGGGAGGGGGAGAGAGGGGAGGGAGGGAGGGGGAGAGAGGGGAGGGAGGGAGGGGGAGAGAGGGGAGGGAGGGAGGGGGAGAGAGGGGAGGGAGGAGGGGAGGGAGGGGGGAGAGAGGGGAGGGAGGGAGGGGGAGGGAGAGAGGGGAGGGAGGGAGGGGGAGTGAGGGAGGGGGAGGGGGAGAGGGAGGGAGGGGGAGGGAGGGGGAGAGAGGGGAGGGAGGGAGGGAGGGAGGGGGAGAGAGGGGAGGGAGGGAGGGAGGGGGAGGGAGAGAGGGAGGGAGGAAGGGGGAGTGAGGGAGGGGGAGGGGGAGAGGGAGAGGGGAGGGAGAGGGGAGGGAGAGGGAGGAGGGAGAGGGAGAGGGAGGGAGAGGGAGGGAGAGGGAGGGAGAGGGAGGAGAGGGGAGAGGGAGGGAGAGGGAGGGAGAGGGGGGGAGGGGGAGGGGAGGGGAGGGGGAGAGGGAGAGGAGGGGGTGGGGAAGAGAGGGAGGGGAGGGGAGGGGGGGAGGGGAGAGGGAGGGGGGAGGGGGCGAGGGAGGGGGGGAGGGGGAGGAGGGAGGGGAGGGAGGGGGAGGGAGGGAGGGAGGGGGCGAGGGAGGGAGGGAGGGGGCGAGGGAGGGAGGGAGGGGGCGAGGGAGGGAGGGAGGGGGCGAGGGAGGGGAGGGAGGGGGCGAGGGAGGGAGGGAGGGGGCGAGGGAGGGAGGGAGGGGCGAGGGAGGGAGGGAGGGGCGAGGGAGGGAGGGAGGGGCGAGGGAGGGAGGGAGGGGCGAGGGAGGGAGGGAGGGGGCGAGGGAGGGAGGGAGGGGCGAGGGAGGGAGGGAGGGGCGAGGGAGGGAGGGAGGGGCGAGGGAGGGAGGGAGGGAGGGGGCGAGGGAGGGAGGGAGGGAGGGGGCGAGGGAGGGAGGGAGGGAGGGGGCGAGGGAGGGAGGGAGGGAGGGGGCGAGGGAGGGAGGGAGGGGGCGAGGGAGGGAGGGAGGGGGCGAGGGAGGGAGGGAGGGGGCGAGGGAGGAGGGGAGGGGGCGAGGGAGGGAGGGAGGGGAGAGGGGAGGGAGGGAGGGGGCGAGGGAGGGAGGAGGGGGCGAGGGAGGGAGGGAGGGGGCGAGGGAGGGAGGAGGGGCGAGGGAGGGAGGGAGGGGGCGAGGGAGGGAGGGAGGGGGCGAGGGAGGGAGGGAGGGGGCGAGGGAGGGAGGGAGGGGCGAGGGAGGGAGGGAGGGGGCGAGGGAGGGAGGGAGGGGGCGAGGGAGGGAGGGAGGGGGCGAGGAGGGAGGGAGGGGGCGAGGGAGGGAGGGAGGGGGCGAGGGAGGGAGGGAGGGGCGAGGGAGGGAGGGAGGGGGCGAGGGAGGGAGGGAGGGGGCGAGGGAGGGAGGGAGGGGGCGAGGGAGGGAGGGAGGGGGCGAGGGAGGGAGGGAGGGGGCGAGGGAGGGAGGGAGGGGGCGAGGGAGGGAGGGAGGGGGCGAGGGAGGGAGGGAGGGGGCGAGGGAGGGAGGGAGGGGCGAGGGAGGGAGGGAGGGGCGAGGAGGGAGGGAGGGGCGAGGGAGGGAGGGAGGGGGCGAGGGAGGGAGGGAGGGGGCGAGGGAGGGAGGGAGGGGGCGAGGGAGGGAGGGAGGGGGCGAGGGAGGGAGGGAGGGGGCGAGGGAGGGAGGGAGGGGGCGAGGGAGGGAGGGAGGGGGCGAGGGAGGGAGGGAGGGGGCGAGGGAGGGAGGGAGGGGGCGAGGGAGGGAGGGAGGGGGCGAGGGAGGGAGGGAGGGGGCGAGGGAGGAGGGAGGGGCGAGGGAGGGGGCGAGGGAGGGAGGGAGGGGGCGAGTGGGGGAGGGAGGGGGCGAGGAGGGGAGGGAGGGAGGGAGGGAGGGGGGGAGAGAGGAGGGAGGGGAGAGAGGGAGGGGGGGGAGAGAGGGAGGGGAGGGGGAGAGAGGGGGGGGGGAGAGGGAGGGAGGGGGGGAGAGGGAGGGAGGGGAGAGAGGGAGGGAGAGGGAGGGGGGAAGGGAGGGAGGGGGAGAGGGGAGGAGGGAGGGGGGAGAGGGAGGGGGAGAGGGGAAGGGAGGGAGAGGGAAGGGGGAGGGAGGGAGGGGGAAGGGGGAGAGGGGAAGGGGGGAGAGGGGAAGGGGGAGAGGGGAAGGGGGAGAGGGGAGGGGGAGAGGGAAGGGGGGAGAGGGGAGGGAGGGGGGAGAGGGGAGGGGGAGAGGGGAAGGGGAGAGGGAGGGGGGAGAGGGAGGGGGAGGAGGGGAGGGGGGAGAGGGGAGGGGGGAGAGGGGAGGGGGGAGAGGGGAAGGGGGGAGAGGGGAAGGGGGGAGAGGGGAGGGGGAGAGGGGAGGGGGGAGAGGGAGGGGGGAGGGGGAGAGGGGGAGGGGGGAGAGGGGGGAGGGGGAAGGGGGGAGGGGGGAGGGAGGGAGGGGGGAAGGGGGAGGGAGGGAAGGGGGGAGGGGGGAGGGGGGAGGGGGAGAGGGGGGAGGGGGGAAGGGGGGAGGGGGGAGGAGGGGGAGGGGGGAGGGAGGGAGGGGGGAAGGGGGAGGGAGGGAAGGGGGGAGGGGGGAAGGGGGAGGGGGGAGAGGGGAGGGAGGGAAGGGGGGAGGGAGGGAAGGGGGGAGGGGGGAGGGAGGGGGGAGGGGGAGAGGGAGGGAGGGGGAAGGGGGGAGGGAGGGAAGGGGGGAGGGGGAGGAGGGGGGAGGGAGGGAAGGGGGGAGAGGGGGGAAGGGGGAGGGGGAAGGGGAGGGGGAGGGGGAGGGGGAGGGGGGAGGGGGCGGGGGGAGGGGGGAAGGGGGGCGGGGGAGGGGGGAGGGGGGAGGGGGGGAGGGGGAGGGGGGAGAGGGGGGAGGGGGGAAGGGGGGAGGGAGGGCTGGGAGGGGGGAGGGGAGGGAGGGAGGGGAGGGGGGAGGGGGAGGGAGGGAGGGAGCGGGGGAGGGGGAGGGAGGGACGGGGAAGGGGGGTGGGGGAGGGAGGGACGGGGAGCGGGGGAGGGGGAGGGAGGGACTG